>NC_133790.1:23826571-24170644 GCF_003597395.2 Chelonoidis abingdonii
GGGGAGGAGTACAGAAATCGATTTAAAGAGTCCTTTATATCGATATAAAGGGCGTTGTAGTGTGGACGGGTACAGCGTTAAATCAATTTAACGCTCTTTAAATCAATTTAAACGCGTAGTGTAGACTAGGCTCCAATACCTTGGTCTAATTTGGTTGTTGGGTTTAGTGTGCAGGTGCTGGGTGGTGTTGGTGACACAGATAAAGTCAGATGATCTAGTGATCCATTTGAGTCCCTCTGCTGGAGGCCCTGCAGTCCTACCACACCTCACTCCAGAAAAGGAGCAGTGAGAGTGAATCATCCAGGCCTGCCTAGAAAGGCTGCAAGGAAGCAGCCAATCAGAACATAGCAGGCTCAGATAAAAGCAGCTGCATGGGATGAGCCAGTCAGCTCCCGACTGGGAACAGAACAGTAAGGAAAGCTGCTCCTTCTAGAGCTCAAGGAAGAGCCAGAAGATGGGTTATTCAAATAGGAATCATGTGTTATTGTAGGGTCCCTGGGTTGGGACCCAGAGTAGCAGATGAGCCAGGTCCCACCCACCGGCTACTGGGGAAGTGACCAAAGCCCCAAGAAGGGACAAGTTTTTTTTAGAAGCCCAAGAAATGGGCTGGGCCATTAAACAGACCCAGGGATGGGGCTGAAGACCCTGAAGAGCGTTAAACATTTGTTGAACTTTGTTACTCTCTCCCTATGCCCTTGGAAGGGGATTGAAGTTAAGAAGTGACATGGCTGGAGAGCTGGGACACCACAGAACAGTTAAAGATGAAGAATCTCCATGGGGAAAGACCTGCGGTGCTACTCTATAATATGGCAGGGGCAGACTTAAAGCAAGCCCAGAAGATGCTGAGGACTGAGCCCAGAAACAGAGCTAAAGATTTTAACAAGGGCAGAGGGAGAGGCACTGTTGAATTTTTACCCTGCAAGGAGTTTGTTCATTCACACATTGACTGCGTGTGTCTTGGCTGGAGGGCTGAGACACTGAAGACCCATCTGACAACATTAACAGCCACCAAGGGTGGTGAGAGTGTGTGCAGGTTCGCACCCAACCAAAGGAGGTGCTCATGAGAGGCGAGTGTTCCCCATCACACTGACCCAGAGTAGGGTTGCCAACTTTCCACTTGCACAAAATTGAACACCCTTGCCCTGACCTCTCTGGAGTGGGGCCAGAAATGAGGAGTTCAGAGTGTGGGAGGGGACCCTGGACTGAGGCAGTTGGTTGGAATGTGGGAGGGGGTGAGGGCTCCAGCTATGGGTGCAGGATCTGGGGATGAGGGATTTGGGGTGCAGGAGGGTGCTCCAGGCTGGGATGGAGAGGTTTGGTGGGTGGGAGGGAGATCAGGGCTGGGACAGAGGGTTGGAGTGTGGGATGGGGTGGAGGCTCTGGGTGGCGCTTACTGCAGGCAGCTCCTGGAAGCAGAAGCATGTCCTCTCTCCAGCTCCTACATGGAGGCACTGCCAGGCAGCTCTGCACGCTGCCCTGTCTGCAGGCACCGCCCCCACAGCTCCTATTGGCTGCGGTTCCCAGCCAATGGGAGCAGTGGAGCTGGCACTTGGGGCAGGGGCAGTGCATGGAGCCCCATGGCTGCCTCTACGCCTAGGAACCAGAGGGGAGACATGCCACTTCTTCTGGGAGCCGTGCAGAGTCATGGCAGGTAGGTAACCTGCCTTGGCCCTGCTGGGCTGCTAACTGGACTTTTAATGGTCTGGTCAATAGTACTGACCGGAGCTGCCAGGGTTCCTTTTCAATCAGACATTCTGGTTCAAAACTGGACACCTGGCAACCCTAACGCAGAACCTTTACTGCTCAATAGTTAAGGTTATGTTGAGTTTTATACTTACAGCAAGTTTTAAATCTCTTATATTGCATGTTAAAACTAAGTGGGCGGAGATTTTCAAAAGCACCTAAAGGATTTCAGAGCATAAAGCTAATTCAAAGTCTCACTCCTATCTAATGTCTGGATGTGCTCATTACAAAACATTAAAGGAGTCAAAGCTTCAGCCCTGATTCTGATTGCAGTGTCTCACATCTCACAAAGGGGGCCAGAGAGGGAGTTCGCACCCTGGAAACCCAGAGGTAGAACCAGTGACTGGCTGCTGCCTAGACCCAGCTGGCTTGAAAGTACATGGGATCCAAAAGTACATGGTGACTGTCCCTCCGGAGGACTTGGTCAGGGCTGTAAACATACTTCTGCCTTCCATGTCTGTTTTGGGATCAGAACTAAACACAGTATTGTGTGGGTGCACACATCCCTTTCTACAGTAGCATTACAATATTTACACTATTTTCTATCCCACTCTTTATACACTCTAACATTTTCTTCGCATTTTTGACTGCTTTGATTATCGATCTCACCACAATATTGATTTGTGCAAAGACGGAAGAGAGAGTGCCAAGCATCTTAATAAACGATATTATAATGATGCTGTAATGGTGCTTTGTGTGAGCTCTGTAACATAGACCTACCCAAATTATCACCATTTCTTCATGCAGAGATGACATCATTTTGAATAAGCATAAATGATAGAGATAGAGTAAATCTCCATTTCTGAACTGTTGTTAGGTATCGTTGCCTAGTTTGCCCTAGAGTGCGGCTATTGCAGCCCAAGGAATCTCTCTTTTCTACTCATGGCCTTAAAAATTCCATTTCTGTGCACTCTAGATTTTTACCTCATGTGAGTAAGATCTTTACTAAGAGTCTTCAGATCCTTTTCTATTTGTTTAAATGGTGGGGGCGTCTTCAAAGGTTCTTGTAAAGTAGACTGAAAATAATTGTAAGGAAAAGAAACGGGATGTTAATGAAAATAGTTCATTAAAGTGGAGACAGTGGATGCAGCTAAACTTACTCTTGCACAATAGTTCCTAGGTTCTTTTAAAAATGTTATAAGCATCAGTAGTCACAGCTTTCATATACTTTCAAATGCAGAACTCTACCTTTCGTTTACTCTCTAATGTGCTTACACATTTATATATTAAAAAAAAAAAAATCAGGATCAACCAACCTTCCAACATTCAGTTTTGTGCTCAACAGAAGGGAGATCTAGCAGATTTAAAATAAACAAAAGGTGAGAGCACACTGCAATAAATAAATAAATCAAAATCTTGTTGCTAGACCATCAAAGCCAACCCAGGCAAACTGTTAAATGCAAATGTGAGAGGGAAATGTACTTTAGGATAGCCAATGTGGTAACCAGCTTGCGAGTTTTTTCTTTAAATTTATGCTGTAGGATTTGCTTCAGCGTAGATAGCCATAGACTATAATGTGGTTCTGCATTGTTATATTACACATCAACTAGAACATATGCTTGGGTGATCTTGGATGAATTACAGCAGCAGACTTGTCACAGTAATTGTTCTGTGCTTAGCAGAAAGAGGCATTTGACTAAAATATCTCCAAGCCATTCAATATTTAAAAATGATGCTGTTTGGTCACTCCATGTGAAAGCTGGGATGGCTCTATTGACCACAGTGGAATAACACCAATATATACCAGCTGGTCCCACAGATCTAAATATGCGCTATGGTGGCAGATGCTCTAAAAAATCAATCAAATATAAATAACTGTTTGAAATGAAAACTATAATAATGTGCTAACCATTTCTGCATTGAGCATCAATATAGGTTAAGATCCAGGCCTTTTAAAATGTGTAAATTCAAATGAACAGAGTGGAAGAGATTACCATTACTACACATGGACATTAACAGCAACAGTGTTATCAAATTAGGATCTGATCCTGCAGTCCTTCCCCATAGGCAAACTTTCTGCTGACTTCAATGATAGATTTACCTGGGTAAGGAGAATTGGCCTCCAAAGTTTAGAATGTTTGTTTATCAGCCAGAGAAAAAGCAGGATTTCTTACTGCTTTCTAAGAAAAGGGTTCAATTAGGTTAAAAGTAATTATGTAATATCGTGATATGCAGTAAGGATTTAGGCCTTCATTCAGCAAGGTACTTATGTAGGTAACTTTCAGCACGTGGATAAGTCTGATTGTCTAAAATTATGCATATGCTTAAGTGCTCTGCTGAATGAGGACCTTAGTGAGCAATTTAAACTCACCTTTGGTCTTGGGGAAATCTTTGCAATAGTCGCTGCATCCACTTTCTTTAGTGCTTCTTCCTGAGCAGTGGATGCCTCCTCTTTTATTGGTTCCTAAAAAAAAAATAAGTCAAAACGTAATTATTTTGTACTGCTAAGTATCTGTGTAATATAAGAACAAGATCTTCAAAATTAGTTGCACAAAATCAATTTTTTTGTGCTAATCCATCTGTGAATATTTAGTCATAAATGACAGCTAATTTTCATATGAAGAAAGGCATACAAACCTGTGTAATTTTGGCACACAAAAATGTATTCACATTTGAGGCATATTCAAACACACCACTGTGCAAAATGGATGCATAGATTTTAAAGTAAGTTGCTTGAGTGGTTGAAGTGCTTTAAACAACAACATTTCTCTTGAAAAATTGTTTAGATGGGTTACTGCATCAAACCTAAAAGGAAAATCCAATTCCCAAAACTTGGAATAAATAGGAAATTAATTACCTGTAATTGCTGTTCTCTGAAGTTATACATTGTCATAGATCACCATTCTCGGGTCAGTGCTTCAACACACACAAGCAATCCCCTTAAGTGGAACACATGCACTTCCTCAGTCCTCCAAGCACTAGTTGTTTTTTTCCCCAAGTAGATATTCCCACAGGTATAAAAAACAAAACTATTTTAAATGTTTTAATAAAAGACAAATGATTACAGAACTCTGAACTATGCATGGTGATCAGGCTGAGAGGACAGTAAATTGATTAATTTTTCCTGCAGTATTCTTGGACTAAGCAGCTGGTTTACTGACTAATGTAATCAAAGCAGGACTAGCCAGAGACTTTGGTTAGCTGCATCCAGAAGGTTAGAGCACAGCTGACTGTATACTGAAGGTGAAGAGGTCTGCTCGATGCATACCAGACTCAGTGCTTTCAGTGAAGTGCTCAATGAGCACCGCCAGAATAGTGTGTTAAGGAACAAAGGGTGTAAAAAACCCCAACCAACACACAATTATACTTAGAACAAAGGCCAAGTGAGGAGGAATAAAGTCCTCAAACACTGGAAAGTTGTCAGGATAGATGTCCCAGTGTGTTGACTGATGCAGTCAACTGACTGAAGATAGACTGCCAATGGGGCCAAATGAAAACAAGTTTATAAAAATGAAAGGAAGGCACTAGGGTCAAAGCACCAGCAGTTGAGATAGGATATTCTGAGGAAAAGATACAAGATAGCAGATGAAATGTTGAGGTAATGAAAGGTAGCTATACACACAGAAGCTGGACTCAGTGGTCCTGGAAAGCCCCTTCACTGCACAAGCTGTACTACTGTCAGAAAGGAGCACTAGTAGGCACCAACTTTCACTGCGGGGGTTGGCAGGAGATGTCGTCTGCTACTGGAACCACCAGTTTAAAACTTTGAACTTGGGAAGTTTCTGCCTTGGAGTATGAACCCAGGAGCGAGGATCCATCACCTTGGTCTCTCTATGTGAAGAGAGGGGTGAGGAGAATGAAACAAGGCGGTCTGCAGGGGAAAACAACATAGAACCTGCCAGTTCAGATGGAATCTCAATTTGTTTGTTGTTCATAAGAATATAGATTAAACTCCGGAAGGAAATGGACTTGGATGTTTTGGTGAATACCCTGTGCATGTGCGTACATGCATCCAGGTGCTGTTTTCAGTGTAGGGTGAAAATTGTCCATTCAAAGAAATTTCTAGTAGTTTAAGTCCTCCTTCAGTCCTTTTTCGCTCCACTCCTGATTTTTCTTTCCTCTTCCTCTTTCATTGAGGTTCTCTTCTCTTCCCAGCATCATTGGAATTATTTGCCTGTCCTGCTCCTGCCAGTATGTCTTTCCCAGCCAGTGACACCAAGGGCCAGATTCTGTCTCATTTTATTATGTTGAGTAGTATCCTTACTTTGTAAGTAATATCACTAAAATCAGTGGGATAGCTTGTGAAATAAGATAAAGCTAAATGTGAGTAAGGGTGACAGAATCTAGCCCTCAGATTGCATCAGTTGTTTATATCCATGAGCAGCAGTACAGAATACTTTTTCCATTAGACCATGTAGTAAGGGTCATTGCTAAGCTACACCACCCCAGCAAGTGCATCAGGAGGCAATGTTCCTCAGACAGGCTCAACTCCTCCCTTGAATCCCAATTGCATTAGTTGAGAAGAAATTTGTGACCATCCTTTCTAGGGTATAATATACCTTTGCTCCTGCATATGACAGCTCTACTGCCTACTGAGAGGCAAAGGAAGGGCAGAGACATGCCTCCAGCTACTCTCTGCCAGTGGTGGATTTAGAGTTAGCGGGGCCCTGTGTGCAGCTTCACTTTCGGGGCCTCACCTTTGGGACCCAGCCAAGAAAAAGAACATTCTCCCTTATCTTCCCTGTTTTTCATTCTTTTTTCCCCTTCACCCTCCTCCTATAAGTAATGGGAAGTAAATTAAAATAAAGTGAGGTACCTTGATTGGGGTAGGGGTTCAGGAGGAGGCAGGCTCTGGGAGGAGGTTTGGGTGCTGGGTGCAGGGCATTGGGGTGCTGGAGGGGGCACTTTCCTTGGGCAGCACGGCTCCCAAAGTGACTGGCACACACCCCCATCTGGCAGCAGCTCCTAGGTGGGGCACGGGGTCTCCATGCACTGCTGCCTGCAGGCACCGCCCCCACAGCTCCCATTGGCCGCAGTTTCTGGCCAATGGGAGCTGTGGAGTCAGTGCTCAGGGCAGGGGCAGCAGCAGCGCACGGAGACACCCCCCCGCATGGTCTGCAGGGACATGCCAGCCACTTCTGAGAGCGAAGCAGTGCAGAGGGAGGGAGGCAGAGCAGGGAGCTGCCTTAGCCCTCCTGCTGGCATGTCTCTGCATGCCCCTTAGGGGATGGGGGGCAGTGGGTCTCCATGTGCTGCCTGGGGTGTGAGGAGTGCGCAGAGCACCTTTCCCTTCCCCCGCCAGGGGTACACACAGACATGCCAGCAGCCTGCCTATCTGAGCCCTGCTGCGCTGCTGGCTGGGACTCGGGAGGCAGGTTTTCAGATATTTGCCCTACATTTTTTTGTTGGGAGCCCTGTGCCACTGCATGGTTTGTTTCATGGTAAATCTGCTCCTGCTCTCTGCCTAGTCGCTCTTTGTGGGGAGTAGCTGGGACACAGCCCTTGCGCACCCCTAAGAACTGGAGATATGATTCAGGCAGCCCTAAAACAGAATATATGAGGGGGTTGTCCTTACACCCTACTCCCCTGCAAGACTACGTTAGTCCAGGGCAGAATCTAGCCTTGAAATACTATATGTGTAGTTACATCACCAACATATAACAACACAGTTCTGTCTTTTTAATCTGAAATAGGAAAAAAGTGAAGAAAACAATATGGAAATGTCTCATCTGTTCAGCTCCCAACATAATATTATTGAAATGATCAACATGTCATATTTGTCTATGTGATGTGCAGGATTCATGAAAGGACTATTTTTTAAAATTTTGTTTCTCTGAATAAATAGGCTGAGGAAAAATCCCATCTCCTTTTTAAATATTTAAGAGACAGTTCTAGTGATCATTTCCCATTTTCAATATTACTGGATTGCCATAACATAATATCACATAATTCCATATGTATGAACCACTGGTATTTTTATAAATATCAAAATCCATACATTATCTATGGAAACATGACCCAAAGCAAGATCACATGGGAAATCATCCAAAAACATTTCTGATGAGGATGATTCATGTCAGTAGTTTTTGTTGAGATCAGGATGTACGTACCCGGCAATTGTGGAGATAAATGAACTGCAGAGAAGCTACAGCAGGTGGAGCTAGATGCCACCTGATTGGACCCAGGTCTGTTCTTGCAGAACTGAATCTGAATCCTTCCTGTGCCCATCAGATGTTGCTTATGGTGTAAATGAAGATCCACTTTCCCTGTCTCTCCTTGGCCATCCTTCACCCATCCTCTATGTTGTTAAGTCCCATAAGTTTCCTGTCTCTAAGTACTGTTTGACAGAGGGATTCCATCAGTCGCCTCCTTTTGTGTGTTTCTGCGGCTATCCAGTGCATGCATCCCTGCCATAACAGACAATATGTCCCAACTATTTTCATTGTCTTTTCTGGATAACTTTCTAGATAAAGAGTTGAACACTGACAAATCTCAGCATTTGTTATCAATTCTTTCCATTGAACACCTAGTATTTTTCTGAGGTATTTGCTTTTGAAGGCATTTAGTCACCTGTCTATATCTTTGGTGGATTTCCAGCTTTCACATCTATATGTCAAGGTGGAAATAACATTTGAGTTGATGATTCACAGTTTGGTCATTGAGTGGTAGATTTTCAATGATCATCTTGTTTTAACTGGTGAATGCAGCTGTTGCCTTGCCAAGCTGATATTATTGCCTTCTGGCTATCCCCACTGGCTTGCATGTTACTGCCAAGGTAGGTGAATTGGCTCACTGCTTGCACTCCTTTGCCTTCTAAAGTAATGCATGAGTTGGGAGTTTTATTACTGCTTTACAGTTATAGTTGCAAAATGTTAATGTGTTTGAAATGAATCTGAGCTTCCTCCATCACAGAGCGCCCATTAGCCATATGACTGACTTAGTGCATTTGTTGCCGGCCTACCATCAACCTAGTAAAGATAACTCTTAATCATAGCCATAAATCTAATCAGCTCCCATGAAACCTTTGATGTGGAGGTGCCAAAGCTTCATGTTTTGGCTGCCTACTGGACTGAATTCTGAATGTTGTTTTTTATTGGCAGTAGTCAAGCTGAATTCCAATGCAGTGCTCAGAGCTTTTATTTTATTTTACTTTTTAACAGCAACTGCTTAGTACTGGCCCTTTTCCCCCTCTCTCCTCCATTAGGGCAAGGAAATGTGAAACAGAGGAATAAGGACTGAAGGAGAATTCACAATTTAACACAGATTCCAAAGCAAAAAAGCTTCATTAAGAATGAATAATGTAGAATTAAGATTGTGCTCAAAATAATATTAAAAAAGTACTTTAGTCTTTTTTTAAAAAAACGCACAGAAACAAAACAGACAACAGAAATTCTTAGATACAGGGCCAGATCCTCTGATCCATTATGGGACACTACACCAGTCTAATGATGCAAAGCACCCTAAATTGGCCATTTGATAAGTCTCTTTGTTGAGGGGAATAGTTGGCGAGTGTAGAGCTGTTGCAGTAGCTACCATACCGTGACCTTCGGGTTGTGAGTGAAGGAGGAGTAGGGAGGTAGTAGGATGTAAAAGGAGAGGAAAGGTAGGTCTTTTGCCCAAGGCACAAGACAAACTCAGGATACATGGGATCAATTCCCAGCTCTGACAGACTTCCTGTGTGACCCCAGACAGATCCTTGATCCAAAGCCCACTGAAGTTAATGGGAATCTTTCCAGGGGTTCTGGATCAAATTCTGACTCTCTCTGTGCCTCTGCTCCCTATCTGTAAAACTGGAATAAACCAGACTTCCCGTTACACTTAACCAGCACAGGGATTTTGCAAAATAAAATTAATCATCATTTATGAAGAATTCAGATACTGTGATGATAGGGATCATAAAGGTACGCAGAAAGGAGCCAAAACGCTGCTGTTTCTGTACTCGAAAAAAAGCTTAAATGGCCTTGTTTTGTTTATCCAGTCTGTTCCCCTCAGCTTATTATTATATCTCATGGAGAGCCTTGTCTCCAAGGAACACTGACCTAATTTTAATAATTAAAATCCTTGGGACAAATTAATCCCTGGTGTGACTCTGCTAGGAGTTCATGTTGGCTCCTTGAGTGACTGTATTATTAGGGTTAGTGTTAAGAGAGTTAGTATTTCAAATGAGTCATCACAAGCTGTTAGAAAAATTCTCACACTTGTACATGACAGCTCTATTTCTGCATCTCCGATTCCTGTTTGCTCGTGTTTTGTTTGTTTCACTGATGTGCTTGTTAGGCAACATGCCAAAGGGTTTAGTTTTATGCAACACTTCCCAACTCATCTATTCACTGTGTTTTGTAGTGTCTGACCAATGAAAGTATTTCCGCTCTTGATTAATGTTTTCTAGACATCACTCATTGCTGATGTCGAAATTATAAATGCTTCCCCCCCATCTTATTTTTAAATATAAAATGTTTTGGATATGCATTAATCCACCCCATTAGAAATGGATGTAATCTGTACTGAACTGACAAAAAAAAAAAATCTGCCTTTCAGAGTGAGAATGGTACAGACTATCATTCTGGTATTCAGTAAACTTTAAACAGGAGTTTCAAGTGAACTAGGAAAGAAGTTGAAGAGTTCCAGTCAGAAATGAAGGGGCTAGAGACATATAAACTGCTTTGAAAATTGACAATTTTTAATCAGATGCAGGAAGTAATGCTAAATTAAAATAAGAGCATTTGTGAACCAAAAAAGGAGTTGCTAATAAAATTATCAGATCAGTGTCCTCTAGAGCACCATCTCCATTCAAAAGAAAAAGAACAGGCTACTCTGTCTTCTTTCACAGTGAGAACAAAGTTAATTTGAGAAGGGGTTGGGAAAGGCACAGCTGGACAGCCTTAGGAGATTCAAGGAAATGTAATTGAGAAATAATTCTCTCTAATTACTTCTGACCAAAATCAATAAAAACTGCAGAATACAGAAGCATGACTGCCTCATGGCAGAGGATGAAGAATAGCAAAGTTGAAGATGACCATGAAACTAAAGAAAAGGCCAGACATGCTGGGAACTTCAAAGCACTCCTCTCACAAAATGGAAAGATATCAATAAAATAAACAAATACATGCAAAGGGAAATTGCTATTTCTGACCACTGCTCAGCACTGAATATTGTTGAATGCACACATTATTGTTTTAATATGTTAGAGAAATCACGTGTTTGTCCATTTCACCACCGGGGGGGGGGGGGGGGAGCAAAAAAATCTGATTTATTGTTTCCTACTAAGCTTTAATGTTTCTTCCATAACTGTACTGTGGGGGAATGATTTGCTAAGGAGGAAATGATTTGCTGACTGGGTAAGTTTAATAAGCTATGGCACTTATTCCTGTAAATGCATTTTAGTAAGGTAGGCCAAAATGTCATCTCTCCCGTGGCTTCATCCCCAGATGTGGCCAGCTGTGCGGATATGATGAGGAATAATCTTCTGGCTAGTCACAGAAGGAAAAGGATGTGTTTGATGCATTGGCTATTTGAGCACCTGACAGCAATAAAGATTTCTACTAGGACCTAGGCTATCTAGCTTAGATACTTATATAGCCCCCATTACTACAGTAGTTTAAAGATTGTGAGCTGCTAATGTATTTATCCTCAAAACACCCCTGCAAAGCAGAGGACTATTATCCCCATTTTACAGATAAAGAACTGAGACAGAGAGAGAATAAGTGACTTACCAAAGGTCACAAAAAAGTCTGTGTCAGAGCAGGGCACTGAACCCCAGTCTCCCAAGTCACAGGCTAGCAACCTAACCACTGGAACATCTTTCCTCTCCTGTGGTTACTCTTGTTCGTAGACTCATCAGTTAAGAGGCTGCACCCAAAGGCATTTGATTCTTGAGTGACCTTTTCTTACATTTGAGACTGGAAGGAACAGAATGGATAGTCTACGTCCAGATTTGTTCTCCGTGTTTCTGAATATGTGGTGAATGTCCTCAAGTGAGCCAAACAAAACTGATCATGTGGTGCAAATTAGCCAGGTTGCTGTGATGCAGAACCGATCTGGATGATTACCGGCAGTGAGATCATGGACGGTGAAGGGTTTATTCACCACAGAACTTGCACTAACCAGCATGAAGATGAAGGTCTGGTATTTGTCTGATTTGGGGCTATGTTAAGTAGCTGTGTGTGGGCTGCTCCAGATTGGATGCAGTTGTATAACCACCATCTTTCTAGGAACTGACTGGTGTTCCCTCCGTTTTTCCTTCTTGATTTTATAACTTGTCTTGGAGAGGAATGCAGGTCACCTTAACTGGCAGCAGCAGTAGTCTACAGAGTGGCAAGATTGCTCAACCCCCCTGAGTTCTGAGACAAGAGGGGCTACATCTAGGGATGCACCAGTGCCTATGGTCTGGCAAGTGTGCTCAACAACCTAGCCACTGCCTTGTGCTGTCTTAAGGGGCAAAAATGGTGGAAAGTAGAATTCCAAATGGGAGTTATTTTTAAAGGCCCAGGCATTAGGCAATTTCTGGGCAGATAGGGGAGGAGATATCACTTATGTACTGACTGATGTAGGGTGTCTCTTGGCAGAGAAAGGAGGAGAGAATGAGTTACGGCTAAGAAAAAGCACATGCTCCCAAGGAGAGACAACAAACTAAAATAAAAAACGTGTGAAATTGTGTGCTAAACTCTTCACTCAATATCAGCATGCAAGTCCAGCCCCACACATATAACTAAGAATTTTCCCATTACACGTAAGCTCTACACAATGGGGATAGAACACAAAACAATGGTGTAGAAACAGTGTAGCAGATAAAACACACAGACCTGACCCTCTCCTTTTGTAAATAGCACTTGACATTTCAGCTGATCACAAATTTTAGAATTTCCACAAATGGTCAACATGTTTCAAAAATTCAACAATTTTTGTAGTGAACATTTGTATTTTTTACCATCTCCATTTAAAGTGCAGTCATGCCAAAAAGATAATGTATTGTCTGGACAGAATGGCATTGACATTTACCAAAAGTACCAACAACAGGTCCAGAAAAATCTCAGAAAGACTGGCTACGTTGTCTGTCACTGTCATGCTGGTAATGGAAAAGAGTTTCAAACGACAATCTACCCAGAAGATAGCAATGAAAAATGCAGAGGACTGGATGGCTGTGATGGTAGAAATTGGCTATAGAAATTTTCACCCATGGGGAAGTTGTTTTGGTCTCAATACTAGTGAATAAATGTTTTCATGATCAAAGTCATTATCATAATTGGCATCCCTTCCTGTCATCCAAATTGAGATATGCTTTCAGGGTGATAGTAGGGGCAAGCTTGCACTACTACTGCTTGTTATATGGATAAACAGAGTATTTCGGTCTGTAAGGCTGTCAAGCTGGCATCTCTTCTAAGAACTAAAATTCATTTTTAGCCTCACAAAAAACAAAAACAAAAACAAAAAAAAGTGAAAAATGCAACATGACAGACTTCTTGGCACGATTTCCTCACAACAGCTGGTCCAATATGTCAGTCTCAAAAGAAAAAAAGTTGGCTGCTCTTTCTAAATAACTTTATATAAAATAAGCCAAATTCTAAAAGTCCCTTGATCTTAAGAACAAAGAAAGTCTGGGAGAGGGAAATATTGGTAGACTGAACAACCAATTATGGTGGAACTCAGGCACTAGCACTGGAAGAAATTGTGGATGTGGAAGCAAGTATATATATTTTTTCTCTTATAAACATAGCATAGGATGGATCAGTTACTAGAACTTGTAACAAGCTCTGAGATTAGAGTTACTTTCATAATTTTTTTTAAATAGCCCTTTTATGTAAGGGAGTGCAAAACAGTCATAGGAGTCACAAGGGGGTTTCATCAGTTTTGTCTGGACTATTTTGCATTTACTGACATCTCAGGTGTAATATCTGAAACAAGTTTAGTTTTAATTATTTTTATTTTGTTCTCTATTTTTGTGTAATTTGCCAATACTACTACTAAGACAGCCTGCCTGGGGTCTTGGAGATTGTTAGTGGGAACAATCACTGACTAAGTACCACAGAGCCACTGAACTCTGATCTCAGGGAAGGTAGAATCAGAAGTGGTTTATAGCTTGCACACAAGGACAAAGTGATTCTGCAAACAATACTGAATGGGGGATTGGCAGGGACCAATCAGTGCATGAGGAGAACTGAGTATTCTGAAGGATATTGGGTTTTAGGTTAGAGTTATCTGAATTACTAAAAGCTAAATTCTGCTCTGTTTATGAGTAGCTTCCACTGAAGTAAAAAAGCTTCAATGAACACCACACATGTACATCAAGGTCCAATGGCTATTGATGGTCCATGGCTATTAATGTTGTAGAAAGCAGATCATCCTCAGATTACTGTAGAAAATATCAAGCAGCTTGTGTGGGGGCAAATCAAAGGCTAAATTTGCTTATAGACACAGCAGCTTAGGTCAATATAATCTTTTGCCAATGAACTCTATATGCCCTTCTAACATATGCTCTGTATACCGACAAGCTAGTTTACCATATTTCTTTGAAAATATCAAAACCTTCTCACTAAAGGAAAGCTATGAGCAACAGAAATACCAGGCAAGACTTGCTAATTTCTTTAGACTAATAGGCTAATTTGATCAGAATCTTTATCCTGAGCTTGGCTGTGCATCAAGATTTTTAATAGTGTGGACATTAGTGACCCATTTCTGCAATAAAACTAAGGAAAGTCTACTGCTAATGACACCTTTCTTATGCAGAAAACTGAAATCTTCCTATTTAGGATTATGCAAAATAGATCCATCTTGGATTCATTCATTTGCAGAGTATTTGATTTATACAGCCCTAAACTAGAACTGTCAATGATGAGCTATTCACAAGTGACTTATCTGACTGTGATTACATTATCAGTCCTTGCAAATTGCAATAAGGAAATTTAAGGTCTCATTGGACAATGAATAAAACAGTCTTGCTCTGTCCTCTGCTTGCTCACATTCAAAAGCATTCATTTAGATATATTTCCCTATATCAACTGTAATTTAGCATAACTCACAGTGAACAATTTGTTAGGTGTTTCAAAAAATGATTGTCACTCACCTACTTTCTGATTTAGGATCTGGATCACGAAATTGATGTAAATCAGTGGCTTTCAAGAAACAAATGATTAGTACTTGGTCCCCTACAGATTTGCACAGTGACTATGTGTTCTAGTATTATACCTTGAACCACGTTTCTACGTTGAACTCTGCGATTTGTTACTCTGAAGGAGTTGGCTTTCCTGAAGATAAAGTCAATATATCAATGACGCATTAGAATGTAGAACCCCTATTCCAAATGGAAACATATGAATGAAAAAGACTTTCCCTCAATGCCCTGAACTCTGCAATGCTGTATTTCATTCTCCTTCCATCCTCCAGATACATTTCTCCAGTACAACTAAACAGTTCTATTTTTCTCTATCCATGTGACTGAATGCTTCCCGGGAAAGTACTCACAGAACATTTGTACATTAGTAGCAGCAAAAGAATAAAATGCAGCAGTAGCTCTTTTCTTTTGCTGGCCAACTGAATTCACATCAACCTTGCTTTGTTGAAGGTCTCTTCAGGATGACCAATGGCTCCACTATACTTGTTGCTCTTAGTGTGGAAAAGGCTGTGGGAACCATAATAGTGCAAACTACCCTGGGTTTCTTTCAAGGCATCACCCTTTGGTGCAAAAAATATAAGAAGATCTCTGTAAATTTGGATCTTGACAAAGAATAATTACCCCTGAGCTATACAGTGAGACTATTAGTTTCATTATGGAATTGCTTTATGCTTAATATAAACATTTTTTCTTCCAAATTAAAACTTCAATGTATTTTGTGCAGTCTAATCTTTTAGAATATTCCAAATCATATTTTAACAAACTCACATGATTGAGTTGGTGTAACTAGAGAGTTAATGACCTGTAAAATGAATAGTTTACATCTGGCAATCCAAAAAGAATCAGTTTTTGCACTACCTGTACCTCACAAAATTGAATCCAACTTTCAATTTCTATTTTTTTCAGACAACTATCACTGTTTATTCCACAAAAAGAACATACACTTGTGAACGTAGTGGCATACCTAGATTAATAAAAATATGTCAAGCTTTTTCTAATTGTTTTGCAAAAATATTTTACATAAATGAAGAAAGAGTATTAGGCAACAGTATTCAGTGACTGCTATATAAATAGATGTACAATAACTAACTGAGATGCCCCAGGTATTGAAAATATAATGTTTATGAACAAAAATAAATATAAAAACCAAATTCTGGACCACTTTTCAATTGCACTCAAACAGGCATAGGGCCAAATTCATCCTTGGAGTACGAGTTCTGACTTCAGTGGAGTCAAACCAAAGATGAGTTTGGTCCGAATTGCAAAAGTAGCATGGTGTGCCCATATGCTGGTTGACAGCTATCCCTTACACCAGGGGTCAGCAACCTTTCAGAAGTGGTGTGCCGAGTCTTCATTTATTCACACTGATTTAAGGTTTCGTGTGCCAGTAATACATTTTAATGTTTTTAGATGGTCTCTTTCTATAAGTCTATAATATATAACTAAACTATTGTTGTATATAAAGTAAACAAAGTTTTTAAAGTATTTAAGAAGCTTCATTTAAAATTAAATTAAAATGCAGAGCCCTCTGGATCGGTGGCCAGGACCTGGGCAGTGAGAGTGCCGCTGAAAATCAGATCGTGTGCCGCCTTTGGCACCCGTACAGTATACTCTTCACAGATTAATCCTGTCAAGAGTATGGACAGAGAGAGAGAGAGAGAGAGAGTGTATTATGTAAGTCATTGCCCTCTGACCCTTAGGGTCTACCTCAAATACACCTCTCTGACTCCGATTCTGAAGATCCTATGGAACAGCCTCTCCATGGGTTTTAGAACCAGAATTGGGTCAGCAATCTTCATGACTATGGTCCCCCTTTTAGGCCTTTTTTTTTTTTAAAGCAGGAGCCTGAGGTGCAAGCTGAATTGCTTAATCACAAGTGATGTCATTGCTTAATGCAGATGTAAAAGCATAATTAGGCAGGCCACAAAAGAATTTGAAGAGCAACTAGGAAAAGGCACAAAAACCAACAGCAATTTTTTTTTAAAAAGTACATCAGAAGCAGGGACCCTGCCATAAAAATCAGTGGGGCCACTGGACAATGAAGGTGCTAAAGGAGACCTCAAGGAAGATAAGGCCATTGCAGAGAAGCTAAATGAATTATTTATATCGGACTTCACTGTAGAGGATGTGAGGGAAATTTCCATACTTGACCCATTCTTTTTAGGTGACAGATTTGAAGAACTGTCCCAGATTGAGATGCCAATAGAGGAGGTTTTGGAACAAACTGACAAATTAAACAGTAATAAGACACCAGGACCAGATGGTATTCACTCAAGGGTTCCAAAGGAACTCAAATATTAAATTGTAGAACTACAAACTGTGGTATGTAACCCATGACTAAAAATCAACCTCTGTACCAGATGACTGGATAGCAGCTAATCTAAACTTCAGTACCCAACAAACGGGTTGAAACTATAATAAAGAATAGAGTTACCAGACGCATAGATGATCACAATACATTGCGGAAGAGTCAACATGGCTTTTGTAAAGGGAAATCATGAATCACCAATTTATTAGAATTCTTTTTTGGGGGGGGAAGGGTCAACAAACAGGTGGACTAGAGATAGCCAGTGGATATAGTGTTGTTAGACTTTCAGAAAGCCTTTGACAGGGACAGGATAAGAGGGACAAGATAAGAGGGAAGGTCCTCCCATGAATCAGTCACTAGTTAATAGAAACAAAGGGTAGCAATACATGGTCAGTTTTCACAGTGGAGAGAAGTAAAGAGCAGGATGTGTATTGGGACCAGTGCTGTTCAACATATTCATAAATCAGGTGGAAAAAGAGAGGTAAACAGGAATGTGGCAAAGTTTGCAGACTACACAAAATTACTCAAGAAAGTTAAGTCCAAAGCTGACACTGAAGAGTTACAAAGAGATCTCACAAAACTAGGCAACAAAACGGGGCAACAAAACAACAATGAAATTGAATGTTGATAAATGCAAAGTAATGCACATTAGAAAACATAATCCCAACTATACATACAAAATGATGGGGTCTAAATTAGCTATTACAGCTCATGAAAGAGACTTTGGATTCAACATAGATTTTTCTCTGAAAACATCTGCTCAGTATACAGCAGCAGTCAAAAATAGTAACAATGTTAGGAACTATTAGGAAATGGATAAATAATATGACAGAAAATATCATAATGCTATTATATAAATCCATGGTACACACAGACCTTGAATAATGCACACAGTTCTGGTCATATCCATCTCAAAAAAAGATGTATTAGATCTGGAAAAACTATAGAGAAGTACAACAAATGATTAGGGGTATGGAACAGTTTCCATACAAAGAGAAATTAAAAAAGGACTGGGACCGTTCAGCTTAGAAAAGAGATGATTAAGTGGGGATATGACAGAAGTCTATAAAGTCATGACTGGTGTGGAGAAAGTGAATAGGGAAGTGTTATTCACCCCTTCACATAAGACCAAGACCAGAGGTTACCCAGTGAAATTAATAGGCAGCAAGTTTAAAAACCATATGTAAGTACTTCTTCACACAATGTACAGTCAACCTGTGGAACTTGTTGCCAGGGGATGTTGTGTAGGCCAAAAGCATAATTGGGTTAAAAAATGAATTAGGTAAGTTCATGGAGTATAGGTCCATCAATGACTATTAGCCAAGATGGTCAGGGATGCAAACCCATGCTCTGGGCTCTAGCCGCTGTTGGAAGATGGGATATCAGGCTAGATGGACCACTGGTCTAACCTAGTACAGCCACTCTGACGTTTTTGAATTTTAATATTAATAGTAAAAACACAAACCTGCTTTCGTGAACTCTTGAAAACACAGGGTCTATGCATAATCAACATGCTTTTGGAGATTCAAATGAATTTTTGATGAGTTTTTCTCTCCCTTGTTTGCTCATTGGACTGTCTTAGTATGGCCATTCTTATGTTGCAGTGTTCTTATAGGCATGATCCTGCACCACAGGAGTCAATGGGAGTTTTGCCATTATCTTCAATGGGAATGTGATCAAGCTTATAAATACCTAGTAGCTGAAAATCTGTACTGTTTCATAAGTGTGGTGTAGCAGTTGGGCCAAATAATCCACTATCCGTGCAGTCTCCCTCGTACAATCAACGAAAATGTTGAATGCAAATTACCTGTAGAATAAAGATGGTGATTGACTGAGTTACCTATAATAGCACAATGGTCTAGGACTCTTGGCACAGCATAGATACATGCCTTATTCAGCTGTACATTACACAGATGTAATTTGTAAAGTCAAAATGGCTGAGAACTTGGATGGTAACAGACCACTTATCCCAGTGATAACTGAACACAGGTTTAAGAGCTCTTTTTGTTCAGAATATACATGTTCGTAGCTGTTTCCATTGTTTCAAACCAACTCAACAGACATTCTAGGCTTCAACGTGACACATGGCATGACAACCCTGGAATCTTATTATTTATATAATACGCGAGGTTTGTGGTCAGCAGGTACCTGGACTCCTTCAGTATATTATGGGATACAAGACTGAAAGCAGAGGGTGAAATCCTGACCCAATTTAAAATCAATGAAAAAACTCCCATAAATTTCAATGGGGACAGGATTTTAGATACTTGAGAAATGTTGTACTGAATAGTCTCACCATTATTATTTTGCTTTAATTAACACTATAAAATTAAAGACAAAAGCTCTCCCAAATTAATTTTTATACTGTCATCATTTGGAATGGTGTAAAATTGTTTGTATTTTTGTATTTTTTAAAAAGTCATATTCTAAGTGACAATATCAAGACATTATGAATGAATTAGATTTACTTTTTAAAATGCCTCCAAGCTACTCTATAAGCAAAGATACTAACTTGTGGAATTTCTTTAAATGTTTTGGTTGAATCTACAAGTGTTGTTGAATGCAAAGTGCAAAGTTTACATTGACTGGTTTTTATTAGTAATTGAGATATAGAAAATATATATTTAAGCTGTGCATATTAGAGGCAACGATGGTTCACCAGTAATTTACGCCAGCTGAGAGACTGGCCCTCTAACATTTTACCTGTGGTTTATGTTGACATATTTAAACTTTACACTTACAAGTTACATTACCACCTAAAACTCTCAGTAAAAACTCAGCCCTGAACACTCACTTGGTGAGCTTTATTCCGTAGACCATTGATACTTGACCTTCCAAAGGATAACGATCATCGGTGACATTTTGTGATCATAACGACAATTGTAGGCAGAGACTGTATCATAATTGCAATCCAGTTGCCTCTGTTTTGATTTCTAGGGTTGTATTCCATTAGTCCTAAGGCTTCATCATGCCATACATCCATTAAATCACTATTTTCAATTGACAGCGTCGTTTTAGCTAACACCACAAGAAAACATTACAAAGTTACTAAGACTTGTATTTGTGCAATTTTCTATTATACCCAATAATGCTTGAAAGCCTCACTCCCAAAACATGAATCTTTGTTGCAGCAGAACAACGTCTCCAATGGCTAAATCACTCTGACTTGCAAGTTACTGCTTTGCACTATTTCAAATCTAAAATGTCTTGTGCAGGTAATACAAACTAACATTAATTTAGGAGAATAGGCATACTGAGCCAGTTGAAAGAAAAGAACTGCAGATAAAACTGCTTTACTGGAAACTGCTTTTTATAAAAAGGGCATAACTGAAGCGCCTCTGATGAGATATAATTGAATATAATGGCTGCCTGAAGAAGGGTGGTTTTTATCTGCTGTTTGCTAAAAGACGAAGTGGATAAACAGTCAATAAGAGTGATGTCCGACTGTCAGGCAGCAGAGCTGGATGAATCCGACACTGGTGAGCTTTCTAAAAAGGCAAGAAAAAAAACAATCCCAGACTCTCATTTGATGAACCTGGATAAGGACTTTCAGGGTCTTGCCAAGATTTAATTTCTCGTTTTTCATGGATTGTCATCATTGCTTCCAACCTTGGCTGCTGCCTGGTGACATAGGCATGATACAGGATGACAAAAAGAAAGCAGAAATGTCTGTGATGGGAGTTTAAAATGAGCTTATTTTCCAGAAATCGACATATAAGCTTCACCAGAAGACAATGGCAACATTTGCCCACTCAAAACTAGTGGTTGAAAGTGTCTGAGAATGCTCTAGCAATGACACAGCTGTCTGTGCACTTCCTGAACCGTAATGAGCAATTTGTCTCACAGCCTTGATCCACTGTCAGTTTAGCTGCCGCTGACTCCAAACATTAATTTCTTATATTTCAGGAGCCAGAGGAAAAAAATTGAAGAAGTAGGAGGTAGGTATTGAAACCTATCAATCTGCTGCTTCTGTTAGCTGAAAAGTTGAATGCACTTCTGTTAGATGGCATGGGGATCTCAGTTCCTTAAAAGTAGAAATGTGCAACCCTACGTCATAAAACACCACAATTTTTAATCCCCGTTTTAAAATCATGTGTTTTTCTTTCTTCACTAGTATTTATAATTTCTGTTCTTTTTTGCACTTTAAAATTGTACAATGTTGAGGGAGAATTTAAAAAAATAAGTCCTTAAAAAGCACCCCACCACTACAGAAGTAGGGTAAACAATATAAAAACATTCTACCTATGGGAGGAGGCATACAGTAGTCTTCAGATTCCAGTGTCCTTATTTATTAGTACACTTGTGCAGAGATTTTCTTATTCCATCTTCAGAGAGGGAGCCTTCCCTGAAGTATTTTTAGACCTAGTTTCAGTTTCAATTTTTTTTAAAAACAACTAGAAAACTACTGGGCTAGGAATGTAATTGCAGTGGTTTTAAATTAAATTATAGGAGAATTGGTATGGATGTTCAATTATTCTGTCAATGCAATGCAATAAGAGCACAGTATAAGAATTAGCAGTATTTCCAACCATGCTATAACCGCTCAAGAGTTAAACAGAGTGAAGGGTTTCACCTCTATTATCTATTTATGAATTTGATGTAAATATTTAATTTCTATTCTACTATTAAACTGTTGCTTCTGCAGGTAGATCACGAACAGTATGCATCCATTTCAGCTGCTTTCAGTCCACTGCCAGGCAAAGTCTTACCTATTTCTGTGCCATTAACTGGATTTGGCTTTGCTCTAACCTCCAAGGAGAGTAGGGACAACGACAAAACTGTAGTGCTGCCTCTCAACTAAACACAAACAGCAGGTCTGCAATATGAAAAAAGGAGTACGGCCTGAGAAGTTAGATAAAATCCTGCATTGTACATTTCAGGTCATCTAGTCTAGATCCCAGTGCGGAGGCAGCAGGACCAGCTTTAGGCACTGCTGGGCTCCATTTGAAGGAGCTGCCGCCAAAGTCCCGCCGCTGTCTTCGGTGGCAGCTCAATCGCTGCCACAGAGGAAGCGCTGAAATGCCGCTGAAGACAGTGGCAACAACTGAGCTGCTGCCGCCGCTGACAGTACCAGGACTTCGGCAGCAGCTCAATCGGCTGCTGGTGCCTTCGGGACGTTGGTGGGGACTTTGGCAGCAGCTCCTTTGGGATGTTGTGGGGCCCTCTTAGGGGCGCGGGGCTCGATTCCAGGGAATCGGATGAATCGCCCTAAAGCCGGCCCCGTGAGGCAGAACCAAGTATACCTAGACCATCCCTGTCTTATCTGTTCTTAAAACCTCCAATCATAAGGATTCCACAACCTCCCTTATAGTTAGAAAGGTTTTCCCTACTATCTAACCTACATCTCTCTTGCTGTAGATTAGGCTGATTACATCTTGTCCAACCATCAGTGGATATGGAGAACAACTGATCTTTGTCCGTTTTATAACAGCCCATAACATATTTGAAGACTATTATGTGGTCCCTCCTCTGTCTTCTTTTCTCAAGACTAACCATGCCCAGTTTCTTTTAACTTTCCTCATGGGTCCGGTTTTCTAAGCCTCTTATCTAGGGCTATCAAACAATTTAATCACACTGTTAATAATAGAACACAATATAATTTCAATATTTTTGGATGTTTTCTATGTTTTCAAATATATTAATTTCAATTACAACATAGAATACAAAGTGTACAGTCCTCACTTTATATTTATTTTTTATTACAAATATTTTCAGTGCAAAAAACACAAGAAATAGCATTTTTCAATTCACCTAATACAAGTACTATAGCGCAACCTCTTTATCACAAAAGTAGAACTTACAAATGTAGAATTATGTACAAAAACAACAGGATCCAGCCCAGGACACTGCCTCCAGTCGGATCTGGGACCCCAGCATTATGCCGCTCCTGGTAATTTGCCACCCCAAGAACCTGCTTGTTTTCTTGGTGCCTAGAGCTGCCCCCAGACACCGGCTGCAACAGGGCCATTTGAATGCCTGTTCTCGCTTTCAGGTGACCCAGTAAACAAGAAGTGGGCAGCATTATCGCCTATAAATGTAAACAAACTTGTTTGTCTTAATGATTGGCTGAACAATAAGTCGGACTGAGTGGATTTGTAGGCTCTAAAGTATTGCATTGTTTTGTTTTTGAGTGCAGTTATATAACAAAAACCTACATTTGTAAGTTGTACTTTCACAATAAAGAGATTGCACTACAGTATTTTATGAGGTGAATTGAAAAATACTATTCCTTCTGTAATTTTCACAGTGCAAATATTTGTAATAAAATAGTAATATAAAGTGAGCACTGTACACTTCGTATTCTGTGTCATAATTGAAATGAATATATTTGAAAATGTAGAAAAATTCCAATTTTATTGTTTAATGGTGCGATTAAAACTGTGATTAATCGTGATTAATACGACTAATCACAATTAATTTTTTGAGTTAACAGCATGAGTTAACTGACATTAAATTGACAGCCTTACTTTTATTAAATTTGTTGCTCTCCTACGGGCTCTCTCCAGTTTGTCCACATCTCTCCTAAAATGTGGCACCCGGAACTAGACACAGTACTCCAGCTGAGACCTCACCAGTGCCAACTACACAGGACAATTACCTCCTGCATCTTACACACAACACTCCTGCTAGTATGCCCCAAAATGTTAGCCTTTTCCTCAACTGCATCACACTGTTGGTTCATATTCAATTTGTGATCCACCACTATAACTCTCAAATTCTTTTTAGCAGTCCTACTAACTAGCCAGTTATCCCTCGTTTTGTATTTGTGCATAACTTTTCTTAAGTGTCATACTGTGTACTTATCTTTATTTAATTTCATCTTATTGATTTCACACCAATTCTCCAATTTGTCAAGGTCATTTTGAATTCCAAAGTGCTAGCAATCCCACCCAGCTTGGTGTCATCTTCAAATTTTATAAGCATACTCTTTCATTAATGTCATGTGGGACTGTATCAAAAGTGAAATTCAAGATATATCATGTCTACTGCTCCCCACCCAACCACTAAACCAGGAACCCTGTCAAAGAAGGAAATTAGATTGGTTTGACAAATCCACATTGGCTATTACTTATTACCCTTTTATCCTCCAAGTGCTTACAAACTGATTGTTTAATAATTTGTTCCAGCGTCTTTCTAGGTATTGAAGATAGGACCTGGGGAATTATAGACCACTCAGCCTCTTTTTTCCCCTTTTAACTATGTTGGCCATTTTCCAGTCCTCTTGGACCTCACCCATCTCCCATGTGTTCTTGAAGATAATGATTAACAGTTCCAAGATTGCTTCAGCTAGTTTCTTAAGTATCGATGAGTTGTGTCAGGTCCTGCTAACTTGATTACATCTAATTTATCTATATATTCTTTAACCTGTTCTTTACCTATTCTGGCTTGTGTTCCTTCCTTCTTGGTGTTAATATTAATTGTGTTAAGGATTTGCTCACAATTAGCCTGTTTAGTGATAACTGAAGGAAAATAAGGATTCTTGAGGTCATCTATATTAGCTCTCCTTCCCTGCTAAGCAGTCATGGGCGCTGACTTTGTGAGTCAGAAGCCACCTATCAGGAGTCAGACTCCACCTATCAGCCCCCTGATCCCCAGTGCCTTCCACCCAGCACTGTCCCCTCCCTCCTAATGCCTCCCACCCATCATGATCAGTTGTTTCACAGTATTCAGGAGGCTCGAGGGAGGGGAGGAAGGGAAGAGGAGCAAGGATGCAGCATGCTCAAGGGAGGGGGTGGAACTGGGTTGGAAGAGGCAGGATGGGGGTTCAAAGGGGGGAGGAAGAGGCAAGGGGGTAGGGCCTTGAGGGAAGAGGTGGAGTGGGGGCGGGGCCTGGGACAGAACCAAGGGTCGAGCACTCCCCAGCACTTTGGAAAGTTGACGCTGTGCAAGCAGTGGATCTATACTTTCCACACCTTCCTTTGTCTCTTTCTTTTTACGTGGAAAGGGAGGACATGAGCCTAGGCAAGCAGCTGGTCCCATGGCAAAGTTCACTCAGCTATTAGGTATTGTCCCAAGTGACTGTTTAGGAGTTCATTTCAACGTTATACGATCCAGCAGCAAAAGCAGAATTCCTTCTGGCTAGATAAACTCATCCATCTGCAACATTTTCTGCAATTCAGATGCTTTTCCAATACTTCACACCATTAGAGCTTAACATAAGAACGGCCATATTGGGTCAGACCAAAGGTCTATCTAGCCCAGTATCCTGTCTGCCAACAGTGGCCAATGCCAGGTGCTCCAGAGGGAGTGAACTTAACAGGTAATGATCAAGTGATCTCTCTCCTGTCATCCATCTCCACCTTCTGACAAACAGAGGCTAGGGACAACATTCCTTACCCATCCTGGCTAACAGACATTCATGGACTTAACCTCCATGAATTTATCCAGTTCTCTTTTAAATGCTGTTATAGTCCTAGCAGGGCCGGCTCCAGGGGTTGATAAGCTGGTGTCTGGAGCCGGCCCTGAGTCCTAGACTTCACAACCTCCTCAGGCAAGACGTTCCACAAGTTGACTGTGCGCTGAGTGAAGAAGAACTTCCTTTTATTTGTTTTAAACCTGCTGCCCATTAATTTCATTTGGTGGCCTCTAGTTCTTGTATTATGGGAATAAGTAAATAACTTTTCCTTATCTACTTTCTCCACATCACTCATGATTTTATATACCTCTATCATATCTCCCCTTAGTCTCCTCTTTTCCAAGCTGAAAAGTCCTAGCCTCTTTAGTCTCTCCTCATATGGGACCCTGTAGTGAGGCAGTGTGGCTACCCACCACCCCAGAGAGGGTCGAGCCCATCCGGAGGCCAGAGTGGGCGGAGCTAGGGAGCTCTGAGCCCACCCCTCAGCGGGTCAGGTGGCGACCCGGAAGTATAAAGGCTCACCCTCAGAGTTCAGTAAGGCCCCAACCACCAGAGAGACCAGATATCTCCAATCTAGACCACAACTGGGAACCCCCGCGGCCCAAACTGCAGGCAAGGACTGACCTGCCCTGCCCTGCGCTTGCTACCCAGAGAAGTTGCCAGTCCTGCCCTGCGCCCACTACCCGGAGGAGTTACCGGACCTGGAAATCTAAGTACACTATGTCCA
This sequence comes from Chelonoidis abingdonii, assembly GCF_003597395.2. NCBI lineage: Eukaryota > Metazoa > Chordata > Testudines > Testudinidae > Chelonoidis > Chelonoidis abingdonii. The sequence continues at coordinate 23,852,754 of NC_133790.1, forward strand.
CTGGATCCCCCTTGTCCATATGTTTGTTGACCCCTTCAAAGAACTCTAATAGATTAGTAAGACACTATTTCCCTTTACAGAAACCATGTTGACTTCTGCCCAACAATTTATGTTCTTCTAAGTGTCTGACAATTTTATTCTTTACTATTGTTTCAACTTCTGGTACCACAGTCAGTGTTTCAGTTACTATATGGCTGCATATGAGGAGAATTTAACCTTTGTTCTTACAGATATAGATTTTTGCAGTTAAACTGCTCTCTCAAAATGTTCTGCTTTCTGACAATTCCAAAGACTCTGAACTAACTCTAGCAGACGTGGAGCTGCTATGTAATACTTCTATGAATACTGTATATGATCTTATTCATTGAGATACACTCTATGATCATATTGGGTTAGTGGAATGTTTAGGATATGCCTATATTGCCTTAGTTCAAAAGATTGTTGCCAGGAAGAAAACAACAAGTCCCAGATAAGAACACACTTGAAATGGGGAAAGCTATTAGCTTCAAGGATCCTACATTCTGTCTCCAACAAAATTGCAAGCTCTGTTTTATCAATGCTAAGAGCTAACAGATCAAAGCTGTATAAACAGTTAAAAAGTGACTTGGACCCTGTGAAGTAGAGTGGTCAAAAGACTGAGCAGGATTTAAGGACACATGCTCCCTGAAGCAGAGAACGTGAACTCTCTTGTGAGGTAAGGCAACAGATTTGCCACTCAGACCTTATATAGGAATTTTATAGCATCCCCACCTGGTAAACTAGATATGTGTATAGTTTGTTATAAAATCTTTTTTCTCAGAAATACTTTGGTTCAAAATAATAAGACTGTTATCCAAGGCCTGGTCTGAGAGTGGGAAAATTGCATAATCCCATGCCAAGAGAAGTGAAGGCGAAGGGCCTTAGGCCTGGAGGGAGGTGCACCAGAAGAGACAAGAAGGGGGTTAGAGGTGCAGTTAGCCCAGTAACTACTTTAGTTGCAATAGTTTTTAAAAGACAGTAGTTTTAGAGCCTATTTCAGGTGTATTATTGTGCTGCAACTCAATGTAACATTACAAAGACACCTATCATTTGTGTGTAGTGAATCTTGTTCTGGAAAGAAAAGTTAAGACTTACACAGATATAATATACGAAAGAGTGACCGCCCCTGAGACAGATCACGAATAACTTGTTTAGCAAGTTTGGATGCGCACTGAAATTGTGCATGCATACATGAATAAACTCAAATAATTAGATGTTTACACCTCATCTTATGGTGAATAGCACCTTACTCCTTGGAATCATTGAGGAACTAGGTGAAAATGCTGTTTTACTAGATTGGAAAGTATTAATTAGCCAGGTAAAAATACCATTAAAAAATGTCATGTACTAGTTATCATTTATAACAAAAAATGAAAGCTTAGGAAACTATTTCCCCAAATGAATAAAAATCACATTATAGTTCCTACCTCTATTCCACATATCTTGCTTTTGAGCTCTTAATGTAAAGTGTGACAGATATATAGCTGCCTAATTAACTTGACTATTGTCTGCTAAAAATATCTTCTATCTTAGCTCTCCTTCTGTGCGACTAGCATAACGTTAATTTAATGGAAAGGTCACATTATACAACAAGGAATGTAGTGACATTCTATTATGTCTCTCTTCTCCGGCTTCCAACCCCCCTCTTTATATCTGTGCATTCAACACATTTTCTATATGCATTTTACGAATAATGAGAAACTACACCAGCCATGAAAAACACTGACTTCCACTGCTTGAAATGTAACACACATCATTCTATCTTATCAAAAAAAAAAAAGTGAAATAGCACCAGTCTGATTTTACAGAAATATTTTCTGTATGTCAAAACTCAGGCTTCAAATATTATTTCTTTCACTATTAAAACACCTTCATCCAGTAAGTCTGCATCAGGAAATATTCTAGTTTAAAGGACACTTTCGAGCTTTCAGGAATCAAATCAACTTATCTTAAAACTGTTATTCTTTGTAAATATGAGGATGATACCACCTCCAACACTTTTTCTCCACTATGAAGTGTTTAGGGGTATTACCATGATGTCCTGGCTAAACTTCAACTTGGATAATTAAATTTTGCCCACTTAAATACCTTCTACTGTTTCAACTGGATCCATTCTTCCTCATCAGTTTTTAACCTAAACTGCTGACGGATGTCGCAGCCTACTGTTATTGAGAGGTGGCTGTCACGATCACTATATAAAGTTTGTAAACTACTCGGGCCTCTTTTAAGGTGAAAGATGACATATAAATGTGTTCTTATTCCAAAGAAACAAGCACAACCCATGTTGTATATAAACAGACCTCTGCACGAATACAGTAGTTGTGAATTTGTACCACTTCTGTTTTGTCTCAGTCACATAAAGCAGAATTTATGTTCTTCCAGAGCATTTAAACATCTCCCCTCTTTCAGGAACTGGGCAAATGCTGACTAATGTTGGGGGAACATCTGCATCTGGAAAAGATCTCAACTTATTATTCTCTTACATTATTAATATATGTACCTTCATCCCTGATATAACTTCATCAAATGCTACACCAATGGAAACCTCAACTGATCAGTTAGGTCAGCTTTACTGTCTTTTTGTGCAAAGGAACAAAGTGGTGCAAAGGTGCCGTGTCATGGGTACAAAAGCAGTGTTAATACGTCCAGGTATCCTGCTAGTGCCAGTCCTGCAATATTATAATACAAATAATAATATCACTTAGCTCTTATAATGCTTTTAACCTATATATCTCAAAGTGACTTTGGGGGCTGGAATTTCCAGAGTGTTATGGTGAGAAATACTAAATGACAGCATTTAACATGTCTTTAACAAATGATCTAGAATTCCAACATTGAAGTATTGCCTATCCTACTCATATCATCTGGATAGTGCCACTGCTGACTCTTAGACCTCATAAACACAGTTGAGCTAATCAGCTACCAGTTTAGAAATAACAGGAGTTTTATAAAATACAAACTCCCATGTGACCAGGCTGCCTCTGTGGTGCCATCTTGTGGCCCATCAGAGCATGACTCACCCAGTTACGGGTCTTCACCATTGTCTGTGAGGTAGTGATCTTTTGTCCACTGGCCAAGGTTCACTTCAATCCTACCCCTTTCTGGAGCGTTACGGTCCAAAGGAAGTCAGGAACCAAACAAAACAACTCAAAACCTCTATTCAAGGCTTGTCTCCAAACAGTCCATGCTTCCATTGATCCCCCAGAGTCTGATTGTCCCTTCTAGCAGGGACTTATCTGGCCAGCAAATTAGCAGAGTCTGAGACTTGGAACCAGGGCCGGCTCTAAATTTTTTGCCGCTCCAAGGAAAAAAAAAATGTGGCTGCCCCCCCTTTGCACTTTTCAGTGTTTTTTGTTTGTTTTGTCTTGTCTTTGACTGTATAAAATTTTTAAAAAATGAAAACAGAGAATTTGTAGTTAGTGAAATAAAACAAATTTCCTACTAGCGTACTCCTTTACTCACTGAGCCAGCCATGGAGTGAACTGGGCTGTGTCTGCCTGGGCAGAGCTAGGGGTGCCCCTGTGCCAGCGGCCTTGGCATAGGCAGGACATCAGCTCCAACCCTAGGGCTCATGTGGTCCGTGTGGGTCGGACCAAGTCACGCTGCTGGCGGGCTACCCAGCCTGGCTGTTGCTGCCGAGTAGCCAGAGGGGCCTGGAGCTGCGTGGGAGACACCAAACAGCTCTACCTCCTGTCTGTCCTTCCCCGTGAGCATGCCCAGGGGCTTGGTGCTGTCCTCCGGAGTTGGGCATCACAGCCATGTGCCAGCAGGTGCAAGCAGTGGGCGTTGGGGGGGGGGGTTGGGGAGGAGGCTGCCCAGTCCCTCCAGCCAGGGCACAATCACCTCCATTCCCCCAGCGCCAATCCCAGTCTGAAATGGCTGTAGCAGCCCTGCCCATGGTCCCATATCTTGATATGCAGTGTGGGGAGGAGGCTCAGAGCTGGGCTGCCGCCCAGCTCCCCCACTGGCCTAGGGCCCCCATGGCTGGAGGGGCAGCAGACCCCGGGGATCCTAGCTTGGGGCAGCCTCAGCAACACCCCAGAGTCCCAGGCAGTCACCCTGCAGCGTGGCCAGGGACAGAGCCAGCCGGGCTGGGGGCACTGCCTGTAGCTCTCATGCGAAGCGAGCTGGGGCGGCTGCGGGGTTCAGTTATCGGAGCCCACGGCACAGCATCCGGCAGCTGGTGATCGCAGGGCAGCTTGCCCAGGCCTCCCACTCCCCGGGACCCCCGCGAGCTGGCCAGGGGCTCGGCCTGCACAGTGGCACGACTTCAGCTCAGTCCAGGTTGCTGCTCCCCTCCCCTCCCCGGGCAGGAGGCGGTGGCGGAGGCAAGGAGAAGAAGAGGAGCCTGCAACCGGTGCTGGAGGAGTGGCCTGCCTGCCTGCCATGTTCCGCCGCCACCCCCAGCGCTCCGTGACTGAGGCAGGGCTGCGCTACCGGCTCCTGCCTGAGGGGGGCTGGCTGCTGCCCATGGGAGAGCGGCAGGGACACGCTCCCCACTGAGCTGGCTCCCCCTGCCTCGCCGCACAGCCCCGGTGGCACCTAGTCAGAGAACAACAGGGCTGTCAGGATCCAGCCCAGGACACTGCCTCTGGTTGGACCTGGGGTCCCAGCATTATGCTGCCCCTGGTAATTTGCCTCCCCAAGCACCTGCCTGTTTTGCTGGTGCCTAGAGCCACCCCTGCCTGTAGCCGGGCTTCTCTCCCATCAAGAGATGCAGAGCGTTGCTCTTCTTCTGGGTCAGCCCTGAACTGGGCTCAGTCTCCATCTTGTAGTTCCCCTTTCCATGCCTGATGTTTGCTGCAGCTGAGTGTGGCGGGACCAACTTGGTCCACAGGCTTTTCTTAGGCCTCACACTGACAATGAGAGGGTTATCTGCCCCATTCCATTCCATCCCATCCAAATCCTGTTAATTGAGTTTGGGGTGGATATGGTTTAATGAAGCAATGTGAACATTTGAACAGCAAACAATTAAAATTTTCAGAAGAAATAACCTGCTCATTTGTTGTGGTAATTAAGACTGTGTGAAACCCGCTGATTCACCAGAAAGCATGCAAAAGTTTTTGTGGAACGGTTCTCTGAGATAGCTCTGTATGTTTGTTTTCATACACAAGCTTCAGGTTTGAACCCACCAGTTGCACTGGAAGTCAGTTGAAATACTAGATATTCATCTCGTTTCATTGTAAAACGATGTGAAACCATGAATGATTTGATACAAAATCATGAACTAGCTCATATTTGCTCTGAAGGTTCAGAAACCTTCATGAACTTTTTGATGAACATGCTCAGAGCTTTAAATTTATAACAAAACCAGGAAAGCTTTATTAAATCATTTCAGTTCTGAGACTTATTTTGGATAAACAAGTGTTGTTATTACACTTGCTAAAAATATCAAAGAACTGTTCTAACACAGTTCCCATTCTTTCCCAAAAGTTATCATTTGACAAAATTCTCCCAGCATTGGTAGCAAATGTCATTCTAGCTCCCACAGGCAGCCAGCAGAGCAGGAGGTGCTGCCAACAGGTGCAACAGTCTGTTCATTTTACCATGTATCCTAGACAGCATTTTTAATGCACTGCTTAGGAGAAGCAGACACTAAACGCATTAAAAATCTAATGTTTTGAAAATTCATCGCAAAGTGTCACCTTTGTAATATGCTTCTTTCCTGCCTCAGGCGTGATATTCCAGATCAATTCCCAAACCTAAGTGAGCAATGCAATTTGCAATATTGACAATTCAAACTGTAATCACACGAGTATAATGCACCATAACTGTTCCAGCAGTTTGACATTTGGCAAGTTTACCAAGACCTTAATAACAATGTATTATTACATTTGATATGCTTCCCTTAACTCACTATGGAAGCAGCCTTTAGGAATAGAAATTGAACTTCTGAAATGGATTAGACTGTTTTGAATTTAATAGCATGGAGATTGTGGGGACTCAACTGGATAGCTGTTGTTCCAGAGAGATGTCAAACTAATTTACTGATCATAAACCTTTTATTTTATGGAGCATCTCCTATTCTCAAGTAGTTAGGCTCAAGTCAGGAATACCACCTAAAGTCTAATATTTGCGTTCAAAAGGAAAGTAATCATTTTTAACTAAACGAGAACAATGACCTATTCTAAGAATATCTTTTAGCACAACTCATTTCTATTCTTTGTCTCTACAATTGTGATTTACATTTTGTAAATATTATTGCCACCTCTAAGCTTTACATTCTAAAGCAGAAAGCAACATGGCCTGGACAAATAAGCAAGAGCTGGGAATCAGGAAATCATTAATTCTAATCCCAGGCTTGTCAGTAACTCGTCGTATGGCTTTGGGAAAGACACTTCACCTCTCTGATTCCATTTCCTCATGTGTAAAATGGGGATAACATTTGCTTATCCATCTTAAGGTTGTGAGGATTAGTTAATGTTTGTACAAAGCTATGAATATGAAAAGTGCTGAGTATTGGGACTAATAATCATAATAAATCTAGCTATGTCACCATTTAGGGATTGACATTCCTCTTCTCCAATTGCTAGGAACGGCTGAGAATTTGTAGTGTATACATAACCAGAAACAATACACACCACCGCTGCTGGTTAGATCACACACATAGAGCATGAGAAATAGAACTCAGAAATTCTGCTTCAAAAAACATAGGCCTCTATCACTTGGGCTCAATGATCTTAGCGCATAGTTAGTTATCAGTACTATCATCATCTTTGGGGGGGGGTTATAGTTGTACATAACAGAAATTTTTATCTTTTTCCCTTTAAAAAATACCCACCAACCTAAGAAGTTACATATGAATAATTTACATTGAAATAAAGTTATTTAGGTTCCTCAAATGGTAGGAAATGCCAGATTTATGGCTGCAATCTTAATCCTGCTGTCTTGTGTATATGTGTGATGATACAGTCTTTAATTACATGATCTATAACAGGGCTTAAAAAAGAACTAGATAAATCCATGGACGATAGGTCCAAAATGGCTATTAGCCAGGATGGGCAGAGATGGTGTCCCTAGCCTCTGCCAGAAGCTGGGAATGGGCACCAGCGTATGGATCACTTGATGATTACCTGTTCTATTCATTCCCTCTGGGGCACCTGACATTGACCACTGTCGGAATATAGGATACTGGGCTAGCTGGACCTTTGGTCTGACCCAGTATATGTTCTTACCTGTAGTAATGGATGCCCCCAAATTATGATTTAATACTATTTAAGAATTGCCCAGGCATCAAGGCCTTTTAGAAAGTCAGAACAGAGGGCTAAGAAAATAAAAGTGCAGTCTCATGGCTAGTTTTCTTCAATAATCTGAGCAAACTCAGAGTTGCTGCAGCCTTTTGCAAGAACATACTGCTGGTGCAGCTAAAGAGACATCCCCTTTTCCCCTGTCTGTGAATGAATTAAAAATTAGATTAATATAAATCATTCAGATATTATATGATGTGCCAAATATAGTAGTAAAATAGGGAATTTGATGGAATATAATATTAGTTAAAACTGATATAAAAGGAAAGTCAACTATAAATGATACAGCTTTGGAAAAAATATAAACTTTAATGACAGGGATTGCATCATATTGATTTTTTATTTTAAGTAATAAAGTGAAGAAGTAAGGTTATATTTGCAATCAAGCATGTTTACGCTATCAAGTTAGTAAAATACACTTGTGCTGATAGAGGCAGTAAATAAAAGGAACTAAAAGCAAATAGTGTCTTTATAAGGACACTTGACCACAAAATGGAACAATCAGAGATTTAACTGTTTGGTTAAAATTGCATAGGTTCAGCTCAGCCATACATACCATCAAGATCCCTTGATAAAACAAGGAGAACAGAAATGGATGATTTATACAGTTGTTCCAGTCTGCTGGTGAATAACAGTTCTTGAAGTGACTTTTCTTTGTATAAATGGACTGTTAAAATAAGTTTAAAGAGCACCCAGAAAATACATAGGGACTTTTTATAAATTATATGAACTTTAACCTGAACATTTCAGAAGCAGCGAAGCATCGATGGAGAAACTACAACTTGAGCAAGCATAACCACAAACTTGGTTAAGGAATGCATTGCAATTCATCAGCGTAGCGTAGCAATGGAAAGCGACTTGAAGAGGTAAATGGCTGACTGGAGCAAACCAGACAGTATTTAAGGTACATCCCAAGATGGTTGTACCAACAGTTATGACCTAACTTGTCTTATACAAACTTTATGCAACACATTTTCTCACATGCACCAAAGAGATTGGAAATGTCAGTCCAGTTATAAGAACTCAAAAGCTAATGTCACATTCCCTGATTGGATAGTGAGAGAGGACAACTCATTTCAGTTGGATATTTTGAATCTTCATGAGACGTATGGGTCACCCCACCAGCACCTCTAAAAAGAGGAACTAAGTTGAACCACCCAGGAAAAATACGAGAAAATGACCTGTCTCCTTCAACACTTTTGCTTTTTGAAAGCGAAGACACCTGGAAGAGAGAAGATTGAGGTCCTGGGCCAGCTATCTAGGAGTCCTTTCGGTGACATCAAGTACCTACCTCCGATAAGCATCTTTAACAGTCCTTCTATTTTCCAGCAATTTGTGTTGCCTGCTTGTGCACCAGCAAAATACTATAGTTATGTCCATCCTTCATACCACCTGTGTTTACAGCATCAACTCTAGCTGTGAATAATAATTGAGCTGAAAACTGACACCTGAAAACTGAACAACGATCTGGTGATAAGTAACACAGACTTTCTCTTAGGTGACCTCTCAAATCAATCAACTGACCATTTCCCGAAACTGTACCTAATTAGTAAGGATGTGTACATGCCTGTGTATGTGTTTTAAAGATTGCCAGTGTTACAGTGAATGTCCTTGTTTTGTAACATGTTTCTATCAAGATTGTTGTAATGTAGCTTTAAAACTGAACAAGTTACTGTTGTTAACTAAGATTGTAGACCACTGTACATGTGTCTACCATAGTTAATGGTTTCATACTGCCTTTCAAGTTCTAGGTGTATACAGACATAAAATGAGACAAGTGCACAAGCTTTTTGAACTGCACTCAGTTTGTATAGTCTGGCACAAATGTAGGCATTTAGGTTAGGTAGTTAGGAGTTGTTAAGGGTTCCTTCCCCACTCTGAACTTTGCGGTACGGATGTGGGGACCCACATGAAAGACTCCCTAAGCTTATTTTTACCAGCTTAGGTTAAAAGCTTTTTTAAGGCACAAATTTTACCTTGCTTTGAACAGTATGCTGCCACCACCAAGTGATTTAGACAAAGAATTAGGGAAAGGACCACTTGGAGTCCTATTCCCCCAAGCCCTGCACCCCCTTTCCTGGGGAAGGCTTGAGAATAATGTTCTTACCAATAGGTACAGGTGAACACAGACCCAAACCCTTGGATCTTAAGAACAATGGAAAATTAATCGTTTTTTTTAAAGAAGAATTTTAATTAAAGAAAAGGTAAAAGCATCACCTCTGTAAAAATCAGGATGGTAAGTACTCTACAGAACAACAGAAGATTTAAAAAACACAGAGGATTTCCCCTCTAGGCAAAACTTTAAAGTTACAAAAACAGGGATAAACCTCCCTCTTAGCACGGGGAAAATTTACAAGCTAAAACAAAAGATAACTTAAGGTATTTCTTTGCTATTAGTTACTATTTTTGCAATATCAGGAGCTTAGTTTAGATCAGTGGTGAGCTGGAGCAGGTTCCCACAGGTTCTCAAGAACCGGTTGCTAAAATAAGACCTCTGTGGAGAACCGGTTGTTAAAGGGCCAGGGAGTGAGCAAAGAACTCTGGTCCGTGGGCTGGCCCATCCTGTTGCTCCCAGGATTCCCAGCTGGGGAGGCTGAGCACCCCTGACCCTTCCCTCGCTTCCCTGCAGCTGCAGCGTGGCCAGCCACCTGCATCAGCTGGGCAGCTCAGCTGAGCTCTGGAGTCGTTCTGCTGCCGCTTTTTGAGAGGTCCGGCAAGGTGTGTGGGGGGTCCTGCTGCAAGCTCCAGGGCTGGCCAGAGGGGAGGGGAGGGGAGGGGACAAGTGGCCTGGGCTCTGCAGGGGCCCCTGGCCCCATGAGGATGTCTCCCCCGGGACCTCCCCCGCTTCCCCCACCCTGAAGAGCCGCAACATGGTCAGCAGTTGGGCAGCTCAGCTAAGCTCTGGGCTGCTGGCAAGGTAAGGGGGCTGCAAGCTCCGGGGCCATGGGGGGGTGGGGGCAACTGGGGCAATTTGTCCTGGGCCCCTGGCCCCATGAGGATGTCTCCCCCAGCCCCCCCCCCGCAGAGCTGCAGCAAGGTCAGCAGCTAGGCAGCTCAGCTGAGCTCCTGAGTTGTCCTGCTGCTTTGAGCTGCCAGCAAGGTAAGGGGGGAGGGGGCTGCAAGTTCTAGGGTTGCCAGGGGGCAAGTGGGGCAATTTGCCCCAGACCCTGCAGGGGCCCCCGGGCATGTTTCCCCCCACCCTGACCCCTCCCCCTCTCCCCCCCTTAAATCAGAACTTTTTATAGGAAACCGGTTGTTAAGATTTTGGCAGCTTATCACTGGTTTAGATACGGCTTAGGAAGATGTATTTTCCCTGCCCTGGTTCCTTGTTGACTCCAGGAGAGACAGACAAAAAACCTTCCCCCACAGATCTGAAGGTATCTTCTCCCCTTATTGTTTTTTTTTGGTCAGGTGCCACCCAGGTTATTTGAGCTTTTTGACCCTTTACAGGTAAAAGAGGAATTAATCTTTACAGGGTAAAGAGGAATTTTATGCTATCCTTAGCTGTATGTTTATGATAGGAATGTTAGTCGGATCTTGGGGATATGAGACACTGGGAAATAGCTAGCAAGGGCTGGTTACTATAGGTCCATTGGAAGGAGATCTTAGTGAACTGGCATGTAAGTAGTTGACCAAATTTTCTTGTAAGTTTTGAACTGTTTTTCCTCTGATTGTGTTGGCAACATCGGAGCTGACAACCAGTTGGCACAAGTGAGGTCCTATTCTGAGGGGCTTGTCAAAAATCCAAAGTCACCTTTCCAAGAAAGAAATTGAGTACAAGTTTTAATATTCTATTGTGATTTTATGATTTGATTTTGAAAACTGGAATGGTTATAATGACAATTTTTCTAGTTTATGTTAGCCAAATCATAGTCCAACACTATTTTTGTCTTACTATATCCTATATTATTAGTTGCTATTGTTAAAGATTGTTCATAAAACTCTATACAACTAAATTAAACTCAAGTGTTTTCCTTTAGTTAAGCAATCAAAATTAAAAGAACCCTAAGAAAGGTGGTATGGGTAATCATTTAACTAGTTTCAAAACTAAAATTTGTTATATATCCTCCAGATCATATACTATTTTTATAGGACCTCAGGCTCATTCAGTGCTCAGAATGGATGCATAAGGGGCAGAATTAAGGTTGCCTAGAAAACTGGAAATCTGGCAGTTCTTAACCTTTAAGTGCTTGGCTTTCAGACCTAAATAATTCTTTAACTCAAGATTTTTTGTAATAAGTTAGACACTGTTAAGGGACAAGGAATCTACATTAGGCCACGTCTACATTTAAAATGTAGATCGACATTGCAACGTCACTCAGGGGTGTGAGTTTTTTTACACCCCTGAGTGTCACAGGCTATGTCTACACTACGCAACTTTTAGCGGCAGGGCTGTGACGCTACAGCCATGTTGCTAAAAGGCATGCAGTGTAGCTGCTGTTTGTCAACTCTCCTGCCAAGAAAAAACTTCCACCTTCAACAAGCGGTGTTCGCATTGTCGGCAGGAGAGTGCTCCTGGTGACAAAGAGCTGTTCACATCGGCGCTTGTTGTCGGTAAAATTTTTGTCTTTCAGGGGTGTGTTTTTTTAACACTTCTGAAAGACAAAAGTTTTATCATTTAGTTGCCACTGTAGACATAGCTTTAGTTAAGCTGACCTAGCTCCCAGCGGACACACCAGTATGTTGATGGAGAAATTCTTCCAGTGTGTCTCAGAGAGGTGGATTAAGTACACCAATGGAAAAACCCCTTCCATCACTGTAGGAAGTGTCTGCACGACAGTCGTACAGCTGCAGCGCTGTAGCTATGCTGCTGTATCACCTGTATTGTAGACAGAGCTTTAATAAATCCAAGTAGTAATTAATAGTCTAATAGAAGTCTGAAGAATCCAATTTGATGGAATACATACATTGAGGGGGCCAGGAAAAAAAAAAGATGTTACTCTCACTTAGACGCAGCTCTCAAATTTGGCAAACGGTGTCTAAAACGGAACGTATCTTCCCTCTCAAACTATCTTCTGTCACTTTGGACAATATCATTATCTTTTCTATCACCTAAGCTCCTAGACTTAGCGTTACCTTAGACTCCTCTCTTTCATTTGATGTCAAATCCACATAATTGCTAAATCCTGTCACATCTTTCACTACATTTCCAAAATGTGTTCTCCCCCAACCATGCAGCCAAATTATCCATCTTCCTATTTACCACTTTGACTATGTACCCTAAGACAATATTGCACTTTTAACAAACAATATATAAAACCAGCACCATGCATCCAACAATAGATCACCAATACAATGCGAACAAGGGAGCAAAGTTAAGGTTAGGCAGGCTGTGTAAGTTGTGTGGGTGCTACTGCACGATAAAGAATTGTCAACGGCTTTGGGCAAAATGGTTAGATCACACACTGTTTAGTTCCTGACATTCTAACATTTTGGGTATTTTAGAAAGTGTCAATTTTTTGTTAAGAAAACGTAACTAGTTTGGGGTGCTACTTGGAGCCCTTTAAACATATTTTCAATTGCAACTTTTTAAAAAAATGAAGTTATTTTGTTTACAAATATAATTTATGGTAATAGAAGACAAAATAATCAGAAACATTGAGCAAGTCAGATTCCACTTACTGGAGGTCAATGTCAGACAAACACTAGTTAGTACATTACAAGTTCTCAGTGGCTTGTTGCTGTACATCACCTTGGGAAATGCAGAAAGTGCTAATGGGTCACACCAGCTTCCTTGAAAAAAAGTAAGGATAAGATGCCATCTCCCATAAACAACATGAATGGATGTTAACTTACTTGATTATTAACATGTCAAGTGTTCATACACATGTGTTATGGTTATGAAGCTTGTGAGAAAGATTAGTCGAGTAACTTCCACAAATTACTTTTCTGTCTCTGAGTAGAACAGCTACTTTTTTGCATGTTCTTAAACAGGAGAAAAAAAAATTAAATTTCTCTGCTTAACGTCAAAGAAAAATTTTACATACTAAAAGAAAATGAGCAGAGGCAAAATATCAGTAAAACCCAGCTATGTTAACCACAGGAATTCTCCATGAAAACCTAAATGGGGCATACTCATATACTCATTTTAACTATACAAAAAGCTCTGCAATGGAAGCAGTGTGCACTAAGGCTATGAAAGTCTTTCAACATTTCTTGATGTCTAGCCAGCCCTGTCTCTCAGGGGCACAAGATGCTGTACCCTTTCATTTATATAGTAAGCAGTGAAATCTCTCTTATGATGCGACACTATGAACTCTGAAATTGTAATCACAGTGTAATCATGCTTGCAACTGCTCTTTTGTTTTACATTATCTGTAACTAATCTCTCTCATATGTTTTGGTGATAGCCAGGTGATACACTGCAAAGCCATTTGATAAATTGCATGTATCAAATTGCTGACAGTCTCACCTGCACTTTGTCTACCTCTTTCTCCTGCTTTGGAGTACTTCTAACGTTCCAAACTTCTGGGCATGTACAAACAATTGCCATTTTAAAACACAAAACAAAGCACCACAACAGCAACCCACCAGAAATGTTTACTACTTTCCGCAAAATGAGGAATTTGCCTTAAAAACTACATTGTTCTCAGATAATTTATTTAGTCCTGGCCCAGTGACAGTTTTAAGGTGCAATATCTTGCAGCCCATCAGAGTTAGCAATGACAGCTAAACAGAAATCCCCCTTTTTCTAGAGTATAAAGCTTTGTGGTTTGACTCTGGTTTGCATGCATTGCATGAACATTGCAGCTGCAACTCTGCAGACAATTCTTGTATAACTGAATATACAACACCATCTTGATTCCCAAGTAATTTTTACATTTGAAATGCACAACGGCCGATCGGAGCAACTTTGGGTAACTGGAGTAGCTAAAAGTGTGGACTTCACAGTCACATCCCCCCATGCTCTCTCTGTGCATTCCATCTGCATTGAAGCAGCTACTCACAGGACTATTGTAAGTCCTGAATTGGTGGTTCTCTCACTACAGTGTGTGGAATCTGGAAAAGTATTACATGGGGAAGAGATAGGGAAAAGTCGATTCTAAGAAAAATATTGAATGAAAGATTAAAAGAGAAACAAAGCTCTCACTCTAATGCCATGACACTGTAAAGATCCTTTAACTCTAATGTCTACACTACGAAATTAGGTCGAATTTATAGAAGTCTATTTTTCAGAAATTGATTTTATATAGTCAATTGTGTGTCCCCCCACTTAAGACCATTAAGTTGGCGGAGTGCATCCACAGTACCGAGGCTAGTGTTGACTTTTGGAGTCGCTATCCCACAGTTCCCAGTGTCTCCCGGCACCCATTGGAATTCTGGGTTGAGCTCCCAATTCCTGATGGGGCAAAAACATTGTCACGGGTGGTTCTGGGTAAATGTTGCCAGCTCCCTCCCAACCCCTGCCCCCGAAAGCAACGGCAATAAATCGTAAAACTAAACATGCATTTGCTGGTATTATGGTTGCAGCCGCACTGACTCGAACTGATCAGCACATACACTGGACTTTCTCAGGCTTCCTGCGCACAGATATACTGTAAACATCACAAGGAAAAACCATGTCCTAAATATTTACTTGCATTTGGGACTTTTAAATCAGCCTAAGGCATAATAATACTTTGTAGGGGAAAGGTACAAACACTATCCTACTTGTTTCAGAAGCCATTGGCAGTGCTCCCTGCCAGTGCTGTCTGTCTGCCCAACCTGCCCCCTCTAGAGCTGCCAGTGCTCTGGCAATACAACAGCCAACTTCCTTTTCCTGCTCTCCTCAGAGTGGCAGTTAAATGATGACTGCCCCTTGCGAGGGTGAACTGAGAGGGAAAAGACCCCTTGCATTATTTCCTTGCTCTACCACACCCAGGCAGAAGTGGCCATGAATTTGTCCCTAAGCTTCAGCCTGGAGCAGAGAATTTTTGCAGTGGAGTACAAGTCCTCTGAAAAATAAGGATTCGCAATGGAAACCCTGACAAATCTCTAACTATAGCAATGGGAATAACACCAGTGTAATTTCTATCCAAATTTCTATGTAATTTTGTCTCCAGTGCTAGTTGAAAACATTTCTTTGCTGACACTGTTATCAATCTTATCTAGTGACCCATTTACCTAACACACACAATTACGGAACATTCTCTTATCACAAGTACAGAGTAGGCTGGGACATTAATGATACTGCAAATTCCGTGGAATTGGATTGTTTTAGACTTAGTCAAAAAGGCCACCTTTCTTTCATGTAAAAAGTCAACAAGCCACCCCAGAGGTTTTGCAAATGGATTTGTTACAGCAATTAATGAAAATGATAAAAGGTGACTACTATCACCACGCACTGTTACATCAAGGAATCACAACAAGACCTTTAACACACTGCTCTGGACACTTAGGAAATCAAAAATGCTGTCTGGAAAGTGACATTCCTTGACTTTCAATGAATCAGTGCTGTCTGCTTAGTGTGTGCCCAACATTTTCAGAGAAGGGGAGAGAGAGAGAGCGCGAGAGAAACAACACCTAAAACCAAATGAAGTTACTTCAACTTATATGTAATGAATGCTTTAAAAAGGGGTCAATCATGCCATTTAGACAGCACTTAAACTGGGTGCAATGCAGAAATATACTCCCTTCTGGGGAGTATATTTCCCACAAACAATTGTATAAAGACAGAATGCCAGGAAACAGGAAAGAAGCTCTGGAGGGGACGAGTGGCCAATTGGTCGCCTAATTAAACTGAGTGGATTGGGGCAAAAACTAGGGACAGAAGTATGAAGCAGGCATGTTTAGGCCACATCTAAAAAACACTGATATTGTGGGGGTAATTGGAATGCCAAGGCATTTTAACTCCTGCAAACACAGAGGCTCTAACATGGGACTGGGACACCCAACTGCCCTCAGATAATAAAACCTTAGTAGATTGGGGAAAGCAGGCCGCTATGTCTGCTAAAGTAGGGTTGCCAGGTGTCTGGTTTTCGACCAGAATGCCTGGGCGAAAAGGGATCATGGCAACTCCAATCAGCGCCACCGACCGGACTGTTAAAAATCTGGTTGGCAATGCTGCAGGGCTAAGGCAGGCTAGTCCCTCCTGTCCTGGCACCGCGCTACGTCCCAGAAGCAGCCAGCAGGTCCAGCTCCTGCTGGGGAAAAAACCACAGGGCTCCATGTGCTGACCCCACCCCGAGCACCGGCTCTGCACTCCCATTGGCTGGGAACCATGGCCAATGGGAGCTGGGAGGCGGGTGGTGCATGTGGGCAAGAGAGCAGCGCATGGAGCCTCCTGGCTCCCTGCCTAGGAGCTGGACCTGATCCAGGACAGGGAGCCTGCCTTAGACCTGCTGTGCCACTGATCGGGAGCCACCCAAGGTAAGCACATGTCCCAACCCTGAGCCCTCTCCTACATCTTAAACCCTCATCTCCAAGCCCCATCCTAGATCCCGCACCCTAGCCCAGAGCCCATACCGCCTCTCACACCCCTGCCCCCTACCTCAACCCCAGGGCCTCCCAGAGGGGGAGGCAAGTGGGGCAATTTGCCCCAAGCCCTGCAGGGGACCCCATAAGAATATAGTATTCTATTGTATTGCAACTTTTTTTATGGAAGGGGCCCCCAAAATTGCTTTGCCCCAGGCCCCCTGAATCCTCTGGGCAGCACTGCTCAACCTGCAGCCAGTGGTGAACTGGAGCCGGTTCGCACCAGTTCACGCGAACCGGTTGTTAAATTTAGAAGCCAGTTTATAACCAGTTGTTAAAAGGGTGGGCAATTGGTAGATGGAGGTTTTTCTGTTGTTACACCGGCCCTTAGGTCACATCCGGCCCTCCTGAGCTGCCGGCTGGGGAGGCTCCCCTAGCCTCTCCCCCATCTTTCCCCCTCTCCCAGAGCCTCAGCGTACCACGCCGCCGGTGCCAGCACTCTGGACCACTCTTGGGCAGCTCCTGCTGCTTTGAGTGGCATGGTAAGGGGGTGAGGCTGTGAGCAGGGCCGGCTTTAGGAAGTGTGGGGCCTGATTCGAACAGTTTCGACGGGGCCCCGGCAGGGATGACAAAAAAAAAAAAAACGTAAAAAAAACGTGGGGCTTGTAGTCAACGGGTGGTGCTCTGAGTCTTCGGCGGCGGGTCCTTCACTTGCTCCGGGTCTTCGGTGGCATTAAAGAACCCACTGCCAAAGTGCCACTGAAGACCCGGAGTGGGTGAAGGACCCGCCACCGAAATGCCACCAAAGACACAGAGCGCCGCTGGGTGAGTAAAAGTTAAAAAGGCCCCTCTAGCCAGGGAAGGGATTCTTGGCCACCAGCCCCCCACTCTGGGCAGCCCTGCCACTGGGCACGGGGCCCTCTTAGGCGCGGGGCCCGATTTGGGGGAATTGGTGGAATTGGCCTAAAGCCGGCCCTGGCTGTGAGCTCCAGCAGGCTGTGCGGCATTCATACACTGTTGAAAAGCGGTGTGAAACGTAGTCAGACGTGAAATGTAGTCAGAAGCCCATGGAATGATGGGACAGAGAAAACTGCATGATGGGATGGTAAGCCTGCTCCCATGAGTCACTGTGAACCCTTTCCAGAACACCCACTGGCAGATGGTGGTGAGTTGCACAGTGGAATAGGTACCCATGGTGCTTTGCCCTCTCTGTAAATGCAAGAGCAGCAACTGTGGACGCGATCTACTGTCATATGGAGCATTGTGTGGACATGCAAAAGTGGTTTAATTACAGCAATGGATGATGGTTGACATAACATAAGTCAACTTTGTAGTGTAGACACGGCCTTACTGTTTTCATTGTAAAGTAGACAACACATTCCAAATTGTTATTTAAGCATGACAGAGTAGCTTTTTCAGATAGGCAAGAGCTAAAATATTCAGAAAACAGCTGTAAGTTTCCAGGGATAATAGATTTACTTAAATAATAATAATGCAGAAACAAACAGGAAAAAAATACAGCTATTTTAGACATATTTGTTGGCTAGAATCATACTGATCACTACCAACTCACTTAAATAATACCCTAGATGTGCAATTAGCCAACGATCATTGCACCCTATGCCCATATCTTCCTATGTAATCACTTCATAATAAGTCCTCAATCACTTTTAGCCCATTATAGGAACTTTTCAATTTAGGAAGTAGTGGTTGTCAATAGATAATAGCTCACAGGAGAGCACCAACTCAAGTCCTATTAAATCCAGAGGGTTACAGAGTTTTGCTGTTTACAGACTTAATTGTTATTCACCATCACTATCCTCTGGCCATGTTGGTGATTAGAACAAATGCTAATTTTTGGGAGCAAATATATTGAAGAGATTAAGCTTTTCATTTCTAGGAAGACTACTGCTCTCACTCACCTAGTGATTAAAAAGTATACCGGTACTTCTCATGTCTGCAGTCAAGTACATACTGAATTACAAAATAATGAATATAGGGCCATTCTTCAGGCCCCAAAGTCTTTTGGGAGTAAAATCATGTTTTACTATATATAATGACGTTGAGATTTTCAAAGCTGAGCAGGGGATTTAGGAACACAGTGCCCATATAAATGAATGGGAGTTGAATGGCTAAATCCCGCTAGTGGCTCTGAAAACTTCTAAATTTAAGCTGCTAACATCATACGCAGTATTTTCAATGCACCTGCCTGGTTTAGATCAAATTACTCTTCATAGAAATTATACATTTTAACCTGCTCATTTAGTTCAAGTCTCAAATCAGCAGAGTTCAAATTTCTTTCCAGAACCTTCATCTTCTGTGCAAAATTACCATTGAGTTTCAAGATTAGTGTGGGAGTCTAAATGACAGTTGCTGCTGAATATCTAAACATGAATGGTTCTTCTAGAGTCGGAGGGAAGGGCATTTCAGTGGTTACCTGCTATAAAGCCAAAAACAGTGTCATAGGCAAAAATACTGGCAAAACTTGCTGTACACATAGAACCAAAAGCCTTTTTCCTTTCAGGATGATAGGATGTTAGAAGCTCAGTCAAATGCAGTGCATGGAAGCCAGTCTCTGTTTAGAGGTTGAAAAACATTCCATCCAAAACTTTAAGCTGTATATGTATTCCAACACACAATCGGTGCAGAAAATTAAGCAGCACCTAAATCCCTGTGTGGATCTGGGCCAAAGTCACTATGGCTTGCTTTATAATTGCAAAGTCCAAGTCAGAGAGAGAAAGATGACTACATTCAAACAATACACGTTGCTTCACTTGGAGGAGAGCATAAACAACAACTCAAAAAATTATAGATTTCCTTGCATGAACCAACAATGGTGAAGAAAACAAACGCAAATGATGGGACTCTGCAATTGAATTTCAAGTGTTGGCAACCAAGCAAATGATATTTTTGGCCTTGTAACTCAATCATTAAATCAGACAGTAAAAAGGGCCCTATGGAAGAGTAAGATCCCCTTACCGAGCCCCTGTGTAACAGCAAAGGAGACCAGTAGGAGGTGATAATTACACTGGCAGTCAAAGTAGCATATAAATAATTATAATTAACCATAGCAGACTTTCTATGAACTCAAATACAGATACATTTTAGAACATAACATATGCTGTGATAACATCTAAAACTGTACATCTGTATCTCTACTTGATACCAGAGCTTTCACGCCACCTCTCTAAGAGCTCTCCTCAATCCTAACCCCCATCCCCCAGACCTCTTCCTTTGCTCCATCACCCCATTTCCAATTCTGAGGTGTCCCTCTTATGCTCAATTTCTAACCCATTGTCCCATCCCCGAGACCCCTTCATTTCCCGACTCCTAGTTCGTCCTTCCCTCATCCTCAGTCAGTCTCTCTTTATTTGCTCCTTTCTTTCTGTTTCCAAGGATGATCTGGTTACCTCTCCTTAAAAATGCAGTATATTCCCATTACCCCAGTTTTCTCTTGGATCCCACCCCCCTAATCGTCTTTCTAATTTCTTCACTTTACTGAAACTGCTTCTGCTAAAGCCTCCAAAGACCAAGTTTAAAAGGCTCTTCTCTGTTCTCAAACTGCAAAATATAAGTCAAAGCACTTTCCTCTGGTCTACCTTTTCTACTGATGTTCTGTGGTGTCATTACTAATTTGATTATATTGGAATGATTGGTTAATAGGCTGGCACAGCACGTTTCACATTGCCTTTTTGGTCCTAAAGCAAAAACTGACCATTTTTTTCCAGTAGAATGTGCCTCTACAATTTACTTACAAGATGACCCTTTTTGCTTTGCTATTAAAAGCAGGAATGAAAAAAATTGAAAAGTTAATAATTCAGAAGAGGAATTTTCTTATGTTCTTACCTGGGGCATCTGTCCTAAATAGTGGAGAGTGAGTTTCTTTGGCTCTAAGTAGAGAATTTTTCCAAGCTCCTGGTAAGGTTTCCAGCTGGGTGTCCAATACCCGTGCTGAGTGAGTTGCTTGTGCCTCCTGTGGTAGTTCTCCCAAAACATTTGCTCCCTTGTGGATTCCCAGCAGTTATAAACGGTACTACTTCTAGCTTGGACCTTTGCACCTTTCTTTGTGGGGACTGGCAATGGTCTTATGAGCACAAAATAACGAGGGTCCAAAGTCTTAGTGTTCCCAGGCATCCTGATTTTGTTGTTCATCAACCTGCTGGCTAATTATACTGGTCCTTGGGTGGGACCCTGGTGCTTTTACTGCTGCTGATCTTGATCCCCTCTTTTCACCTCCAAGCAACCCCTGCCACAGAACACAGCCCTTAAGACCAACTGTCACCTGCTGCATGGACCCCAGAGCTGATCTTCCTTTTAATTTACAAAGTAACTTATCAAAAGCATCTACCACAAAATAACTTGAGATATAAAGTCAATCCACTCTGCAGTACCCTCAGCCAGAAGAGATAAATTGTTCATGAACAAACCCACAACCCTGCCCCACTAAACAACCAACAGGCCAGGGAACCCACAACACACAGAGCTGAACAGAGAGCTCTCTGGGATCCCTCTGAACAGCTTTATTTATTCACTTCAAAAGACACAATAAAAACCATCTCCTTGCAATTTGAATTCTAACAAGACAATAGGTAGGGCCTCCAAACCAGGCAGTGCCCCCCTCCCCACAGCACAGAGACCCCCCCACCCTGAGCTCAGGAGAGAGAGCCACACAGTTCAGAGACACCCTCCAGGGTCAAGGAGCTGATGCCCCCCTTGCACTGAGCCCTGCCCCAATCCTCCCTTTGTGTCCAGGTGCTGAGCCCCCAGCCCAGGTGCTGAGCCCTCCCCCACTGAACCTCCCCCTCCCTCCCCGAGCCCAGGTGCTGAGCACCCCCCACACTGAGCCCAGGTGCGAGCCCCCCCTCGGAGCCCAGGTGCTGAGCACCCCCCACACTGAGCCCAGGTGCTGAGCACCCCACCCCCGAGCCCAGGTGCTGAGCACCCCCCACACTGAGCCCAGGTGCTGAGCACCCCCCACACTGAGCCCAGGTGTGAGCCTCCGCCCCACTGAGCCCGTCGGCCAGAGCGTGTCCCGAGCTGCGCCTCTCCACGCAGCCCACCCGCCCCAGACGGCGTCCCCTGTTGCCCCTGACGACGCGTCACGGGCCTCGGCGGCCCCCCCTTGGGTCCCTGCTCCGCGGAGGGCGGGGCAGAGCTGCTGACGTCACACGCCAGGAGACTGGAGTGTGCAAACAGCGCTTCTATGTGGTGCTCCTCCCGCCCCCGGCGGCCGGGGGGCAGAGCCGGGACCTGCCTGCCCCACTGGGGGGCGCTGGAGTGGGGGTGGGGTGGGGCCTGGTAACTCGCTTGGGACTCCCAGCTGCACCCGGCCCAGCTCTGACCCCCTGGCTAGGGCGGCCCTCCAGTGCCGAACCCCGGCCCCACAGCCTGCGAGGTCTGGCTTTACACAGAGCCCCCCGCCTGTAGGGCGCACACAGGAGTGGGCACAAGGCCCTGGCTGATGGAAGCTGGGAGGATTGTTACCATGGGTGTTGCTGCCCCCCAGCTTGAAGTGGTTTCCAGGGGGGTTACAGCTCAGTTCAATGGCTTGCAGCATTCAGCACCCCTAACAGCTACCTACTGCCCCTTTCCCCGCGTTATGTTCCGCAGGCACAGCAGACTGAAGCTGGAACAGCAACAGATTCAGAACTGGGTGGTGGTGGGGAGGGGGAACCAGCCAAAACCATAACAAGTGCATAAAGGCATTTCAATATGTGCTATTGTGTCTGCCCACCAGCATGAGTGATGGTTCCGGGCATAAGGGGAACCAGGGCCGACTCCAGGCCACAGCGCGCCAAGCACATGCTTGGGGCAGCACACCGCAGGAGGCACTCTGCTGGTTGCCTGGAGGGCGGCAGGCGTGCCTGCCGAGGCTCCGGTGGTCCCGCGGCTCCGGTGGAGCATCCGCAGGCACGCCTGCAGGAGGTCCACTGGAGCCACGGAACCAGTGAACCCTCTGCAGGGACGCCTGCAGGAGGTCCACCGGAGCTGCGGGACTGGCAAGCGGCAGAGCGCCCCCCCATGGCGTGCCACCGTGCTTGGGGCGGCGAAATTGCTAGAGCCAGCCCTGGGGGGAACACAAATTTGTATTACCCATGATTTTGGCCCCCAGTTGTAGAGATCATGAAATTATATTATGATTAATAGGTTGAAAATGTTGGATGAAAGATTCAGAGAAGTGCAAAGTCCTTTGGAGATATTAATATTCACAATACTCCATGTGGAGCTTTTTATTCCCATTTTATAGAGGGGAAGAGTGAAGTATAGAGATGAGAGGTTCGTTGGTCAAAAACACACCAGACGTGCCTTGTTTATTGGAGGCAATGGCAAACCTAGTGCACGATTCAGCCCATGGCCTATTAGCTATATAGAATTAGAAAATCAAATCTCCTGCCTCCTTGGGGAAGCTCTAGCCACTAGCCAACTTTAAACAAAAAACAAACAACAAAAAACCACAACACCCACACACACCCCACAAACCACCCACCACACACACACACAATGTTGTCAGTGAGCTTCTTCAGCACAACTTTTCAGACTTCATGCAAATCTTGGCAAACAAGTCCTAACTGCTAGAAAATGAGAATTCAAGATGAGTTTAATTCTATATATCTTTTCTGGCCTACAATACATACAATAGCAGCAGAAAATAGCATATTATTTATAGTACAGAGTTTCCAGCAAATGAATGTTTGTATCTTGTTAAAAACTCTCCCAAACTTTTGAATTCTATAAAAAAACTTCGGAGGGTATTATTTACAAATATGTGTTCTGTTTCCTAAAAAGAGATGCTTAAACGTTGGGGGAAAAGCCTACAGTACTCCCCTCCCATTTGTTTTGTTTTACTTTAAATAACTTTGCTAGAAATAAGATTTGAAAAATAGTTATGTATTCTAGCTGCCCACGGTCCAAGGTGCCATCTTTCATGGCAATGCTGTAAAATAATTTACCTAACCCTCCTACCTGGAGAACTGGTTCGCAACAAGGGGTACATGTACTCCTGGGGGTATACAGAGGTCTTCCAACTCATCTAGCTATTTGCTTAGTTTTACAAGAGGCTACAGAAAAAGCACTAGCGAAGTCAGTACAAAACTAAAATTTCATACAGATGACGACGTTTATACTGCTCTATATACGATACACTGAAATGTAAGTACAGTATTTATATTCCAATTGATTTATTTTATAGTTGTATGGTAAAAAGGAAAAGTAAGCAAATTTTCAGTAATAATGTGCTGTAACACTTCTGTAGTTTTAGGTCTGATTTTGTAAGCAAGTAGTTTTGAAAGTGATGTGACACTTAGGTTACATAAAAGAGAAATCAGATTCCTGGAAGATTGAAAGGACTAAACCTACTAGCCAGAACTAGATACCAAAGATTAACTCTTCCCTCTCCCTCAATCAGGCTTTGTCCAAATCATACTGCTCCTTCTTATGCACCATTTCCAAGACCTGGCCTTTTCTATCTGTGTGCGGAGCAAGGTAGGGATCCTCCCCCCATCATTTGTCTACAGGCAGTTAAGACTTCACATTTGGTGATCTGGCAAGAAAAAAAAAAAAAAAAAGAAGAAGTTTGTCCCGTTTTTCCAGTTGTGGTCTCAGTCTCTCAAGGACATCAAAGTGAAAACTGTTACTGTAGGAAGTGTCTAAAGGCATTTCTTAGCAGTCTGCTTGGGCTGTTCTGGATGATTGCACCTCATTTCTGGTTTCTCATTTTAATTTTCTTGGGTTTTAATGTGTCCAACTCTCATGTGCTCATATATGTAGTTTTGTCCTCACTCAGACATAAATTAAAATGCTACTGCCACCAGCACTCTGAGACGGTGAGTCAGAACTGAGATGAAGCACCAGTAGCAGTAGGATTGTTGCAGGCTAAAAGGTTCCGACAGACAGAGTCTTGTTAATTTCATTTTGCCGCTGACCCTCCATCTTGCAACACCGTGAACAGCAGGTGTATATACATACTAAAAACTTTAAGAAAATAATTCATTTCCATGATTTTCTTAATACAGATTGCAACATCTCACTTAGCGTTAGACTTTTATTCTAGGGATTTAAACAGAAAGTCCTGATCTACTATCATCATGCAAAAAAAGAAAAATAAAATAAATTGGGTTTTAGGAGCAGCCTTAATGACTAAAATTTTGATTTTACATACATACAATGATCCCAGTCCTTGAAAAAAATTGAGATTTGATGGGTCTTATGAGATTTGTTCTAATGCAAACAAATCACTATTTCATACAGCTGAAGACGAAAGCAAATAACTGTTCCCAAGCTCATCTCCTGGCACTGACGTTGGAACTCTCACTGTTTGTTTTGGCAGCCAGGCAGCATGTGTATGTTGTGTGTGCATGCATAGATTTCTAATGAATAATGCTTCAGGATCTATTTTTACCTATTTTCAGTCTTCTTGTTAACATTCCTAATATAGACTCAGATTTAAGGCCAGAAGAGACCACCATGATCTGGTCTGACCTCCAGCATATCGCACTCCACCAAACCTCACCCACCTACTCCTGTAATAGACTCCTAATCTCTGGCTGAGTTACTGAAGTCCTTTAAATCGTGATTTAAGATTTCCAGTCATAGCAAATCTAACATTTACTCTAATTCAAACCAGCAAGTGACCCATGCTCCATAGGAAGGCAAAAACCCACCAGGATCTCTGGCAATCTGACCTAGGAGAAAAATTCCTTCCCGACCCCAAATATGACGATCAGTTAGACCCTGAGCATGTGGGCAAAACCCACCAGCCAGACACCAGGGAAAGAATTTACTGTAGTAACTTGGAGCCCTTGCCCTCTACCGTCCCATCTCCAGGCACTGGAGATATTTGCTACATACAGTTGCTGATGGGGTGGTATGATCGCATACAATGGCACATGGCCCGTCCCATAATCTTCTATCAGGCTCAACCTTGAACAAAAAAGTATTTATTTCATTTCAATTTCATTAGAAAATCCACCCATCCAAAGCTCTTGAGCACATCTGATAGTACAGTATACAAATCTTACCACTGAAAAAATGAACTCCTCTTTTCCCTGCAATCCATTCAGAATGCACAGAAATTATCCTCTTAGCTCCCTTGCTCCAGCCACTCTCTCCTCAAATGATTGGATGAACAGATGACTTTCTGGATATGCCTCAAGTGCTTACAGGCTTGAATTGTACCTAAAAACAAATTGACAACCCTGGTATAATCACTCTTTGCTAGATGTGTTATGGAGCAGTGTTATGGAGCCACAGTCTGTACAAAGAACCCTTTGCCAAGCCCTGGCCGGGGTGCCTAAGGACAGCCCCCAGCCTGTGTCCCTGGCGCACACCATCTAGGGCAGGTTGAGAGTCCAGGGCTCTCCACAGCAGCTCTTATGGCCCAGCTTTGGCTTTCAGCCTGGCTGGAAGTGAGGCCTCACAGGGAAGAAAAGGAGCAGGGGCAGGGCCTTGTGGCAAGCAGGGGCTGAGGTGGGCCACTAGGAAGAGGCTGGTGCCTCCCCAAGCCTCACTTGGGCAGGTCTGGACTGGTACCACAGGGAATCGGACAAATTCTGTATTGGAGTCATTCAGCCTAGGACCGGGACTTGAACTCTGCATTTCAGAACAGTCCTGCTCAATTCGGACTAGGTGGTCACCCTAGCACATGAAAAGGAGGTGGCAATTCACAGGAAGCACTACAAGCACCCTATAGCTAGTACATGTTTGTTTGCTCTGTGTTAACAGCAAAAACAAACAAAGCATCTTTATCAGTAGAGTTGAAGCCTTTATTATTTAGCTGTTAGTGCCGTATCCAGTCTTTACTGACCAAGCTCTCTCACCCTCATGCCTCCTCCTTTCCACCTCCACCACCACAGAATCTCCTGCTCTTCTTTCTTTCACTGTTTTCACTTCCCCTCGAATGCTACAGGCTGACTCCAGGTGTGAAGAAGGGACCCTGGCCCTTTAAAGTATTATATGCAACTTTCTGCACTAGCAGCCTTTCTGACCAGGCAAAAAGGTATGATTTCAGTGCGAGATTCCCTATGTTAAAAAGAGTCTACAGCTTCAGGCCTCATGTTAGGAAGGATCAGGTAGTCTTCTTTCTCCACTTTGTATATATCACTTCTTGCTGAGTTTGTCCCTCAACACTCTCTCTGCCTTGAAAATTCCCTCTGGAAGGGCAGACAATGAACAATTGAATCAGCTCCAAGATGCTCAAGCCCCTTGCCCAGCACTGAGTGCGGTTCAGTTTAGTCTATTTATATGGAAATGCCACTGTTTTCTCGAAGGCAGCACTGTATATATTCTTCAGAAACAAAAACAATGGATTTGCAGTTTTACATTTTTGGAGACAATGTGCACAAACCTTTTTATTCTGTGGCACATGAAGAATCAGGAGTAGAGCTTTCCAATTTGGTCACAGCACCTGTTCTATAGGCATCAGATTCTTTTACTACCCATTTTTATGCGATCTCAGATACATTTCTGTGCTGCTCTATTCACTGTCCAGTCACATTTTCAGGGAGAAAGACAGGGATGACTGTATATTTTTGAAGGTTTTCTGTCTGTAATTTCTCCAGCCAACATACAATTTTGGTGGCAATTTAACAGCTCTTACAAATTACATTCTTATCATTTCTTGGTTGTCAGAGTAGAAGTCATGTCTTTTTACCACAATTTTTTCAGTTTTATTGCCACTGTATTTAAGGAAAAAAAACTTCATTTTTTATGTTTTGTCCTTCGCCTATATTTTCTTATTCCTCAAGGGCAGTCTCAGAAATTCAAAGCTGGTTCCTGGCTATCACATGATCCAGTATTTTCTCCTCTTTTGGCAGGTTTGTAGAAACTCGCTCTTCCTTCAGTTCCTTCCATCTAAATGGCACCTCTTAATAAATTACCCTTTGTCTTTCAAGTAAATGTCTCAGAATGTGACATTTTGAATGTATAATAGTTGCATTCCAGTGTACACTGTTATCGGGCATCAAGCACCAGGCCAATAGAAAATCACTGGTGCAGAAAATAAAAAGATTTGCATATTTGTGCTCTTGCCCTCCTGTCCAAAATAACTGTGCTCTGTTCTGTAGTTTCAAAAAGTTTGATTTTAATATGGGAGGCTGTCAAGAAATAGCAAAAGCTCCCCTCCCCCGCCTCATTTTAGTTATTGAACCAATTTTCCTACCCAAAGGGTTGAAGCAATAGCATCTGCAGAGGTGTGTGCCTCCTTCTCAATCTGAATGGAGTATTATCTTCAGTGTGTGTCCTTTCAAGTCATAGTGCAGGGATGGTGGAAGCTGGCCCAATTAGTAAGCCTAATCCAGCAGCAAAGAGGGAATATTTCTCCTAAGTGTCAATCTTCAGGCATTTGAGCCAAATGCATATTACCCCACAAAATTGAGGAGGAGGGAGTGAGAATAGGTTAACTGACACCTCCATGTAAGGCTGCAGGGGACGTGTCTATGAAAATTGGTTGAACACAAAACGCCCTGTGAGTATCTGAATTTTAAAACAAATCTGGTTCCACTATGTTCATTCCCCTTCCCTATTTAATTTCCTCAGATGGACTTTATAGCAGAAATAGCAGAGACCCAGGACATGTGCAACACGTTGAAAAAAACTGTAGAAAATAAAGTATGCTTGCTTGTGAATGTGCATATTCACACAAGAAATCTAGTGCTACATTACACTCCCCAGGACCCGATCAAAAGACTTCTTTTGAGTCCAATAAGCTCTGAATCAGATCCCTAAGCAGGCAACAAAAAACAGTGTGTGAATTATTGGCCTGAACCTCATTCACACAAAGGCCCCTTTATATCACTTGGGTAGTGTAAAGGCCCCTTAAAGCAGGAATAAGGTCTATTTATATCCACTTTCAGCACAATGGCATGACTAGAGTGGTGTAAAGTGGTTGCACTATAAATAAGTAGTAAGCAGCCCTTGGAGTTTTTCCATTGACTTCAGAGGGGCCAGGATTTCACCCTATACATCAAATTTGACTAGCCTGAATTTTGAATATGTAAGAACATTAACACACCGTGTGCACATGAACTACAGACCATGACTTTTCCCATAGTTATTTGGTAAATAAGCAGTATTGCCAGTCTAAAGCATAAAAAACCATGGAGTCAGCCCCCCCAAAATCACAATTGTCTTGAAAATCTCAAGGAAGTGTTAAATGCCGTGTTCTTTTTAGTTACCTTCTGGTTTCTGAAGCTTTAGGATACACTGACTTCAAGCTTTTCACTCCAACCATGAAGGCTAAAAATTATTTAAAATGCATACAACAGCCCCCCACCCTCCAATGCAGGACATATCTGACAACCTGCCCCTGAGTCCTGGCCAGAGATTCAGGCAGGCAGCCTACATGCTGTGGCTGGTGGCCCCATGTCACTTCCGGAAGCGACTGGCTGCTGGCATGTCTGGCGTGGGTGGTGGTGGTGGGGAAAATAGTAAGTGGGAGGCTCTGCTGCCCCCCCTCTTCACAAGGGGAATGCAGAGACATGCCAGCAACAGGGCTAAGGTGGCTGCGCTGCCAGCTGGGGCTCAGAGGCAGGTTGTCACATATTTGTCCTGCATTTTGGGGTCCCCTTGTCATTGGAGGCCCTGTGCCACCACGCTGTTTCATAGTAAATCTGCTCCTGTGTACAGAGGAAGAAGCACAAATGAATACACAAAGTGCTATCAAATGCACAAATAGGAAGTATTTCCCCCCCTTCATTAACTTCCTTCAGCTACTGTGATCTTTAATGTTGTTCAGAACTCGAGAGGGAGGGATTTGGATGCCCACACCACTTAGGCAGCTTTGACACTCTCAGCTAGGATGGACAAGACTTTTAGGCAGAAATGAGATTTTCAAGTTGATGGCGACCATTGAAAATTGTTTGGGGCTTAGCAACCATCAGCCTGCCTCTGTGTTGCCTGAATCTTGGCTATTGGTTAACCAATGAGGGCACAACAGGTACAAATCACTAGGATTCTGATCTGGTAAAGTTTTTTCCAGATTACCACTTTACATTGGTGTAAGTGAATGCACAAGATACAGGGCAATGAAAAACTAGGCCTTTTGGGTAAAAAATTTTCAAAAGCACTGAAGAGATTTATGATCCTAAATCCCATTGACTTTCAATGAGATTTAAACACTTGAAAATGTTCCCCTTTCTTCTCACACTAGTCTAGAAAGTATCATGCACACCAGAAACACTAAAAATAAAATACTAATGAAGGACAAGACATCCATTTGGAATTTATCCTGAGAAGTGGACTTCACTGCGTTGAAGCATTGTCAGTAATTGCCTCTTGAACCATTCCATAATGAAGGGACCTGGGGGACAATCTCATGGAGAAAAAGCAGCAAACTCATTTGATGTTAATCTTCCAGGTCAGGTTGCATCCCTGAGTCTGCAGAATAATCAGATGGGAAAATGAGAGGAGAGTCTCCAACACAGGTTCTGAGCCATATCTAGACCTGAAGAGGCCCTCCAAGCCCAAC
This sequence comes from Chelonoidis abingdonii, assembly GCF_003597395.2. NCBI lineage: Eukaryota > Metazoa > Chordata > Testudines > Testudinidae > Chelonoidis > Chelonoidis abingdonii. The sequence continues at coordinate 23,882,874 of NC_133790.1, forward strand.
GCTGCAAGAAAAGTTGAAGTTAGAGGGGACCAGAATAAGTAAGGATAACTCCTCTATTCGGCGTGATGAGCCAGAAAAGGGTCTGTAACCAGAGTGAACAAATGATCTGACAATTGGATAAAGGAAAACACAGAGAACTGTAAGTTAAGAAACAGAGTAAATGGAGAACTTCAGCAAAGCACTGTACATCCCCTTCCTGTCCTCAGTCTCAAAGAGCATGTCTACACTTCAGTCAGAGGGTGACAGCAGCACATGTGGACGTACCCCAGCTAGCTTTTATCTAGCTTTTATCACAGCTCCAATAGCAGTGGAGTTGTGGCAGACGAGCTGCACAAGTCCACCCAGGTATGTATTTGAGCAGAGCAGCTAGCCTGTGCTGCCAGCCACGCTATCCCAGCTTCATTGCTATTATTATTTGAGCTAGGTAGGCCAAAGCCAGATGGGGTATGCCACATGTGCTGCCATCACCACTTTGATTGCAGAGTAAACATACTGACAGTCCCCTCACCTCAGTCTCACTCCACACTTGCTCTCTCCCACTCTCCATTCCCTCGTCTTTGCCTTGGCTAGACTTCCAACCAACCCTCCCTACACACCCCCTTAAAAAAAAAAAAAAAAAAAAAAAAAAAAGGTGGCACTAACATGACATTGGCCATCATCACAGTGATCACTCTGCTTGTACATTCTGTCCCTTTCTCCTATCCTTTGGCTGGCTTGTTTATTTAGATTGTAAACTTTTTGGAGCCAGGATTGTTTACTGCGGTGTGTTTACACAGCACCTACCACAACAGAGCCTTGCTCGGTGTTGGTCCCTATGCATTACCACAAGAAACTCGATAACACATTCCATAAACAAGCATGGAATGAAGCTACTTCTTGACTGGTGCAACTGAAGTCTTGTTTATAAACTGTGCATCTAGATTTGTTTCAGAAAAGGAGAATTGAGGAGCCTTGTGAAAAAGATGGAATGTGGCTTGAAATAAACCAGACCTAAGCAAGTGTGTTGGACCAGATGGCTATTTGCTATTGCTAATGTGTTTTATGTTCTTGTTTACAGAAGAAACATGCCAGAAAATTGCTTTTAAAAACAAACCTACCTCTAAGGATTTGGAATTCGGATGGAACATCAATTTTTGCAAAAATCACCGTGTGATAATGATAATCGTAGCTCATTATTGATATTCCTCATTAACAGAGTCTCAAGGTGAGGTAGTGCTACAGTGGAATCTCATGCTGCCATAAGGAAGGGTTTGGTATGGGAACAACAGCCTCAACATTCACACTTTCTGGGATGGAGTGGACTGGGTTTATTACAGACTTGAGGGACAGAGGAGTGTGGCAAAGTACCTGCCTCTCCTTTTGTTAGCTCAGTCCTTCTTAGCCTCAGAGACACAGGTTTGGTCACAGAAAAAAAACCTTCCCAATCTCACAGGGTCTGGCTGATCTCTTCTCAGCCAGCCCCTTGCTCTAGTTTCCTCTCTTTCTGGGGAGGATGCAATCTGCCTTGCAAGAAGAGTCTCAGAGTTCAGCTGCCCCTACTTGCTGGCAGCTACTCTGCTTCTCTTTCTCTTTCTCTTCCTCCTCCTCCCCCCCCCCCACCTTGCTTCCCTGCCAGGGAGGATTTAAAAAGGTCTCCAGCAACTGGGGCTAGCTGAACCTAATTAGTTCCCCTGATAACCCCTGTCCCAGCTGAACCTTATTCCTCCAGGCTAAGCCTTCCGGGACCAATTACTACCCCTCTCCTGGTAGCTAAATGTCCTGAGTTTGCCACAAGGAGGTACAAGCCATACCTCTGCCAGACTGCTGCCTATTGGCTGTTCTCAGGAGCAAAAAGCTAGCGTCCTTAAAAGGGACACTTATAGGTAGGTCCGTACAAAATTCAGTCCATTTTGATCAATTTCACAGTCAGAATTTTTTTAAAAAATAGTAAATTTCATGATTTCAGCTATTTAAATCTGAAATTTCAGTGTTGTAATTGTAGGGGTCCTGACCCAAAAAGGAGCGGGGTGGGGGGTTGGCCAGATTACTGTGGGGGGGGGTGTACAATACTACTACCACCCTTACTTCTGTGCTGCTGCTGGCGGCACTGCCTTCAGAGCTGGGCAGCTGTAGAACGGCAGCTGCTGCCTGCAGAGCTGGGCCCTCGATCTGCAGCCATCACTCTCCAGCTGCCCAGGTCTGAAGGCAGCAGTGCAGAAGAAAGGGTGGCATGGTATAGTATTGCCATCCTTACTTCTGCATTGCTGCTGGGGGGGCACTGCCTTCAGAACTGGACGCCCGGCCAACAGTTGCTGCTCTCCGGCCACCGAGCTCTGAAAGCAGTGCAGAAGTAAGGGTGGCAATACTGCAAAACCCCCCGGCCCCAAATAACCTTTGAGAAATGCTGGTCTCCCCCATGAAATCTGTATAGTATAGGGTAAAAAGCACACAAAAGATCGATTTTCACAGTCCGTGACATGTTTTTCAGGGCTATGAATTTGGTAGAGCCCTGCTTATAGGATTGGCTACAAGTGTCTTGGGTGTGAGATCTGAGGTACAACTGACCTGGGATAAGTGACTGGCCCTTTGGGACTTGGAGTAAATGGAGTATTATTGTGATTTTTGGTGCAAGGCACCATCTAATTACAAAGACAAGTTTGCCTGAGTGGCAAGATTGGCCAGAGTGCCCAAGGGGACAGTCTCTGGCTCCATGTTAAGGCTGTTACGGTGCTTGAGGGGTTCACACTTGATACTTGATTAGGGAAATCTAAGTATAGAGCACACGACCGGTTTAGCTTTTGTGCCCAGCTTCTTAGCAGTCTGTCCTGTGGTTGGCACTCAGTCACGAGCCACTCCAGACAGCCTGACACCTCTATCTTTAGAGGAGCAGAGAACTTGGGAAGGTTTGGTTAGTGCTGTAGTGAGGGGGGCTGAGCACTTCAGGGGAGATGGTTCTGGGGAGCAGGGGCAGCTCTATGTATTTTGCCACCACAAGCACGGCAGGCAGGCAGGCAGGCAGCTTTCGGCAGCATGCCTGCGGGAGGTCCATCAGTCCCGGGCCTTTGGTGTACCCGCTGTCACAGCCGCGGGACTGGCGGACCTCCTTCAGGCATGCCGCTGAAGGCAGCCTGACTGCTGCCCTCATGGTGACTGTCAGGCCACCCCCGGCATGCACTTGGTGCGCTGGTGCCTGGAGCCACCCTGGCTGGGGGGGACTCAGGGTTGTTGGTGTCACCCTGCAAGGAGTGTCATCCAGGCTGGGGGAAATGAGGCTAAAGTCACTGTGCTGTGAACAGGCTGTCTAGCCAAAGCTGCACAGCAGAAAAGTGCCCAGGGCTACCCAGAAGGTGGTGACAACTCCTTATGCGTCTGAGTGAGCCCCCAAAGCATCAAAAAATACCTTTGCAAAAAAGTTTAAGATGTATATGTATGTGATGGGGGCAAATTATACCAAAAGGCACAGAGTAATGGAGAATCTAACCCCTGCGGGACCTTGGGTAAATTGTTTCAATTCTCTGGGCCTTTATAGATGTGCAGTAGTGGCAATGGATAAGTAAATGCCAGCCCTTATCTGTCCATCAACCTAGCCCTCTTTGATTATGTGATGACTATAAAATCAGCCAGAGGTGGGTCTTGTGAGATCTGAAGGAGGAAAGGGCAGCAGTCGCACAGACTCTGCATGGGATTGGCATTCCATGAGTAGGCCACTGAGTGGAATGTGCAGCAAAGTCAATTGTACAAGAAGCTGAAGAAAGAACAGGCACTTTTCACACCACATGAAGGAAACAGATTGAAAAGTTTCTGAAGAAGCTGTCAAGATTCAACCCCCCAGCCCCCATAGCTCAGGACTCGCCTATTGCATTTGTTCACCTTCTGTTTTCCTCCCAAACAGACAAGCGAAACATTATTTTATGATCCGAACATCTGGCAAGCAGCCCCCAGCAACCCTCTAAGCCTATCACCATAAAAATAAATCTGCACATTTCAGTGGCCGACTTCATAAAAGTATATGAAAAGTAGTTAAAGGGATATTTCACAAAGCCAGCAATATAAATGCAACCTCTGAGCTAACTAATTAACTAAAGCAGCAATAAAAAGGAAAACCAGCTTCCCGTTTGTGGAAATAGATGTTACTTCATAGAGGTTCTAATGAGTTATACCAGGTCCTGCAGTTTATTTAATTTCATCAGGAAAGTGATAGAGCACTAGATGCTACAGACTTCACAAATAATAGTTCTTTTTGAGGTAAGCCGGGAGGGATAATGAAGCCAGGGGAAGAGAAGCTGCCTGTTGGAAGAGTCTCTCATTAGGCCCTGGGACACGATATCCTTGCAGTCACTCATTTTCATCTGTGACCAGAGGACTGAGATTTTAGCAGTGCTGAAGTAGTGAACGAACGTGAAGGGCAACATCCCAAAAACCCGAGCCACATGTTTTCATGGGTCCTCCAGCAGAGAGCAGCAGCAAGTCTCTTGTCATGGTGGGAAAGCCAAGGTCAAAGCCAAACTGTGTTAAGAGTTTCCCAGTGAAGAGCTGTGGTTTGTGGGAATAACAACCTGCATGTTGATGCTTTTCATATTCTTGACTATCCAATCCAGCTCTGGTTTCTTCAGACCAGGATGGCGTGCGGGGGTATTTCTAATGACAGTCTGAGCAAGGTAGCCTTCACTTCAAAATCTGTTTTCACAAAAACCATTTTGATCCTAAAATGAAATCTCCGCTTGCCTGGATTCAGTCTGCCTGCCAGCTCAACTGTCTGCCAGCTGGAGAGGGCGAGGGAGGACAGAATGATTTAAGTGCCATTCTGAATGCTGTTAATACTGTTCTTGGTTACATAGCAAGTGTGTGTTTATTTTGCAGATATTTCTATGGAACCAATCACCATAGTCCAAGCACCTCCCATGCTGTAATGAAACCATCTATACAGCTGCCCCCAAGGAGGTAGGCAAGTATTGTTAGGGCTGCTTGAAATTTTCCATCAAAAAAATGTTGTCTGACAGAATGGTGGGTTTTCAGCTAAAAGAATTTTGTGGAGAAATGGCTTTTTCCTCAAAAATTCAGTTTTTCTGGCATTTAGTTTGTGAGACCCAATTTTCCAACTGTTAAGTATGAACAAACCACAGAGCTGGTTAGAAAAAAAACACCTGCCCATCTCTCCCCCTCAATTGAAAAACCAATGACTTTTTAGTAGTTTTTTGCCACATGATTTAGAGTTTTGATTGTTTTTTGGCAAACACATTTTTGGTTCTCTTTTAATTGTCCCCCTCCCAAGCAAAACATCTAAATTGTTCATGGAAAAACACAAGCCATTTTCTGACCAGCTATAAGTGTTATTTTTCACATTGAACACCTGGGAAACTGAGGCACAGAGAAATGGGCAGGAAATTGCCCAAAGTCACTCACGGGGGGAAGGGGAGGTAAATTTTCAATTGCCCTGCAGCTTGGGTGGTCATTTCCATCTGCACAACGTGCCTGTAAAATTCTTTGCACTGGCAGAGCAACAGAGCATCAGCCTCTGTGAATCTGTGTCAGCACCAGGAGCTGACTCCAGGTCCCCTAAATCTCTCAGGCCATTGCCCTTCACCACAGGACCATCTGTCCTAGGTCAAGGTGAAGGCGGAGCTCACTCCGGCTGGAGTTGACTCTTTTAAAAACTATCTCCTGGAGAACAAAAGTAGATCTAAGGGATGATCTGCCACAAAGGGAGGCTTGCCTGGGTGGTGATAATCCTTTTGGGCATGCTTGTCTGTCATTCCATGTTAAGGCTGTTATGGGGTTTTAGGAGTTCACTTGTTAGTTGGTTGGTGACATCTAATTGTAGAACACACAAACCAGTTTGAGGCTTGTGCCTTGGTTTGTAACACACTTCCCTGAGGTTGGCAGCCATGTTTGTGAGCCACTCCAGACAGCCTGACCCCACCCTGCGGCTGTGGTCAAAGGCAGACAGACAATGTCACACATCGCTAACGACTGCCCTCTCACCAGATGTGATGGTGGCCTGGGGGCCCTGCATACTGCTGATGAGGCTGCCGCAAATTGGATTGGCAAGCTCTGCATCCGATAAAACCCAGCGCTAGCACTTATCAGCATCGCTAGCGCGCTTTTAGCTCTATAGGAACAGGTGTGAAAAGGTGCCTGTGGATCTGATTCCATTGCAGCAAACAGAACCAGATCACAGCTCATGGAGGGCTGGGTAGGATGTTTGCCACGTAACTTGGGTTAATGAGAACATCCTTTCATTCACCCTGCCATCACAACCTGGGCTAGGACTCCTGAGATGTCTCTGGGATCTTCCAAATGCTGAGGTTAATGAATGAATCAGAAAAGAGGTTACTCTTTTCATTGCTTCTCTGCCTGCAATGGTACTTATGAAGTCACCTTAATGCCCAATGAGCTCATCATGATTAATGCTTTAACAGTACATACTGAAGGGATTAGTCATGACTGGGACTGGAGTCAAAAATATTATCTACTGCCCCTTTCGCAACAGCAACATTAGTACTTGAAAACAGGAATTCTGAGTGCTCTGCTGCTAGGAACTATGTGCCCAAGTCTCCCCTTGCTCACACTGATGCAAGTCAGCAGTAATTCCACGAAACGGACAAAGCAGATGTGAGGGGAGAATCAGACCAGACACCGTGTATGTTCCAGTTATGCACAGCAAAGTATAAAAGTGCATCAACCTCAGTGCTATATGGGAACAGATGCCATAATTGACCAGAAAGCAGGAAGCGCTGCAGATGAAATACTAGCCCCAGTGAAGTCAATTGCAAAACTCCCATTAGCTTCAATAAAAGTAGGATTTCACCCTGTAGCTTTTCAAAAGCTACTCTGAGAAAAAGGACTTTGGCAAAAAGACAAAAAGGCCTGAATCTGCACTGCCTACAACTCCTTTAGACTCCCATCCCATAGGACAAAGACCAGCCTGAATTAGAGAGGAGAGAGTAGGATAGTAAAGTTGAAATGTGAGCAACTTAGATGATTCTGATGTGATCAGGTAACAAGCAGTTTTTAATTGGCCTCACTTGGAGAGCAGCCATGTAATTTAACAGAAGGAGCAAATATACAGGCAAAATACAGAAAAGTGCAACCCTGTTAAAATACGAGACATCATAATGTCAGGCGAATTGCAGTTTGTTTGACACAGTGCTAGATTTGTGCTTTTTCGGAAGAATATCTCCATGGAGGCTAATTAGATGTTGCTAGAAAACAGACTGGAATTGGCTGTGGTATGGTCTGCCTGCTGCCAAGCATTACCTAGCAAACAATCCCCGATGCAGAAACCGGCAAACTGAGCACTGACAAGTATTTTCAGATGCTCTGAAAACCCTGCTAAGCCTTCAGCCTTTGAGCAGCTTCTGCCAGCATCGCTCTCTCGTAATTTCAGTATGGAGTCTAGTCTTTTTTTTTCTTTCCTCTCCCGTTTTTCTCTGCCTCCTGATTTTAAGGTCACAATGTTTTATTCATTGGTGACTTGTCATAACAGATTGCAGCACAGACACCTTGGCTTTAGAAGCTGTGTCACTCTTCCAGCCATCTCTTGGAAGGGAGAGCATTATGGTTACTTTGGGAGATAAAGCAACCTCTCTTTGGGACATCATGTCAAAGACCATGGCAGCACAAGTCAACAATTGCTTCCAAAATAGGCCCTTCACAGAGCAGTTTTCTCTTTCTTCAGACTGTTAATATACTGTCCTGAAAGAGCAGTTACTTAGATTATAAGCATTCCCAAAATTCTCACATGCCTGGCACCCTAAACAGCTCAGACTTCTAGACTTTTTTTTTTAAATGGGGGCCTCTAACTCAATCTGAAACTAACTGGTTCCTGGCACCCCCTAAACCTCACTATTGCAGTTATCCTCTCTCTCCTCCAGCAATAGGAGACATGGGGGGAAAGCAAAGAGTTATAGCTGGGATCAATAAAACTATGCCTAAGCCTTTTTGAAAAATGTAGTAACCATAAAAAAGTTGATGTCACTTGGTTTTTATTACACAACAGCTGTGATGTAGCTTTACTGTAAAGTGGTGTGGAAGATCGGCAGTGAGATTTATAGGCTGTGTGAGGTTTAACTCTGTGCATTGTGGCTTACAGTGCATTATTGTTAGGTAGTGGATTACTCACAAAGTGAAGGTACTGGAAGTACCTACAGGTAATTCCTGAAGCCGGGTGGGGGAGCGGGAGGTTAAAGGACAGTTTTTCCATTTCTATGCCAAGTTTCATGTACAAATAGCTGCAGGCACAGTTGAGTTCATTTCTGTGCCTACGAACCTGATACGTAAGGGGAACTGGGTTGTTAGATGTCTAAATGCCAAACTCTGCCCTGACAAAGATGAGAGCCTGTAACACTGGCAAGCTGGAGAGGGTGAGGCCCTGAACATTTGGCCCCATCCCTCTGCATGGCTCCCCCATGGCAATACTGCATCTGTGGCTCTAGAGCTCTCTGCTGTTCCTAGGAGTCTGGAGCTTCTCTTGCTCCACCTAACACAAGGCAGCTTGGGAAGTGTTAAGCAAATGGACGGGAGCAGCCAGAAGCCCTTCCCCCCTTTTCCTAAACTAAGGAAGTCAGGGCCCAGGGAGGAGAACACAGTTATTAGAAGAGGAAGGATGGTCCAGTGGCTAGGACATGGGCTGAGACTCAGGAGATAGGACTCAGATGTCCTGCTCTGCCAGGCTTCTGCAGTGACCTTGGGCAAATCAATCACTTAGGCCCAGATTCGCAAAGGTATTTAGGGACCTGAGTCTACCATCTAAGCCACTGCTCAGCTGCTGCCTAACTCTGCAGGCAGCTAAGTCTCTCCTGGTTGCCATTTGCTAAGCCACCTAGGCCCTGACACTACTCTGTAGCGGACAAGCAGCTCAGAGCCCTAACTCAAGTTGAAGCCCTAAAGCAGGATTCTCAAACTAGGTGGGGAAAAGCCTCTCACCACTAAGCCCCATGCCATGGGCACGTTCTGAGTCACCTGATACTTGCCAGACCAAGGCCGGAGCAGGCAACTGATGGGGTTGGGGCAGCAGCAGGGCGGACCTTCAGAGAAGACTGCAAGGGAACTCAGGACACAGGTAAAAAAAAGGCATAGAGCACGAGTAGGAAATACACAAGCATGGTCTCAGCTGCATTGACTGCTTAAGTGGAGTCCACTGGAGCTTAGGTGCCCAGCTCCGGGAGAGGGTCTATAGCTTAAGATCCTCTGGCCCATCTGCCAGCTGCACAGGCACCAAAGCTCTTCTCCTCTGCTCACTCCCCTCCTTAGTGTTTTACTCCTGGCTAGCTCGCTAGTTCCTGCTCAGCTTGCTGGCTTCAGGACCCCCTTTTAGGTGCCTAACTCTCCCTGTGCACTGTACTGAAGACTCAGGCGCCTCTCTCAGGCTTGAGGATCCCACAAGACGTGGTTATAATGAAGATTAAAGATTGCAAGGAAGGCACTACCTTTGCCTTGAGGCTTTCACACTGTTTACTGAGAGAGTGGTTCTGGGTCTCAGCAGGATGGGGTCCCACTGGCCTCGAGTGGCATGAAGGCAAGAAGATACACCTGCCATACTTGGGGGAAGATATTACTAGACCAAAGGGTTTTATTTTAGTTAGAGTCCAGTGAGGGGAGCTTTTGAACACCATTTACCTCAGAGATCATTGAAGATTCAGTAAAGTACCCTGGGAAGATTATTTTCCAAACCAACTCTTTCCAAAATAGAAATGCAGCATTGATGCAGGGCTCCTTGGTGATTCAGGAATAGAAATAAAGAATAAATAGCATTGGTCTTGGAGCATCACACGTACTCAGTTCTGCAGCCCTTGGTCATATTGAGTCCAGTGGGACTACTTAGGGAAAGTATGTACTACTCCATGCGAGTAAAAGCTGCAGAATTGGGCCCAGCATGTGCAAAGGGTCTCATTGTTCTATGTATGCCCCCCCTCCCAGCTGTTTGTTTCCTGTGTGCGCTCTGCACTGGACAGCGCCACAAGTGCAGCATTGTAGCAGAATCTGCCTTTTTAAAAGAAAGAGGAAAGCAACAAACACACTCTCCTAAGCTATGATATTCAGGGCCCAATCAGGGAAATCTCTGTCTAGCTACTCTGGAATATACTAACCCACATTCTACAGTCCCTGGAGATGATTTCTTTTCCGCTCCTTCCTTTTTCAGAGCAACACACAGGCTTGCAAAGCTCAAGGGTTTCAGAAATCTGTCTTTGGTGCCTTCTTACTCCTTGAAAAGATCTGTACAGCATTGGGTTAAGGGATATTACTCAATGATCTTTCAGTGTTGAACACTGCCTTCATTTCAGATCCAAATAGAGCTACAGGTTCCACATAACTGATCCGGGCAGGTTAGAACAAACAAAGGAGGTGGGAAAAAAGCCAAAGCTTTCTTTAGGAAAAGCCACTAACCACCATTTAGGCAACAGCAACCTGCAACATGCGATGATCCCAGAGTTGTACATTTACATGGCACCACTTACAGCATCTGCAAGATGGGGTCCTTTTCAAAGCACCTTATTATAAATGCCTGACACTTCCAAAAGATTCCTCCAGAACCTGTCAAAACTTCCTGAAGTGCAATATTGAAGCTGCATTCTCGACTGCAATATCAGCTTGTTAGAATAATTGAAATGTAGAGGGAAACTCATTAAAGATCTCTCTCATTAACACCATTCCTTGCAGGCTCGGAGAAGCTGAGATTTAGTCAGATTGCATTATCACCAAGTTCCTGCTGCTTCCATACCTTGTAGAAACTTTTCCAACGAGAAGAAAAATTACATTTCACACTTAGGTAGACACCTGTCTACCTACCATTCTATACAGAGAGAGAGAGAGAGAGAGAGTGTGTGTGTGTGTTGGTGTCACTAAGCATAACCCTAAGTAACGTGGAAAAGTGGAAGGCAATAAGGATATAAAGTCTCCCTGTTTAGGCCTCAGATGAGCAAAAGTCCTTCCATGTTTGAACTCTAATCGACCTAAAAGGCTGGCTGATGGGAAAGGCCAAGAGTAACAGCCGTTATCAGTTGCAACAGTTCTAATTGGTCTAAAGCAGAAATAATGAGGCCTGTGCACCTTTAGCAAGAGAAAAGATAATGCAAGAAGAAAAACTTTACTAAACATGAGCGTGTTGCGCGGGCCAAGTTTACTTAATGTCCTGTGCTATGTACTTACGGGAGAGAAGAAGTGTGTGAGAAAAGAATGCTGCAGCCGCGAAGAGGGAGGGGAAACGGGGCTTGCTATCATCATGCTGAAAGATATTTCCGATGGATAGAATAGGAACAGAGCTTGTGTTAGTGCGGATGCGAGAGCGTACAAGTCATCCTCAGGCCCCGTTTGAGATCTCAAATAAACTTGCTTGCTTCTCCCCCTGGTGTGTTTCTTGGTGCTAAAGCACTCCGGGCACGAATCACTGTTGTTTGCCTTGGGCACCTCCGGGGTCTGCAACATGTGCGTGTGTGTTTACAGATATGTGTGAATAAGTGTAAATAAAGATATTTTAAAATATCAGCCAGTTCTTTAGCTTGTGAAGTGCTGTGTTAGATGGCCCTACATTTCACTCCATTGTAACTCCCCCCCTCCACCCCAACATCAACTTAGAAGCTCTTTAAAAACATACATGGTAAATCAGATGTGACCTCAGAAGAAAAAAAGAATGGAAGAGTGACTACAGGCAAAAAAAAACACCCCAAAACCTCTCATACCCCAAACATGCAACAGATTCCAAGGCCTGAAGGGACTTCTGTGATCATCTAGTCTAACCTGTATAACATGGGCCATAGAAACTATTTGGGGAAATTTTCTATCTGAGCTAGAGCTGATCTTTTAGGAAAACGTCCACTCTTGATTTAAAATAAAAAAAAAAAAATATGCCAGTGATGGAGATTCCACCATGACCGTTGGTAAATCGCCCTCTCTGTTACCAATTAACGCCTTATTTCCAGTCTGAATTGGTCTAGCTTAAATTTACAGCCATTCAATCTTCTTATACCTTTGTCTGCTAGACTGAAGCGCGCCTTATTAAGCTACTACTCTGAAACCTGTTATTAAATATTGTTCCTCATGTAAGTACTGGACTGTAATTGAGTCACCCCTTAATCTGGTTTGTTAAAATAGACTCAAGGAGCCCAATCCATCACTACAAGGCAGGTTTTCAAATCCTTTAATCATTGTCGTGGCTCTTCTCTGAACCCTCTACAGTTTATCAACATCCCTCTTCAATTGTTGACACCAGAACTGGACACAGTATTCCAGCAGTGGTCACACCAATGCCAAATACAGAGGTCATTTTACCTCTGTATTTGAAGTTGTATTGAATATAGGATAACCCCTTCAATGCAGAGATGGGGAGCATAGAAAGTGGCTGCTTCTTTAGCATTTACTTATTTTAAAATGTTCTTTTTCCACTATTGAGAACGTTTATGGCTTACTATGTAGAGAAATAATATTAAAACAATGACCCAAACAATGAATGAGGAAATCCTGCGATAAATTACATCATTTGCACAAAGTGTATTCAAACAGGATTTAATCCTGATCACACCAGTATTTAATCAGTACAGATCATATTACCAAACACTGTATCCATTTAACATTAAGCCGTTATGTGCTCAAAAGTTTAGAAAACATGAACTTATAACCTTAACTCTGCTCTCTACACTTATAGAACGTAACAGAGCCAGATCTTCAAAATCATGCACACACGTGCTCATGCCTGAACTTGGGTGTGCAAAGGTCTTGCTTCCCCCATGCCTAAGGTTACAAGCTGTTATGAATGTATGTCCTTTTGACCATAGATTTGAACACTGGTGATTTCAAAGGGGACCAGCCAGCTCAATGCCCATCTCTCACTGAAACTTAAAATCAGCTTTGGGCACTCAGCTCCTGCAAGCTCCTCTAAAAAGACTGGGATCTCCAAATGTTTGAACATATAGTATTTGCCAAATAATACACAGCAATAACACAGATATACCTTATTGCATCATAGGTCTGACTCTCCATTGCCTGGCATCACTGATTCTGGTGAAGTGTGAATGTAAAATGCTTCCACTCTGATTTGGTAGCATTTCTCACTCACTTTGCACTAGTGTGACTACACAAGGTGCAAGGCAATGGAGAATCAGGTCCCATGAATTTTAAGACTATGGCCCCAGTTCATTACTGCCATAAGTACTGGTAGATCTGAACAACTCCACTGACCTCAGCTGAGGTCAGGTTTGTTTATCAGAATCCTAAACCATGCAAAGAAGGAGACATAGTTAAGGTCCCTAACCATAGCTTTCCTGTTTCCCAGTTCCTGAGTGAACAGCTGCGTGTCTTCACAATCACAGCACTTCTACACTGAATCCCCCTCCTTTTTTTTTTTTTTTTTTTTAAAAAGCAGAAAAGAGAAAAAAAGAGCAATTTTATAACTAAGGCCTGTTGGTGAACAACATTTGTAAACTGAGCAGTTGCCCACGAACCAGCAGGTGCTTGTTAAGTGTACAACTAAAGTATATTAGTTATACAGGACAAGCGTACATTCTTACGTCTGCATATGCCTATGACTGAGTGCACACTCACCCAGCTGACTATACCCAGTGGCACCCTTCTGCGCATACCCTGCACTATGTACAATAAGGAGCTACTCATCATCTCGGTGCACTTTTAAAATCAGGTCCATTTTTTTAAAAAGAGCACCAGAAAAGCATAGTGTCAATCCCTATGAACATTAGGCTACCCCTGCAGAGGAAATGCACCCACTACAGGTGAAATCCTGGCTTCACTGAAGTCAGTGGGAGTAGGATCTGGCCCCAAGTGTCCTATGGGGTCAGTTATAAGCATGCTAATTTGCATAGTTAGAGCAATACAGAAAAATCTATGCTATAAAAGGCAACTATGTGCTAAATCCTAAATAATCACCATGAGCAATTCTGTCTGAAGTATTAGAAGATTCTTGGATGCAAGATAGCTGGAGAGTGGAGCAGTAAGATTTCCATTCAGCCATGGACTATGAAACAACAGTAGCTACCAACTGTAGTGACTCAAGTCAATAAGTTGTTCAACTATGTCACAGATTGCACCAGCCAAACAAGCATAAATGAGCAGTGCAAAACATGCTAGGCTGGCTGCATTGCAGTGGGCACATTATAGAGCTTGCAGATCTCCAGCAATAATAGAGATATGTTGTCTTCACCAACTGTTTTATTTTCACAATGTTCTTCTGTTACAGTCTTATTGCATTAAGAATTCTCCCCCAAATCATGCTGTTACCACCTATTACTAAAAAGCCCTGGCAGTCACAAAAGAAAGATTCCCATTATTCATTGTACATTTCAAGCTGATGATATTAGGTGTATTGAATTCAACTAGAAAATCGTTTTCGCCCTCTTATGTGTACATACACACACAGTATCTGAGGCCATATCCATGTGCTAAATGGCAATGTTATTTCGCTTCAACCAGTTTTAACCAAATCATTTTGTAATTGCTGGAAGAGAACAGAGTGAGGAATTGCCTTGAGAAATGTTTCCTAGCCTGAGGAAGAGTCAACATAGCTTTGGTAAAAGGAAGTCAGGCCTCACCAATCTATTAGAATTCTCTGCGGGAGTCAACAAACATAGGGACAAGGGTGATCCAGAGGATATAATGTACTTGGACTTTCAGAAAGTCTTTGACTAAGTCAGGAACTGGCAACTTTTGGCATGCGGCACTTCAGAGAAAGCCGCTAGTAGGTTGGGCCAGTTTGTTTACCTGCATCATCTGCAGGTTTGGCTGATTTCAACTCCTACCGGCTGTGGTTCACCATGGCAGGCCAATGGGGGCTGCGGGAAGCAGTGTGGGCCAAGAGATGTGCTGGCCACTGCTTCCCAGCTTTTTCTTAAAAAAAAAAAAAAAAAAAAATTAACAATGTTAGTAATCATTGGGAAAGGGATAGATAAAAACAGAAAATCTATGGGATCCTCACACCTTGAATACTTGTGCAGTTCTGGTCATTTCATCTCAAAAAAGAAATTAGAATTGGAAAAATTTCAGAGAAGGGCAACAAAAAAGATTGGGGTATGGAATAGCTTCTATACAAAGATTAAAAAGATGGATGTTCATCATAGAAGAGATGACTAAGGGGGGATATGATAGAGGTCTATAAAATCATGAATGGTGTAGAGAAAGTGAAGTGTTATTTATCCCTTCACATAAAGACAAGAACCAGAGGTCACCCAATGAAGTTAATAGGCTGCAGCTTTGAACAAGCATAAGGAAGTATTTCTTCTCCCAAGGTACAGTCAACCTGTGGAACATATTGCCAGGGGATGTTGTGAAGGCCAAAAGTAGAACTGGGTTCAAAAAAAGGAACTAAATAAGGTCATGGAGGATAGATCCATCTATGGCTATTAACCAAGGTGGTCAAGGACACAATCCCATGATCCTGGTGTCCCTAAACCTCCAACTGCAAGAAGCATTTGACACTGGCCACTGTAAGAAGACAGGGTACTGGGCTAGATGGACCATGGGTCAGACCCAATATGACCATTTTTATGCTGTCTAATGACACAAAGGCTAGATCTACACTACAACTGCTACAGTAGCACAGCTGCAGCACAGTAGTGTAGACACTTGCTTGAGGGCTGGAAGGAGTTTTCCTGACACTAGTAAATCTGCCCTTCCCCCAGCTAGTAGCTGCAGTGAGTGCTTCTGGGGGACAAGTGCATACCCTCAGGGGAGGCCACCAATGCTGGCTTAGGGCCTATACTCTTTAACCAAAACATGGCTGGAGAGAAGAGAGAGCCACATACACAGAGAAACAGAGTGTCCCCCAAAACTAGCACCTCCCATAAACATTTCCCTAAATTAAATCTCTCCTCTGAGGACTGTATCCTTGAGAGCCTGGCTTTTATTGGGCACTCAGAGGAAGTCATGAAACAATATCATATCATTTACAGTTTTTCCATGGGCTTCTCAGAGCCTCCATTGGAAGATCTCAGTGCACCCCCTTAGAAGCAAGTCTTGGCATTTGAGAAACACTGGCCTATAAATACTTGCTTGCAGTTGGGAGATGGTGGTGCAGGAAGTTCTACTGTAACTGTACTCATTTTGCTTTTAAAAAGACATTTTTTCTTTGCACTGGGACAGACATGTACCCATTGCCATGTGCCATCATTTCTGTGCTTTTGCAAGTTGCCAGGATTTTAATAAGCTGGCAGCCATTGCAAGACCAAACCTGAGGCAATGCCAAGAAAAGAACACAAAGGGAACACGCACACCCACAGAGTGACTCTGAAGAAGCTTTACAGTGGTCTTGAAGATAACAGGCCAGATCCCCAACTGGTGTAAAATCAGCACAGGTCCAGTGACTGCTACAGAGCAAGGATGACTTGCAGCAGCTGAGGATTTGGCCCAGCATCATTGGTCTTTTCTTGCGGGGGGGGGTGCACAGCGGAGAGGGGGGATTTGCATTAAGCAGAAGTAGTAGTAGTTCAAGGCACCATCCACGGGTAACTCTGTATTGGAAAGGAAAAACAGTGCCAGATAAAAGGATAGAGGAAAATGCACTAAGATCCGAGAAGGGTGTTGCAGTATCCATCCCTGAAAAGCACACTCTTGGTATTTTTAATTAACTTTAGATTCCCCATCTCCAAGAGCAATGGGCCTGAACCGAAATCTAGGGTGAAGGCAAGGAAAGATTCAGCTCTCCCTTCTCTGCTAAATGTGATAAAACTGCCCCTTGCTTGCTAAGCAGCACCTCTGACTCTCAGCTGCACCTCCTGTTTCAGTCTTCAACTACTGCTGAAATCTTAGAACCAATGTTTGGCACTGAGTCTCTATAATGTAAGAGGCAGAACCCCACATTCCAGGGGTTTAAACTCTGGACGCAAAACCAGAACTTCCCCACCATCCGAGCCATCTGGATTCAATGTTCAGATACAATCCATGCTACAAACCCCAGTCTAACTCCACGTCCAAACGTTTGGTGAGGGCTCCTCTCCATTGTGCTCTTTCACGGTTTATAAGTAGTTAAGGGGCAATGTGCTCGCAATGAAATCATGGGCCACATGAAACAACTCCTAAGACACAGATCGGAGGACCAGCGTGCCAGAGAATTTGCGAAGATGATGGTGTCGTGTACCCTGTGGCAAGCTTGCCTTGCCCTAAGCTCTGTGGCAAGGCTGAGTTGTTTCTGTGGGGCTCTGGCAAGAAGCTTTGACAGCTTCAGGCAGATTTAAAAAAGGATTTATAGTGAATTAAATAAGTAATACTATTAGTAAAGGATTCCTTGACAGCTTGGAAAAGGGATGACTAAGAGAGGACATGCTAGAGGTCTGTTATATCGTGAATAGTGTGGAGAAAGTGAATAAGGAAATGTGCTTTACTCCTTGACAAACACAAGAACCAGGGGTCACCCAATGGAATAGGCAACAGGTTTAAAATAAAGAGAAGGAAGCACGTCTTTACATAGAGTCAGTGGCACTCATAGCCCAGAGGATGTTGTGTATGCCAAAAGTGTAACTGGGTTAAAAAAAAAAAAGAACTAGATGCATTAAAGGAAGATAGTTCCATAAGTGCTATTAGCCACGATAGTCAGGGAGGCAATCCCATGGTCTGGGTGTCCCTAAATCTCTGACTGCCCGAAGCTGGAACTGGATAACAGGGGATGAATCACTCACTAATTGGGCTGTTCTGTTCATTCCCTCTGAAGCATCTGTCACTGGCCACTGTCAGAAGACAGGATGCTGGGCTAGATGGACCATTGGTCTAACCTAGTGCAGCCACTTTTATGTTTAATTTAATTTAATTTAATATTAATAGTAAAACTCAAACCCTCAAGTATTCATGAAAGAAGACACAAAGAGCCTGTACACAATCAATGATTTTGGAGATCCAGATGAAATTTTTTGAGGTTTTTCTCTTTGTTTGCTCAGATCTGCAAGCCATTTTTCTGAGAACTTCAGGAGGTGCTGAGACAGCCTGCTTGATGCCAGGTGGTGTGAAGATGAAGATTCATATTACTCTTGTAGTTATTCTATCAGACAGAGAAACACCATTAGGATTCTTGGTGCTGAGTGCCAAAGGAATCTTGTGAGAAGACTTCCTCTGCTTGCAAGAGATGCATATGCCTTTCATGGTGACTTCATGGCAAATACAAACCCTAAATTGTCAGAGGTTGGGATTGCTCAGTGTTAATTGCTATTAGATGCTAAGATTCAGATAAGACTATTTTCCAAGCCTCCTCTTAGGCAGTCCCATAAGGATCATGCTAATTCTGTTGATGACTCATCTGGTATCATTTCAGTAGCAAGGGCTGGTGGGCAGGGGACAGACCCCTATGTTTTTAAAACTCCCTTTAGCTTCAGTTTATCTGAACAGAATTCAGATAGCATGTTTCTCTCCCACCACCTGGGCTCCACCTTAAAAGGGCATTTTCTCATGTCATGGCAATTTCAGAAAGACTTGCTGTATAGCTATGAAAGAGTACGATGCTTTCTGCCTAAATTTTTGTCTCTCCCTCCCCACACGAAGGGATTTTCAACCTCAGTTTATGAGATGTTTGGACAATTTATTCCCACAGATTTAAGAGACTCCTCCTCTTGTATTTTTGTTTGCACCCCTGCCCCCAGGGTGGGAGGAATCACTGATGGTGGAGCTGTCCAATTAGGTCAGCTCAAGGGTTTGGGTTAATAGAATCCAGATTTATTTCTCTTTTATCCATTCCGTTGGTTGTCCAGCTACAGTGTTGTTAGGAGGAAGTCCCATTAGCTCTGGGCATAATTTTTTATTAGGGATATTTTTAGAATTGCTTCCCTATCAGCTTGTAGGGAAACGAAGGCCGAAACTGTTAACGTACAGGAGCGTGCACCAAGAAATGTAGTTCTGTCCCTCCCTTTGCCACTGATCTGCCCATTGACCTTGGGCAAATCATTTCACTTCTCTCTGCCTTAGTTTCACCAAACCTAAACCAGGGTGAATTATACTTGTCCACATCACAGGGGCATTGTGAGGCTCACTTGGCAAGAGGCAGTGTGGGTCAGTGGATTGGGTACTGGACAGGGGGACAAAGGAAGACTGTGCTCCATATTTCTGGCCATGCCACTGTTCAGCTCTGTGACCCTGGGCAAATCACTTTGCCTACCACAATGGGCCCCCAATCTTAGTTAGGACTGCTAGTCTTCCATAATACAAATAATCAGTAATAATCATTATTGCATGGAAAGTATCTGGGTAAAGTGCAAAGTGTTACATCTTACTTGGGATTTCTTGAGCAAGAGTAAGAACGAGCTGAACAGAAACTAGCTACAGACCTTGTAAGAAATAAGTGGGACTAGGATTGCTGGAATGATCTACAGTGAATGATCTAAAGCCTTACATCTGCCATTGATAGGTGACCAGATGTCATGATTTTACAGGGACAGTCCCGATATTTGTGGCTTTTGATTACCCGCCACCCCATCCCAATTTTTCGCACTTGGTATCCGGTCGCCCTAGCCATTGAGGATCTGTACTTAAACTGCTATAAAAACAAATAATTAACACCCCCGCAACAAGTCTCTAAACACATCCCAGCAACTGGAAACGTGAAATGCTGGTCTGTCTTCCAACCTACTAGCAAATTCCTTCCCTCTTTAGCTTTGTCATCACGAGGCAGTCATTAGTGTCCAGTAAGTGCTAAACAGCCAAGTGCTAAATTGGTATTGCAAGCCCCTGGAACTTAGACACATTAACTTACTTCCAGAGGAGCTGACCATGGAATAAATTGAATAGTTATTCTTGCCCAGTCAATGTTAAGTATTAATTGGCTTAAAATTTAATGATTGCATAAACAGATTCTAGCTCTGGTACAGCCAGTGTATCAAGGCAGTAATCTATACCTTACTAATCAGAGGAGGCAAACCTTAATCAACTGCTTCATGATTTAAATAAAACCACCCTCAAATCAATAGAGAATCACTGTTTGAGTCAGTACAGCTGTCAGAGGCTTAGCTCCCTGAATGCTTCACTCTTTTATTGCCATGGCAAAGCATGACCAGTTCACAAGGCCAAGGAGAATGGAGCTGCTTTGGATCTGGGGCATGCTAAGATGTTTCAGGTGTGAGTTTGGGTTACCTCGTTTCTCCAGGGAGTCTGCTTATCTCAGCCAGGCCTCTTGGTCCATCCCCAGGAGAGCTCTCCCTTGAGAAGCAGATGAGTAGTGCCACAGCAGAGCTGATGCTGGATGAAGACAGCTGGGGAATGAGACTGGATGCAAGCCCCTTTGGGCCAGAAGACCATACAGTTAAAAGTCAAGGAGGGCTACCATGAGGTTTCCTGTATGGCAGGTCATCTTCAAAGGGACGAGAGTCATCATCTGTCTCTGAAGCTTTTAAAAGCCCCACAACTCCTGTTGAGTCATATGAGCTCAGGAGCTTTGAAAGTCCTAGTGGTCCTACGTTAATGCATCATTTCACATTTTGGGCCTCATACACACAGAAGTGGGAGTTATGGGGGCAATATTGTTCTGTGATCAGGCCCCAGTGGTCAGTTCAGTTGTTATGTAGAAAGGAAAGCATGCAGGACTGGGACTCACAAGACTTGGGTTACTCAGATTTGTCTCAGCTTCATTGTAGGACCACAGGCAGGTCACTTAATGTCTGTGCCTCCATTTCCCCCAGCTGTGAGATGGGGATAATGCTGCTTACCCACTTTGGTAAACACTTGGTGCTGCTATGGTATATAATTGTTGACAAAAGCCAGGACCGCAGATGACAGGGACCTTACTCAAGCTCCACATTGGGTATTTAGGAGTTTGATCATACAGTAGTTCTAGATACTGTATGAGTTTTACCACTCCGTCTTGAATGGAGAGTCATCAAGAGTGCAGCTCTAAGTCCCTAGTAATCATGTGTTTTATGCTGGTGCCTACAAGCCAACTGAGGATAGGGCCCATTGTGCTAGGCACTGTACAAACACAGTAAGAGACAATCCTTGGCCCAGAGAACTAGGAATCTAACTAGACAGGGTAGGGAAAGTGCAGGCGGCTTGAACGGCTTCCGTCGGCTCTTCCCTGCTATTTCTTTCCCCAAGCCTGCCTGCCTGGAGATATGGAGGATGCATCAGGACAGTCCAGATCATTTACTCCATTTTGGTTTAGACTATTTATTTCGACAAGCACATTCTCTAAGTATGGGTGCCAATCTGGATTTCTACATGTGCAGAGCTCGGCCAGTGTGATAGAAAATGAATATCATAATATTACATTCCAAGGTTTTCTATACCCTGGTTGTACAGCCACAGTGGTTTACCAGCTGTATTCATCATGATGTCTGTAAGCCCAGTGCATTAGGGTCCCGTTCTAACTATAGCCATTTGTCAATATGTTTTAGCAGTAACGGGCCTGACCCTACAACACTTACTCACCCCATTGACTACCAAGGAGAAACAGGACCACTACCTCGGAAGAGACAGTGGCTAGGGCACCAAATGGGACTCAGGAGAGCTAGCATCTCTAGCTGCCTAGTTGTGTCACTGGCCTACTGTGTAACCTTGGGCAAGTCACTTTACCTCTGTGCCTCAGTTTCCTCAGTACTTAGAACAGGGATAATGCTGCCCTCCTTCATAGAGTTAGGAATTTTTATTATTAGCATTGTTGTTGGAGGTGTTGTCAGAAGCTACCGGTGTAGTGCTCTGCTCTCTCCTTGTTGGTGTCACTCGGCTGCGTGCGTGTGTTCTGCCCCAGCTCTGCGCAGATAGCTGACACAGCAGACCCGAAGAGAACCCCCAATGACCACAGAGTCTAGTAAGGTACGAAGGCACGTCGGCCAGGTTTATTGCCGTATTGGACACAATAATAGTTCCCTGTAGGTTTCTTAGCCTAACTCAGGGCATACTACGAGTATGTGCCCCCGGTCAATGGACTCGGCTCAGTCAGTGGCAGGACCTTCCACTGCCCCCTAGGCCGGACAAAGACACCGCCCCAGGGATGCATTCTTATACACAGGTACAAACAAGTTACACATCACTCCTGACATATTGAGATGCAACCCCTCTACGTAGTTAGGTACAACCCCTCTACGCAGTAAGGTGCCGCCTCTCACCTTGTACAGATTGGTTCTATCAAAACAACTCTATCCATCATATTACCCTTTTGCCCCTGTCATTGGGATGGGTCAGTCTGTTCCTTGTTATCTGTGTGGAATGTGCAAGTATGTGAATGTTCTGATCTCTAGTGTTCAGTACCTTTTAGGTACGTATCTTCTTGCAGCATCAGCCCTTTCCTTGCCAGTGTCTGTGAGCAGAGCCTGCCCCTGGCTCACAGATTAACTTTGCTTTATGTTAGCAAAGTCTTGACCATTACTTTAGTTCAGGCCTTAGGCCTCATACCAGGCCTCTGATACCAAGGTTTATGTCTCAGGGCCTCCTCTTACTACCAGCATGAGTAAGGGTTGCAGGCTCTAAGCCACTGCAGCATCGGGGATTCTCTGGCCATGACTGCATAGCCTAAGTTTCGGTGTTGTGTTCCCTTCCTGTCCTCCACCTCACCAATGTGGGCTCTTGTGTGGAATTGAGCTTCCAAGCCTGCTTTCCCGGAGTGTGTACTGATTTTCAGAAATTGCAGGAAGTCACCACCACTGTAAATTGGTCTCTTTTTTGCCTATGCTTTGATGTAAGGGGAGTGGGGTGGGGTGGAAAACAAATGCAGTTTTAAACTGCTGCTAAACAAGGTGTTAAAAGGAAGCGAATCGGGATGGATTGATCAAATTGTAGGAGTAAGAGCGAGAACAAGGCGGGATGGGTGGGAGGAATGAGAAAAAGGCAATTGGTTTGGTCATTTCTTCCAAGGATGATTGTTTGAGGAGCAGCTTGGAGCTCATCTTATTTCTCTCTTCCTCCCGCTTAATGGGGGAGCAAGGAGAAAGAGAGGCTGCATGACAGCTGTCTTGAAACATACAGTCATACCCTCCTTTAGGAGAAGAAGGGCTCTCTGGAAGGAGTCAGCCCATTAACATTTGGCCTCCTGCTCTAGTTCTGAAAAGCTAGAGGTTCAATGTTCTAAAAGGATCGTGCCTACACTTAAACTATATTTAAAAAACACACGGAAATGTCAGGCCCAGATGAAAAGGAAGAATGGTAAAACGTCATCCACACATTGATTTTACCAGCCGGTTTCTTCCATTGACCCCCTGTTAGTGCTGGAATAGGAACAGCCAGAACCACAAATACAAATAGCGATCAAAGGGCATCAGACGCCACCCAGTAATTTGCAAGTGAAAGGCTCGATCTAGGGAGGTGCTGAGCAGTCTGAATTACCAATGAAGTCAAAGGGAGCTAAGGGCACTTGACACCTCTGGGCCATAAGTGAGACAAGGGTGGACCCTAGCATATAGTGCAGGGGAGGGAATGTGGCAGGGCCAATGGGGAGAAGACTGGAATTGCTGGAAACATGAGGTTTAAAGAGATTTGCAGGAAATGGGGCTGGGGTCAGTAGGTGCTTGGTAACAGACAGGGGCAAGTGCTAATGAAAGCTACTCACTGAGAACAGCTGCTGTAGATGCACATTTACGGGTGGGGGGGCACGGAGAAGCCATGATCATAGGAATTGGCATCATTCAGAGCCCAGCACAAGGCTTATGTGCAATTTAAGCTCTGAAAATAGGGTGCATAGGCCTTGTATCGGAGTGAGTTTAATCCAATGAGTGACTCGAGATGCTTAGAAATTAGCATCCTAGCTAGTGTGTTGTGGGGAGAACTGTAATGTTGGGTCCCCCCTTGGGGAAGGGCTGTTACTGACCCCTCTGTCTATGTCTAAACGGAGAGAGGAAAATATTGTCTTCCTTTTCAGAGAGCTCTGAACCATGAGGCCAATACCAGCACTGTACCAGCTCAATTCCTCTGGTCTTTGGGCAGCTGCAGGATGCTTAACCTTCCTCCTCCTCCCTCAGTCCTTAGCCGCAGATAAATGCTCCCCCTGCCATATGTGTTGATTCAATCCTTTCTGTAGGCCAGTGAAGACTTTATGGTGTCTGGTGTCTCAGCCACACCAGGACAAAAAGATCTTGGACATTGTTCCATCTTGATATTATTTTGACACAGGGTTGTAAAAATGTATGTTTATATTGTCCCACTCACTGCAGGATCTTGGGCCCACACCCACAAAGGTATTTAGGCTCCTAATTTGCATTGAAATCGACAAAGTTAGCAACCTAAATATCTTTGAGGATCTTGGCCTTAGTACTTGTGCCATGCAACCCAACTGCCTTTTAATTTGTTATTTACATAGACAAGTATCATCAGCATCATCTCCATTTGGTAGATGGAGAATGGATGTGCAGACTAAAGGCCAGGTTTTCAAGGGCTTAATGCCCACAATTGGAGCTGGATTTTCCAGAGGCATTCAGCTCTCATTCAGGCACCTAGTTAAGGGATAGACTTGCTCCTTCTTGAAAAGCTGGCTAGTAATTTTGGCATCTAAAAAGAAACTGAGGTTTTCTGAAAAATTCAGCCCTTCCATGACTTGCCCAAAGTCATACCTGGGGTCTGTGGTCAAGGCAGAAGGAATTGACCCAAGATCTCAAGTCCCACTCCAGTGCTACCAATAATTCAATGGAACAACAGTTCAGAAGTGAAGCAGGAGGACATTCTGGTAATTAACCCAGGGAAGAAATTTCCATGGCTTCTCTAGACTAGAAACTCTGAGCAGTGCCACTGTTCAGTGTTATAGTTTGTCTACTCTGAATTTCTCTGTAAACAGTTGAATGCCTGTTGAGTGGCATTATGCTGGGGATCCACATAGCACCCCATCCTTAACAGAGCTAGTTTGGCCACTTTCTTTAGATGTTTCCTAGAAATAGATGGAGATTGGGAAGGCAGAGGGCAACCTTCATTTGGCACTTACTAGATTGTCACAACCATTTCTGTGTTTTCCCAACTATAAATCTGAGCCAGCCCCCCACAGGGATTTTTCCATGGACGTAGAGCCTGTTAATATGTAGCTAATAGGATTTAGGAATAAGGCAGCTTGAATGTAATTAGTAACAAAGCAAGAGGGTTTTAAAGGAGGTTATTAATTATATACATTGCTGTTTACAGGAGAATGACAACATTAGCTCCATTAAGCACAGTTATCAATGCATAATCATTTCAACTTAATGAAACTAATCCATTTCACAGGGACAGTTACAAATATCTTTTACCGGCTGAAACTATAGTAATGCGCTAGCCAGTCGGTTTGCTGGTTTCATAGGAAGCCCTGACTGAGAACATCTCAGCCTTCACTTTTCACAGTCGTATCATCTCAGTGGTAGGCCTGCTCTAACCACCACTCAGGTTCCTAGGATCTATGCCCTGTTCTGCTACGGACTTACTGTGTGACCTTGGTCAAGTCCTTAATTTGTGCCTCATTTTAGTGTTTGAGGCATAAAAAAAGAATTAATAGCACCGTTTTTTTAACAGTAAAATCTTATAGGAAAAAGAGAGGGGCTGTCTTAATTTTCTACAGGACCTGCCATCATATGACATTGCTTTTAGAAGAAAGTCCAGTGTCACTGCCAAGTGAAGAAGAGTGCTTTAGTTTCCAGGAATAACTCCCTTCAGCCAGTAATCTCCAAGTGAATGAATGTACCCGCTCCTCATCTAAGAAACACAGACACCAGCGCAGAAAGATACTGTAAATCATCCAAGAAATAAGCAGGAGAATCCCAAGTAGAACTCAGGCCTCCTGACTCCCAGTGCTGAGCTCTAACCATGAGTCAGCTCTGCCTCTCACAAACACTGGTGGCATATGTTGTTATTAACAAGTCAGGGAATTCTGTTGCTATGCAACAAACACACGCTGCAGTTGGCATCTTAAAGGCAGGAGTAAAAGGTTTGTCTTGAATGTGCTTTGTTTGTTATAGCCACAGGAGGGTTGATTGACAGCTCAGCCTCTCAATGCAATATGAATCCCAGAGTACGAATTGCCAGAGGTTTCGACTTTTATAAAAAAATACAAACAAATACACAGGATGTCCATCTTGGCATTCTGGGGACAAACCACTGTTATAAAATAAATAACTGGCTGGCTCAGACTTTGTCCTCCTTGTGAGGCAAGAGAAAAAGTAAAATAAATGTTGTCAGACTCCATTCCAGAGGAGAGGAGCTATAAAAAGCCGGGGGGTGGGGGGTAGGAAAATTAGGTGGAGACTGAATAGGCATAGAGTAGTACAATCTATGGATGCTGTGACTCTGGGAGGAAAGCCACTGAATGGAAGACAACATCTGTCCAGAAGAATCCTGCACTGCCAGCGCCTATTTGCATATAGGGTCCTGTTCTGCAATAGGCCTTCTGGTGGTGGTGGGCAGGGAGAGAAGGAAGTAGCAGCATTTTGCCATCTGTGCCTAGCCCACCTTGGGAGTTGGCTGCCAATCTATTCCCCCCCCTGCCCCGGCCCAGCCCCCTCCAGCATAAGTTAGAGCAGCCTCAGGAGTTGCTCCAATGCACAGCAGGCTTCCAACAGCTGCTTATGGGCTGTCTCAGGGGCCTAGAATTCCCATCGTGGTGCATACTCTAGGGCCAGCCCACACTCCTCGCCTGCCCAAAGTTAACGCCACCTCGAGTTACACTCACTCTGCTAGGGCTTGCAAGGAGAGCTGTGAACAAGGGCCGGAAGAGGGAGAGGGCAATCAGAGTGCAGGCTGCCAGAAGAGACTGGCTTGGGCACAAAACAAACCATGGCACCACGTGAAGTCCTGGGCCTGCTCCTTTCCATCGGAAGTCAATGGGAGTCGAAGCTACTCAGCACTTAACTGGAGGTGCTCACCCTTCATATCATACCCCTAGCGAGAGGTGAAGCGTATGGTGTAACTGTATTAGGATGCAAGAGGAAATAACACAGACTGGGAGACTATAGGAAAGAGAGGGGGGCAAGTAGTGAAGTGGACCAATTCTGTTCACTTGGGGGCAGCAGACCCTGATATACCCATCACCATCCTGCAAACACGCCTTCACTCGCAACGTGGCAGCCGCCATCTTGGCCAAGACACCAGGGATTGAACCCAGGCCCTCTGACGCTTGAAGCACGAGCAGCTTAATCCAAAGCTCTCTGGTGGGGGCTGTAGCAGGCTCAGAGCCTCGGAGACTCAGGCACAGGCAGGGAACTGTAACAGTCACCAGGGAGCCACACTGGATTGCCCCAGCTCCATCTCAGTCACTCAAAGATGACTTTTGGACAGTCGAGAAAGCCTCAAAACCATTCTAGCAGCAATTTCGTTGCTAATTAAGTGCAGAAATAATTTTGTTTCTGCTGCGTGTAATAAAGTGGTATGACAGAGATTAAAAGCACCACTTTGAGCTTTGCAAATTTAAAAGAAAAAAGAAAAAAAAGGAATAACTCAGTCCACCACCTATATCTTCCAAAGCAGCTAATCAAGTACAGCTGCTATGCTAACCTCACATCCACTTCAATTAAAGACACCCAGCCCAAATTTGGAAACAATTAAAAACCCCATTATCTTTGATTTACCATTATCTTCATCTGTCTATTTTCTGCCACACTGCAGAGCACAGGTGATACTACTGCAGCAGGGGCCACTTGGGACACACTGGCTCCTCCATCCTAGGCTACTTTTGCTCCTTATTAAAACTGCTCACTCACACCTACTTTTACCTTCATGCTGGAAATGGTTTAGTTTTGATTTATTCCAATTAGTCATAATTTATTCTTTTAATGAGCTCTTCTGCAGGCTTTATTTGCTTCATACTCATTGTTCTCCTCAGCTGTTGCGATATGCTTCAAGGAGAGCGCTTAATAAAGACTTCTAAGATTTCCCCACTACCCCACTCTTTAAATACATTGCAATGCTAAAAAAGGGGCAAATCAAGACTAAACCTGGAGGTGGGGGTGGATTAGCTCTGGAGGGCATTTGGGCCTTTTCTTCTTTGGGGGAAGTGGAAAAATTTGCAATGCAAACCTCAGCAGCAAATACATCACTTGTCACCCAAGACAGCTAGGCCTAGTCCCCAGAAATTGTGGTTTTGAGATGTAGCTTAACGATGTCACATTGGCAAAGACTAAGGAGGACAGACTATTCTGTCTTTGGATAAGGACAGGGCATCCTAACTTTGACATCAGGCAGCTTTTTTCCCCTCAGAGAGGAAAGTTGGCAGTCGTGTTCTAGTATAAAACTGAGAAACGACAGACTTAGGCCTGGTCTACACTACGCGTTTAAATTGATTTAAAGAGCGTTAAATCGATTTAACGCTGTACCCGTCCACACAACAACACCCTTTATATCGATATAAAGGCCTCTTTAAACTGATTTCTGTACTCCTCCCTGACGAGAGGAGTAGCGCTAAAATCGATATTGCTACTTCGGAATAGTGTTAGTGTGGACGGAAATCGACGTTATTGGCCTCTGGGAGGTATCCCACAGTGCACCACTGACCGCTCTGGACAGCAATCAGAACTCTGAGGCACTGGCCAGGTAAACAGGAAAAGCCCCGCGAACTTTTGAATTCAATTTCCTGTTTGGCCAGCGTGGAGCTCTGATCAGCACAGGTGACCACGCAGAGCTCATCAGCACAGGTAACAATGCAGTCTCCTGAGAATCGAAAAAGAGCACCAGCTGGACCGCACAAGAGGTACTGGATCTGATCGCTATATGGGGAGAGGATTCAGTGCTAACAGAACTCCGTTCGAAAAGACAAAATGAAAAATATTTGAAAGAATTTCAAAGTCTATGACGGGAAAGGCCACAGCAGGGACTCAGTGCAGTGCAGAGTAAAAGTTAAGGAGCTCAGACAGGCATACCAGAAAACCAGAGAAGCAAACGGAAGGTCTGGGTCAGGGCCGAAAAACATGCCGCTTCTATGCTGAGCTGCACGCAATTTTAGGGGCTGCGCAACCAGTACCCCACCCCTGGCCGTGGATTCAGAGGTCGGGGTTGTAATATCAACCGTGGCTGAGGATTCTGCGGAGGGGGAAGATGAGGAGGAAGATGAAGGAGGAAGAGCTTGCTGAGAGCACACAGCACTCCGTTAGCCCCAACCAGGAGCTTTTTGTGACCCCAGAATTACCGTCCCAGCCCTCCCAAGCCACAAGCCCAGACAGTGAAGCCATGGAAGCGACCTCTGGTGAGTGTACCTTTGTAAATATCTATGAATCGCTCTCGGAGGTACTCAAAAAGCTTCTTTGCAGAACATTCTGGGCAAGGCAGCCCTATTTGGTCCCCCATTGTAACACTTTGCACGCCATATGTAGCAAGTAATTCGGAATCATTGCTTCACAAAGCACAGCGCGTATGGCCCAGGTGACGCTGGCATTCCAGAAACATACGTTCTGCATCCTGCGGTGGTATTCTCAGGAGAGTTATATCATTCATTGTAACCTGGTTGAAATTCAGGACTTTGAAATTAGGGGGCAGACATGGCGATTTTCCTACTGGGCAAGGCCGCTTATCCTTCCTTGCTCGTAGCAAAGCGTGGGGGGGGAGGAATGACAGCGCTGAGTTTCTCAGCGTTTGGCGAGCAGGAATCTTCCCAGGTACAGCCACGATCATTACCAGTGATCTTACATGATAGCAGCCATGCGGTGGGGAAGGAGGGGAAAGAGAGGGGTTTGGGGTTTGCTGGTTCCTCTTAACAGGAACAAGGCATCATAGATCACTGTGTATATGAACGCTGGAGAAGTCAAACAGAAAGCCTTACCATGGCCGCATGAAGCTTAATTTGGATGCCTGGACCTGCGTCTGTTGAGATCTGCAACACCAGAGCCACAGGCACTCAATATTAAACGATGCAAAATGCGACCTTGTAGTGAAATCACATGTGCTATGTAAGGTGGATAGTGTTATTCACTGTGAAAGAGTACAAGCATTGTTCTGTAAAATGTATCTTTTTACATACATCTCTCCCTTTTCCCTCCCCCATGCAGCTGCACAGTTGTCCGGCCTCCCTACGCCATCTCCGAAGGCTAGCTCAG
The DNA here is from genome assembly GCF_003597395.2 of Chelonoidis abingdonii. Classification (NCBI taxonomy): domain Eukaryota; kingdom Metazoa; phylum Chordata; order Testudines; family Testudinidae; genus Chelonoidis; species Chelonoidis abingdonii. Next base: position 23,912,729 of record NC_133790.1, read on the forward strand.
ATAGGCAGAGGAGGAAGAGAACATGAGATGAAATGTTCTCAAAATCATGGAAGTAACACGCAATGACAGAGCTCATCAGAATGAGTGGAAGGATGTGCTAGCAAAGTACAGGAAAGATGCCAGTGAACGGGAGGATAGGAGAGACGCTCGAGATGAGAGGTGTGTAGGCAGGAAGATCAGCGGTGGCGGGATGCTACGCTGCAGCTGCTGCGTGCTCAAACTGATATCCTCCAACGCATGGTGGATCTTCAGGAAGAGCAGCGGCTACAGAGTGCTGCTGCAGCCCCATGTTTAACCACCCTCAAAGCTCCCCACGTTCCATATCTCCCTCACCCAGATGTGTAAGAACGCGTGGGGGAAGGCTTTCTGCACCCGCCACTCCACCCCCTAGACATCCAAGCAAAAGGCTGTCATTACGTTGAAATGAGCTTAATGGCCTTTTTTCCTTCCCTCCTATCCCTCTCCCAAAGCACAGCAGGCAGGGATACCTTGATAATTCTCTGCCTCTTTTATAATTACTTTTAGTAAAGAATACATCCAAAGGGGAGGGGGGTTGCTTACAGGAATGATTTTCAATCAAGGGGGGAGGGTAAACATCAAATGAATTTTAAAAAGCAGATTGTTTAAACGATACTGACTTATTCCTCAGCCTGTAAGTAAAGCTGAAAGGGTGGGTTCTTACAGGGAATGAGCAATCAAGGGGGGGAGGTTTTTCACGCAGTCACACCGTACCCCTGGCCCTTCTCTGTTTTCAAGGCTTCTCTGATGCGCACGCCTCCTGGTGTGCTCTTCTAATGCCCCTGGGGTCTGGCTGCTCGTACTCAGCGGCCAGGTGATTTGCCTCAGCCTCCCACCCCGCCATAAAGTGTCTCCCCCTTACTCTCACAGAGATTGTGGAGCACACAGCAAGCAGCAATAACAAACGGGACATTGGTTTGGCTGAGGTCTGAGCGAGTAAGTTCGCGCTGGCGAACATTACTTTTAAACGGCCAAAAATGCACATTCTACCACCATCCTGCACTTGCTCAGCCTGTAGTTGAACAGCTCCTGACCACTGTCCAGGCTGCTGTGTATGGCTTCATGAGCCATGGCATCAAGGATAGACTGGGTCACCCAGGATAACGAACAGGCATTTCAACATCCCCAACAGTTATTTTCTGGTCTGGGAAGTAATTCCCTTGCTGCAGCCGTTTAAACAGAGTAGTGCTTCTGAAGACGCGAGCGTCATGAACCCTTCCTGGCCATCCCATGTGGATGTTGGTGAAACGTCCCTTGTGATCCACCAGTGCTTGCAGCACCATTGAAAGTACCCCTTGCGGTTTACGTACTTGGTGCCCTGGCGCTCTGGGGCCAAGATAGGGATATGGGTTCCATCTATGGCCCCCCCCATAGTTAGGGAATCCCATTGCAGCAAAGCCATCCACTATCACCTGCACGTTTCCAAGAGTCACAACCTTTCGTAGCAGCAGCTTACGATTGCTTTGGCTACTTGCATCACAGCAGCCCCACAGTAGATTTGCCCACTCCAAATTGATTCCCGACTGACCGGTAGCTGTCTGGCATTGCAAGCTTCCAGAGGGCTATTGCCACTCGCTTCTCCACTGTGAGGGCTGCTCTCTCATCTTAGTATTATGGCGTTTCAGGCAGGGAAAGCATGTCACAAAGTTCAAAGAAAGTGCTCTTACGCATGCGAAAGTTTTGCAGCCACTGGAATCGTCCCACACCTGCAAAACTATGCGGTCCCACCAGTCTGTGCTTGTTTCCCGCGCCCAAAATCGGCGTTCAATGGGTAGAACCTGCCCCATTACCAGCAGTAGCTCCCAAAACGCAGGGGCCCGCGGTTAGGGAGAATTCAGTGTCCATGTCCTCATCGCTCTCGTCGCCACGCTGCCGTAGCTGCCTCCTCCTCTCCTTTGCAGTTCATGGTTCAGCATAGACAGCACGAGAGTGCGCGAGGTGTTGACAACGTTCACGATAGCGTTACTGATCTCAGCAGGTCCATGCTTGCTGTGCTATGGCGTTTGCTCAGTTCACCCAGGGAAAAAGGCGCGCAAACGGTTGTCTGCTGCTTTCACAAAGGGAGGGGTGAGGCTGTACCCAGAACCACCTTGACAATGATTTCTGCCCCATCAGGCACTGGGCTCTCAACCCAGAATTCCAAGGGGCGGGGGAGACTGAGGGAACTGTGGGATAGCTACGGAACCTGCTACCCACAGTGCACCGCTCCAGAAATCGACACTAGCCTTGGACCATGGATGCACACCATCGAATTAACGTGCCTAGTGTGGACGCGCACACTCGACTTTATCAGTTTTAAGAAACCGATTTTAGCTAAATCGATATTATCCCGTAGTGTAGACGTGGCCTTAGTGTGTGGTTTGTGCTGCACCTCAGAGAGGGGAGGCAGGGGGAAGGTGGCTTTAAGCACCGTGCTGCTCGGATTCAGAGTCGGCTGAGGGCCAATGCATACTCTGGTGTAAGTCAGAACAGCCCCAGGAGTTATTCTATGTTGTGGTAGCCTCTCCAGGGCTATGTTACAGCCTAGAATCTGCATAGTAATGTGTGCTGCAGAGATGCCCCTTCCTGTTCTGCAGGGGATGTCATTTTGCAGAGTGTGCTGCTCCGCCCCTATCTGCCTGACCCTGCAAGCACCCTGAGAAGCCCAAGATAGTGGGAGCAGGGCCATGCTGTTCTGGAAGTTCATGCAACCAAGCTGGATGTCCTGTATTCTGGGGATGCATCAGTGGCCAGCTTACTGGGAACGGATCAAGAGGAATCTAAGGAAATGAAGAGAAAGAAACCCTGTTGTAATAATTGGGCCTATGAATTGCCCCTAATTGTGAACTCAACTGTGGGAAAGTGGATACAACTTTATGGAATGTTCCAATCATACCATGAAATGTTGATGAGGAAAAGTGCAAAGGGAGACAGAAAGACTCAACTAGTCCAAACAAGGCAGTCTACTGGTATCATGCAAGGACTAGGTTTGTCTCATAAGCAAGATGAGTATGGGACTAGAAGTCAATGGACCATAACTGGTGCATCAGAAAATAGGCCTAATTGGTGGACAGAATAATGAGAGGATGGGCCATTCTGCCCATCACTCCCTTTTGGGGTCCTTAAAAGAAAAATACTTTGGTAGAGAACCATGAACCATGCATGAGGGCAACAACTGCTGACTGAAGAATATGGAAGGAGTGAGCTTCACCATCATGGCTGCCACCTTCCATCATCTACTGCGACCCTGGGATCCACTGTGACACTGCTGGGCCTTAGTCAGCCTCAGACAATCCCAATGGACCCCAGCACAGGGACCTTGGGCAGCAGTAACCCCTGAGCTGCTCCATGGGGCTTATGGCAGATTCCCTAAAACAGGGGGAGAGACTCACAGGGAGCCTGTACCAGGTTCTATTGCTTGCAGATCTTGAGGCTCTATAGCTCTCCTTACTGTTGGCCAGGTCAGGCTCCAGCCCCTGATAAGGGAGGGAAACTATTGGACTGGAGGGTCCAAGAGACCCTGCCCATTTCTACACTCCATGTAAGGACTTCCCGGAAGTCCCATCTCCTCACCATAGCACTCCCCACAACCCACCACCATATACAGAATACTCTCAGACTCTACTGTTTAGGCTAGAGGTGGAACTGTCTGGGATCAAAGTAGCTTCATGGCTGCTGAGGCACAGCTAGGCCACGTGACTCTATACAGTCTCCATCCCCAGTGGTAGGCCAAAGTTTCCTCTTTTGTACTTAGCCATACAGCAATACTGGCGATCTGAGGTGATGTTCAACTCACATTGCCTTTAGCATCCATTTTAAACTGCAGCTCTGTGGCCCAGTGCAGCCTTCTGCATGTCGTCTCTAGGGCTTAATTTGTGCCGGGGCTGAGCCCTGGCACCTCTGGGCTTGCTGTGTCAGTTATGAAAGTAAAAAATGTTACTTGAGCCCCAGCACCTCTTTCATTGCAAATTAAGCACTGGTCACTCCCCTCCCCAGCCATGTTCTTAAGCAGCTTTGGGGTTCAGACAAGCCTATACAGAAATAGCATGTGGAGGTTGCTTAGCAAAGCAGACCCATATTTAGACTCTCCTATGCCTCACAGAAAGATACTCAAGATTCCCCTCCCACAGGGCAATATCACAACCTGTGATCTTTAAAACTGGTCCCTGAAATGAACAAAAAAAATAAAAAGATATTACCTCACCCACCTGGACTCTCTAATACCCTGGAACCAACACAGCTACAACAATACTGCATAAGGAAAAAACCACTGCCATTTCCCAAAAACTAAGGGTAGGAAGAAGAGGAAATGTCAGGAAGCCAAGTTTCCCCTACAATTGTCCAAAAGAGCTTTAGATCCATATGGAACCAAGTTTGTAGGCTCACATCTTACAGGTGGCAAGAATTGTTTCCCGCTGTGTTTTTTTTAGGACTCTGCAGTTCTCTTTATACAAAGGGTCTTCATTCAGTACAACTGATGATGCCTCAGCAATAAAGCACACATTTATCAAACAGCACAATGCAAATCATCTGGTATCTGATTACATAATTATGTTAGTCTCTAGCTTTGAATGGGTGTTTTAGCAGGACTGTTTTTTTTTTTTGTCTAATCTTTCAAACATCTGGTCTTCGATCTATAGCTAGGCTGAAATTATGCAGCCAGGCATCAATAGGGACAGAGGATATGACATTTGCACTCTTGAGAACATTTTGTTACACAACAGGATCTGAAAGATCTAATTAGGATCATTTCTTAGTATCCTTTGGTAGTACAAATTATTTTGCTTCAGGTAGTATGAATATTGATAAATACTATGCAACACCACTGCAGACAGTTGCTTGGCAGGCTAGTATTTACTGTTACTCACCTCTTGGAATATAATTTAGAGTGGCTGAAAGAGAAGAGCATCTTCATTTTACATGCCATAGGCAAAGTAACTAACTGTCTATAAATTACAGTTCTTTCCTTCCTCTGCTATATTCCAGTTGGGTTTTGTTATGGGGTGAGAAGAGAGAACATTAATTCAATTGAACTGGGTATTGTGGCTTTAAGAAAGCGTAGCCACTGGAAATAGCTCTCTTGATTGCGTTCCACAGGACTGCTATCTTCAGCAGATCCATCATGTAGAAAGCCCATTCTTCTCTAAATATGAAAAGCTCCCCTCATTAAAATTCTGTGCTTCGGTGTCTCCATATTAAAGCAGATATTAAGCCATAAAATGTAATATGTTATGACACCATAAAATGCAGTGTAATTGCTATAAAACCATAAAACGTAATGTAATTGGCATACCAACCATTATCTCTCTGTGTTATGGTTCTAACAGTTTGAAAACTTATCTTACACTATGGTTGAGGACAAACAAACGATTCATATTCTTTGTTACTAGAGATTAGAATGGTGAAATGACTCAACATGAACCCCTCTCCCCCAGCCTCCTAGAGGACTCACTTCCTGTTTAGAGGCAGTGGACAATCATGTCAAATGTTAAAATGAATGCAGGAATGCTACATTGTTCAAAACAGCTATTTCCCCGCTTCCATTACCATTCGTTGCCACACCAATGGGAATTTTAAAAAGCTTCCATCAGTTCAGTAATTCGAGAACCCTTAAAAACAAAGCTAAATTTATAAATAATTATTAAATACATAACATTCCATAGCATACAATACAATACCTTAAAATCACACACTCGAGACCCACATACAAAAATACCTATCTAATAGGTCGTTATTTATAATTGCTCGTGCTAGCCTCAGCTGTTAAGAAGTTATTGCTAATGCATTTTACAACGTGCTTTATAAGAAGTTATCAAGGAATTCATCAGACAGTAAAATCAAATACAAAATGAGACTGTGATTAAAAAAAATCTGTTTTTAAATTAAATATATAGAGCCACTGCCTGCTAGTTTAGGCTCAGTAGCTCATCAGCCTTGGAACTGTGGTCCCATAAAGAAAGTTTTCTGGATTTTAAAAGGTCAGGCTCTGCTGGTAGCATTTGTTACAAGGGAGCTGCTCATGAATAACCAAAGGCAGAATTTGATCCTAAATCTCTCTCTAAAAAAATAACCCAAACTCATTAGTTCTGTTGCAGAATTTTTTAACAACAAGATAGCAACAGCTGTTCCAGTACTTCATGATACTGTAAAGTTTGTTTTGCTGCTGTAAAGATAGCTACACCAAATGGCATGATCCCATAAGGATCCATGATCTACTTTCAATTCCCCCTGACATTAGCATTGCCCAAAGCATGCAGGATCAGACCTGCTGTTAGTCAGTTATAGGAGCATGGGTTACCTATGTAAGGCCTGAACCTGCATCATTGATTATGGCTACAAAAACCCAGCGAAGCTGATGTGTGTCCCATTAGCTCAAGAGCAGGAAGAGGTGCTGGGAGAAGCTAATGCTTCCCAAAAGGAACTACAAACATAGCAACTATAAACATTAGCTCAATGGGGATGCCTTTGATCATCCACTTTGCTCTGGATGACAACACACAATGGCAGCAAAGGAAGATGGATTAGAAACGATCTTACCTTGAGAAACCCTTCAGCCAATGGGACCCCAGGCACACCAAGAAGAAGCAAGTGAAAGGTCTCCTCAGGGTTTACTCCAAATCCACTCTCAGACCTCTTTTTCTTCAGAGTCAAGGCAAAGAAAACCCAAGTACCTTCTTCACAGGAGAACTCACAAGTGGCACCCTTCTCCAACCAGTTACTTTCCCTCAGCATCTGTTCTCAATTCTCTAGCCACGCCCCACAGCCAGCCTCTTTCTTTTCCAAGTCTATGCCCTGGCTGGGAGGTTAATTGGTTCCAGCTGTTCTGATTCTTGTCTTATATCCTGGATTCCCCCCAACTTTTAGCCTCAGTCTCTTTCTTGATAGTCCCAGAACCCAGGCAGGTGGTTTGCCCCCTCATATTCCTAAGGAAGGCTTTGCCCAGACCCACCAAGTGACTTAACTTTTAGGCACCTCCAAAAAATCACAGAGAAACCCTGTGAACCACAAAGCCTGAGTTAGGAGCCTAGGCTCCCAGTGCAGTGAATGGGGAGAAACAGGGACCTTGGAAAGTGATCCAGAAAAGCCAGCATGCTAGGTGGGAAGCTGCCTTAGTTAGCTAATGGCAGATGCCAATGAGAGGGGTGTGTGTTAAGTACCCCTGCCTCTCTCCTGGAAATAGGTGCCTAAATCCAGGCTGGGGGGAAGCACCTATCTTTGTGTAGAGATCCCCACGTGGGAACTTGTCTCCTGGAGTCAGGCAACTTCCGTGCCTAAGCTGTTTCTTGCAGGAATGAAAAAACAAACAAACCCAAAAATGAGGCATCCTTGTGGCACCTTAGAGACTAACAAATTTATTTGGGCATAAGCTTTTGTGGGCTAGAACCCACTTCATCAGATCTAGCCCTCGAAAGCTTATGCCGAGATAAATTTGTTAGTCTCTAAGGTGCCACACGGACACCTCATTTTTTTTGCTGATACAGACTAACATGGCTACCACTGAAACCTTGCAGGAATGAGTTATGTACCTGCCTTACTCCACGCAAAACCAGCCAGTGGAGGAATGCCCACCTTAACTTTCTAGGCCAGTGGTTAGAGGACTCACCTAGGCTGGGGGGAAATCTAGTTCAATGCCCCAAACTGTTAGGGAGGGACAAAAGATCTGAACAGGTGGTCACCTACCTCTCAGATGGGTGCTCTGCCCACTGAGCTATGGGACATTCTGCCAGGGGGCTCCTCAGTCTGACCACTTAAAGCTGTTCCATTGTGGCTTACTCATGAAAAAGTGATTGGAGCAGTAGGCTTGGCCCCTGGTCTCCCTTGGCCCAAGTGGGTGCCCTAAGTACTGGGCTACGCAGTCATTCTCTCTCTCTCTCTGCCCCAATGACTATTCCACTGTGGATAAATACTTACATAGTCATTGGACCAGAGAGAGAATGCACAAGTGAGAGCTGGGGGTGGAATGGGACACCCAGAAGTGAGGCAGCAGGGCACATGCACAGATGCAGAAAGGTAAGCGTCTGTTTTCCCAAACTGCTTCCCAGAGGGTGTTATCGAATAAAGTGTGATTTTGAGGGAGTGGGGGAAGATGCAAACAAATGCTTTGATTTTAAAGTGATGAACAAATCGAGTTGTTGGTAGTGGATACATGTCTACCAGTGGAGACTAGTGACCTGGTATATCCCAAGGTAACACAGCTGGAGATGTAATTCTATAGCTCATCATTTATCACTTTCAGCCCTTTTCTGGTTATTAAATGTCAAGATTAAGGCTAGTTATTCTTATGAATAAATAGTGTGCATGTGGCAGCAATACATCCTACAGCTGGGAGAAACAGCTTCCAGATGGAGACCAGTGAGTTATATTGTTATACAATGCACCTGTAAACGAGAGGCCTGGATAAGCGGTAGGTTTCACAGTATATTTCACTGTATGATGTAATTTCATCTCATGATACAATCTATCTTTATGGGCCCTAGTGTCCCATCTGATAACATCACAAGACATGATGTCACACGCATAGGTCCATGGATCCCAAGGCCAGAAGGGTCTATTGCGATCATTAATCTGACATCCAGTATAATGCAGGTCAGAGAACCTCTCCAAAATAACTCAGAGAGTAGAGCTTTTAGAAAGACAACCAATCTTGATTTTAAAGTTGTTGACCCCACATTTTTAGAAATGATACACCATTAGCCTGGCTACAGGTACATGGCCACTGAAGGACCTATCTTATATGAAGATTAAAATCTGCATGAACTCTTGAATAAAATTTAAGGGTCCAATCCCACAAATTGTTCCTCACCAGGGTCCTGTCAGTGAATGCAATGGGGTGGCTGGAATCAATTAGAGCATGAGCAACTGTTTGCAGATTGATTGCTAAGGACTTTACCTTTTTACTGTGTGATTGTTGTTGTTGTTGCTAACCAGTAATAAACTACATTGGAGCTGAACATGTGAGGCTGTATTTTTAACTCAGAGTTCTTGATGACATGAAATGCCCTGGGCCAGATTCAAAGCCAATGGAAAGAGTCCCATTATCTTCAGCTGAGTTCTGGGCCATGCAACCCCTAATCATCACTCAGGTTTGAATGACACCTGGATACTGTAATGTTGGGTGCTAAACAGGTGTTTAGAGTAAACAATGATAGCAATTATTAATTGCTATGATTACAGCTTTAATGCAGCCCTGAATCATCAAAATCCAGAGTGGTGGCATGCTTGTGAATTTTCACTTTTAGAGCTATGCTAAACTCATTGGTTTCACTTCAGGGGGATTCCAGGAGCATTTTAATCCATTGCTATAAGAGAGGGCTTGCACCCTTCTAAACTCCATTGCACCCCAAATCTCAAAGGGAAACTCAGTCAAAACAATTTCATTTTACCTAGCTTGGTGCCCAAACTACATGTAATAACAGATGAACAACTGTAATAATAATTAATAATACCTTGCTCTTATACAGCGGTGTTTCAATCAGTAGATCTCAAAGCACTTTACAAAGGCCCCTTTTACCGATGGGGAAGCTGAGGCATAAAGAAGCTAATTGACTTGCCCCAGCCGACCAACTGCTGAGCCAGGAATAGAACCAAGGTCTCTGGAGGCCTAGCCCAGTGTTCTCTCCACTAGGGAACACTGCTGTACAAATGCTAGTCACCTAGCCCGTACAACACACCATCAAGGCACAGTGCTTTCTAAATGTTAACTTCCTAATTCTCACAGCCTCTTTCAAATGAACAAGTGGGGGGAAATGGAGGCACAGAGGAGATATAAGAGGGTTGCTCAAGGTCACTGCAGCAAGTCTGTGGTAGAGTCTCGCTGAGAATGTGATCGCAGCACTGTGCGCTTTCCTCTAGAGCAGGGGTGGCCAACCTGAGCCTAAGAAGGAGCCAGAATTTACCAGTGTACATAGCCAAAGAACCAGAGTAATACATCAGCACGTAGGGGTGAAAGTAACGTAAAGGACTTACAGGTACTCCAAAGTCCTTAGGAGGGGGTAGGGCCTCAACCAGAAGAGGCAGGGCCTTTAAATCCCCCCTCCCCCCAGAGTTACCAGCTGGAGAGGTGGCTGAGAGCCCCAGGGCTAGGGGTGATTTAAAGGGCCCGGGACTCCAGCTGCCCTACCGCAGCAGAGCCCCAGGCACTTTATATCACCATCGGAGCCTGGAGGGCTCCCAGCTGTCATCCCAGGCTCTGGCGGAGCTTTAAAGGGCCCAGGGCTCTGCTGCAGTAGCAGCAGCAGGGAGCCCCATGCCCTTTAAATCACCACTGGAGCCCTGGTGCCACTACCCCAGGGCTCCAACAGCCAGACTCAAGTGGTGATTTAAAGGACCCCGGAGGTAGCAGCAGTGGGAACCCTTTAAATCCTTCAAAAACCCACTGACTGGGCAGGATTTTTGCAGTTCCTTCTCAATTGCATGAAACTAGTTCCTAGATTGCTGGGGAGCGGGGAGGACCCAAACACCTATGAAACATTTAAAGATTTTCACTCAAAAAACATCCCTATATCTATTGAGAGCAAACACCTTGCACTTTCTAGAGTTCTGAAATTTCCTGTATTTCAAATTGCCCTGTGCTACCCACCAACCGGTCCCCCTACCCCATGCCCCCAGCCACGCCCCGCCAGCCAGTCCCCCTACCCCATGCCCCCAGCAGCGCCCTGCCAGCTGGTCCCTCTACCCCACGCCCCCAGCAGCCCCCAGCAGCCGGTCCCCCTACCCCGTGCCTCCAGCAGCACCCTGCTAGCTGGTTCCCCTACCCTGTGCCCCCAGCAGCTTCTCCACCAGTGGCCAGAGCCCTGGTCCTTTAAATAGCCACCAGGGCCCTGCTGCTGGGGTGCTGCTGGAGGCGCAGGGCAGGGGGGACCAACTGGCGGGTAGCAAAGGGCAATTTGAAATATAGGAAATTTCAGAACTCTAGAAAATGCAAGGTGTTTGCTTTCACTAGCTATAGGGATGTTTTCTGAGTGAAAAATCTTTAAATGTTTCATAGGTGTTTGGGTCCTCCCCCCTCCCCAGCAATCTAGGGACTAATTTCATGCAGTTGAGAAGGAACTGCAAAAATCCTACCCAGTCAGTGGTTTTTGAGCGATTTAAAGGGGCCCCAAGCCTTTTAAATGGCTGCCGGGGAAAGCCGATCTGCCCTGGTAGAGTGCACTGGCTCTTGCCGGTACACTGTACCTGCTTACTTTCACCTCTGTCAGCAGCCCCCCCATCAGCTCCCCTCTGCTCCCAGCACCTCTCACCCACCAGCAGCCCTGACAATCAGCACCTTCCCCTCCCTTCCCACACCTTCCCCTCCCTCCCCCACCTCCCTACAAGTCTCCACACCTTGTGGGGTGCAGGAGGCTTGGAGGGGGAGGGGGAGGAGCGAGGGCACAACAGGCTCAGGGGAGCGGAGGCCGGGGTGGAGTGGGGGTAGTGCTTGTGGCAGAGACTGGGGTTGAGCAGTGAGCACTCCCGGCACATTGGAAAGTTGGCGCCTGTAGCTCCAGCCCCGGAGTCGGTGCCTATACAAGGAGCCGCATGTTAACTTCTGAAGAGCCGCATGTGGCTCCAGAGTCACAGAGTAGCCACACCTGCTCTAGAACGTCATCAAAATACTTATCGACCCTAAAGCTTCCCCCCAACCAATGCATGGCAGAATAAGGTACAATCAAAATTCTGAATCACCAGCAGCAAATAAAAGACACTGACGTATGAACTGAGTTTTGTCAAAGCAGGCTTTTCTGCACGGATCATAAAAAAAAGGCTCTGTAATAGACACGTAAGAAAGTGATGAAGACCTGGAATAAAGCCGCTAGCAAAGGTAGCCAGCAGCGTCACAGGAAGGGCCAGGGCCAGCAGCATTCCAGAGCAGGTAACAGGCAACTTGGAGAAAAATCAGATGGTGGATCAATGATAATCCCAAACTTTGTGGCCTGCACAGCACAGTGAAGATATTCATTAAGAGATGGAAGAATGAAGTCAGCTGCTGAACAGAGAGGACTCTTGCCTCGGGAGAATTTAAATCTCTGAAACATTTAGAAGAAGCTAATAACCTGGCTTTTATATCATGTTTTCCATATTGTCCTGAATGAATGAATGAATGAATGAAAGAAAATCTGATTATTTGCACAACACTATTGTTATGCAAAAGAATCAGCGTCTCTGCTCCAGATATGTGATGCTGTAAAGCCCCAGGTGGAGACACTACATAATTATGCAACAGAATAAATACAACCCTGCATCCTAGAGTGGCGTGTGGGCCTTACCCTCACATGCCACAAGAAGCAAGGTGGGTCTTAAGTTCTTTCGCAGAGGAGAGATGGAGCAGCAGCTTCCCAGGAGGCATCTTCTGATCACTCTCCAAGCCAGTAAGATAAAATGCCAGGAGGTCTGAGGGGGTGAAAGAGACAAAGTGATCTCCCAGGAGACACTCAGACTAGCCACCTGGTGTGGAAACAGGTGTAGGAGGGGGTGGAGCTGAGTGCTGTTGCTTAGGAGCTGAAGCCATAATCTTGTGTTTATGACATCACACTCATCTCCCTGACAACCAATTGCAATGTCACAACTAAAGGGATTATTAGGGTGACGCCAAGCATAGAATTTACAGCCAGGCAGATGAATTTGGAACAAACACTGAGCCTGTTTCCAGCCGTTGGTTCCCACACTAAGAGACTGGCATTGCGTCTCCAGTGTAACCTAATGCTGGCATTGCGCTGTGTGACCCACATAACCCTCTTGGCACAAGTGAAGCCAGACTCTCTGAATGCCGGGGGTGACTGCTGCATGATGGGACAAGTTTTAACACTGATGGGAAGAGAGATTAAAACAATGCATTAGTAACCTAAGCATGAATCCTGACCACCAAAGCTAAGCCATGCAATGAAATGCCAGGGCTCCATGGGTATCTTCTTGCTCTCTGCAGCAGAGAGGCTGGAGGGAGATAAGGTGACCAGATGTCTTGATTTTATAGGGACAGTCCCAATTTGGGGTCTTTTTCTTGTATAGGCACCTATTACCTCCCCAGCCCCGTCCCGATTTTTCACACTTGCTGTCTGATCACCCTAGAGGGAGGGAGGGAAAAACTGCCACGGTGTCTGAAAAGATGAAAACAAGATAAGTTACCCCCACTAACCACAATTTAAAATACACTGGTCTCTGGAAGGAATAAACCACAGCACCTTGCAAATTCAGTGGCTTAATGTTACTGTTGCAATAGCAAATTAGTAACAAACCAAGCCAGCCAGGCACAGAGAGGCCTTCTGCTGATTCTTTGTTCTGTGGTACAGCTGTGCCTACATAGCTAGACTACAATACACTACCTAGTACCTAGCTGTGATAAGAGACAACTGTGCCCCAGAGTGTTTAACTAGACAAGACATGGGGTGGGAGGGGAAAGAGAGTGGCAAAGTGACTTGCCCAAGTCACATAGCAGGAAGTCAGTGGCAGAGCTTGGACTAGCAACTCCGTTGCCTGACTCTCTATCCGTTGGACAACATTCCCTCTTCTGTACAGTCTCATAGCCCATGTGTGAGCTGCGCTATCTACATTATTCATATCCCACCTGTGGTTCTCTCATTCTGTGGCAGGGAGAGTCACATTTGCTCTATATGAAGCTGGTCAGCTGCGGTCAGCTGAAGATATGTCTCAGTAAAATTTGATTCAGCTGTTTCTGCAGGGAAACAATCTCTCTGCAGTTAATGTCAGGTGTTAAATTCTTCCATTCACTATGTGCCGGGGGGGGGGGAAGCAATGTTTAACTAAGCAATTTGCCATTTGACCAGTCTTGTGAGAATGTTTGGTGGCTGAAACGTATATTTGGTTTTAACAAAACTATTTAAATGATCAAGAACATAAGAAAATAACCCTAACTCTGTGGAACTGCCTAGAGATTTCAAGGCAAGGAAACCAATTCGTATCTATTGTGATGGGAGGAATTGGTTCTAGTCTAGCATACCTCTATTTGTAACTCACCGAACTATCTTCCTCTCAGTGGTCTCCAGCTTAATTACAAATAAATCCACAGGCTTCCAACCAGAAGCAGCATACTCTAGGGGAGGAACACTGTGGAAGTTAGCCAATTCCTTATAAAGTCTTATTAACCTATCTTGCATGGTGCTTCAGTCTCCTTAGAGCTTATTATAAAAGGTCTCAAGAGTCCAGCATAAATCATTTGCCAAAACTACAGCCAGATAATTAGCTGCACTTGTTTCATCCACAGGAGCTCTCTATCGGGAACTTGAGGAGCAAGAAGATCCAGGAGTCTGGAGGATTTGGTCAGCTGGCAAGAAGAAGACTGTTCTGCTGGTAACAGCAAGTTGCTGCCACTCACAACCCAGAGGCTGATTTTGCATGATAGAGTGGAGCAATGTTTCATATCTCTATCAGGATAATAGAAAAGGACTTTTTCTGATGTAAAGATGAACCAGCTTGATTGAGAGAAAAGATTAGAGAGAGCCATTATCAGACAGCTGCAAAATGATCTTCAGATTTAAGAGATGCCAGAGGGTTGATTGCTTTGCTGCCCTGACTTTCAGCTTGGTGCAGAAAGGTCACCTTGAGTCATAATAGTTTGAGCCACTGGCCCATGAGTGTTCCTCAGCCCAAACCGGATGTCCTCTAGCTCGCAGCTTGGAGCTCAATTTGTATGGACTATTCATTCAGTCCATGGTATCTGGTGAGACTCCCACCCAGAGTGGTATTTCAAGCTCTGTGTGTGTGTGTGTGTGCGCATGCATGCGCGCATGTGTGAGAGAGAGGGACACTTTTTCCAATGGGAAGTAAACTACCAACTTTAAAGCCACCACTGTCGTATGAATTTTGATGAAATGTATGTGCCCAAACAGTCAAAGGTGTTAACATGACCCTGTTCCTGTCCAGCAGTTTTAACCAAAGTTGAGGGGGGATTGGTATACAGAGACTTCAGCCTGCTTAGTACCATGGCAAACACAGAATTCAACACCCTTTTATTAAAGATACAGAAGAAAAAGGAAAAACAGTTAAATCCTTTGCAATGTAAAATATTAAAGAAGCCTTTCATTTTCACGCTCTCCCTTATTTCCTTTCCCTTTTGCTGTAGCGAGTTTTTAGACAGAGGCTTCCCTGTTTGACAGTCTCTCAGATGGTATTAAACTTGATAAGTGTTGTCCTTTTCGGGGGGCAGGGGAAAGAGAAGAAACATGAGTTGAGATGGGCTGGAGCTGTTGTTATTGCTCGGGTTGGTAAAGTCTGATCCTGTTTCCTAGAAGCTAAAAGAAGACAAATACGCACAAAAGGGGAGAGAAAACAAGAGCAAACACAGAAAATGCAGCTTCTGCCTCTGGTGTTGACTCTCACTTGTGTAGCAGGTATCGGCTTGTCACAGTCCTGGAATTATATCAGGAGGCCTTTTTGTTTGAACCAATTCAGTCCCGCTCCCTTTTACACCTTCCTCCATCAATATTTGTTGTAGGTTATTGTGACATGTTATGAACTTGCCTTCACTTTTCACAGCCAAGCTCGCAATGAGGGTAAATATGTAGGCCCAATACCAGCTTAGCCTCTTTCTGTTCCCTTCCTTAAAATCCCCTCTTCCGTAATGCATTCAGAAACTGCCCTCTGGTAACAGCTCAGCAGATGGTGAGTTATGATTGCAGCTATGCATTGTGCGCAGTGCTAGATCTGTATTAAGACACCCAATTATTTCTATTACCTCTTTCTCCTTCACCCTCAGTCCCCATCTGCCTGTTTGCTTCGTCTGCCTCACGTTTTATCTTTTAAGCTGCTCTTTTGGGCAGGGACTAGCCTTTCCCAGGTTTGTACAGCACCTAGCGCAATAGGACCCCAACCTGCCTGAGGTCTCTTGGCCCTACTGCCATACAAAGGGTTAACTCTCATACTAGCTGCATGGTCTACACAAAACATGAGGTGCAGCTGCAGCCATAGCTCTTAATCAGCAAGTCTTGCTGGAATGTGCTGTCTCTTGCTGCCCTAAGGGCCAATCCCAGCCCCTTTAAAGTCAATGACAGCGTGATTGACAGCTGTGGGAGCTCCATCAGGCCCTCCGTCAGGAAAAAATAACATGGCCTGGGGAAGCTTGGCAGGATTTCCTTGCTTCTATCTGTTCTCCCCCTTCCCTCCCCTCTCAAAAAATTCTTTCCAGCAGGGTTAGCAGCAAAAAGAAGCCTAGATCAATACTTTTGTTTAGCTAAGCCGGCCACTTGCTGCAGAATGACCTTGTACCCAGCTCTCATTGTAAATATCACCCAGAACATTCCATGACTCAGGCGCTTTCTCTCTCTCTCTTTCTCTCTCTCTCTTTTTTTTTTAAGGAACCCATCGGGTCAACAGCCTAGTTTTCAAGTTAGCTCTCGATGGGCGGGAGCTTGCCTGCATTTGCTAAGCAAGGCAGCAGGATTCAGTGTGCCGGCATGAAGAGACTGGGAGCTCACAAGGTAAATCGTACTGGATCCCGTGATTCATCCAAGGCTGTAATCATTTGTATTTTGTTTCCAGGCTCACGTGAAATAGTCTCCATATATCACTGTCCAGCCGAACATACGTGGCTGGTTGCAGTAAGTCCTTTGATCCTATGGAAACTAAAGGAGAAATTCTCCCTAAACCAAGAGCAGGTGCATGTTCCAAGGGGCTTAAGGAGATGGTGCTACTCCCTTTGAAAGATGTTCTGTTGCTCCCCACCCTTGCCCAGCTCAGTAGTTCCAGCAATGGCTCTGAAAGGAACTGAAGGCAGGAGAGGGTCTGCAGAAACATCACTGACTGAGCCTAGAGTTAGATCCTGCCTAAGCTACAAATAGAGCCCTGTCCTCATACCAGCTCATGCCTCTCCTGGCTGACCCCGTGATAATGCAGACAATGGAGGTGTGTCCAGCTTTTGCCTCAGCACCTCCCTGTGTATCTGCAGAGCTGTGTTTGTAATAGTGCATTCTGGGAAACTCTAGGAAGCTATCCACTACTGTCTGCGATAGGAGAGCCCATCCAGGGAGGGCGGCTGGCCATGATACCACAGGGAAGAAGCCACAGCCCAGGGAAGGTCAGCTTTGTTGGTGGCTATCACAATTTAGGGGCCAAGACTTTCCGAAGACGCTAATAGTTCTGGCTACTCACCTTGCAAGGGCCTTATGTTCAGAGACTGAGTGCTTGGGTCCATCTGAAATCCAGGCCCCTTTAAGGTACCTCCCGGTGAGCACCTAAGAACAAGTCACTTTCGAAAAATCTTAGCTCTGAGTTCTAACCACATCTGCCCCCTCTGCGGGCCCAGCCTGTAGTTCCAAACAAAGCATAGTTTACCTGCCAGCGCCTCACGGAGAAGTGAAGATCCACTCCCTAAGGGCAACTTCTGGGTGCATCCGTCCTCAGGAGCAGTGGGGCTGGACAACGCTTGGCTCAGCCTAGTTTCCAGGAGATGATAAACAACAGGATCTGTCTTGCTAGGTGGACTTCTGGTTCTGCTGTCAAGCCATTCAATCACTTCACCCAACCCACCCACCTGGTCCCTTATACAGAGTGTGAGGAGTTGGGCCTTCCCTTCCTCAGAGCTGGCTCTACCTTCTCCTAAGCAGCTTTACACTGAGGATGCATAGCTGTGGCCCTGCTTATGGGAAAGGGGGTTAACTCTTTCCCCACCAGTTGAGGGACAGGCTCTGTGCAGCCCATCACACTGTCTCAGTAGGCGATAGATTCCTGCTCATAGAAAGACCCCAGCACCACCTGGGGCAAGGCATGCTGGGATTTCCTGCTGCACCCAGAACAGAGAGGATTCAGGAACGTGGTTGCGGGGGGGTTCTGTCCATATTGGCAAACTCCAGTGGTGAGACCTGCTTACAGCAAGAGGGACACATATCAGCCGTGGCTGCTGCCATGGTTAACTGTCATAGTTTCCACCCAAGTATTAACTATTTTGTCTGAGGACATCACTCATGCCACTAACTAGTTGCAATTTGTTTACGAGTTCTAGTAGGAACAGGGCCTTGTACTGATAAGAAGTGCGCCGGATGGGAATGTCTTAACTGAAGAACATTCAGCATAGTTGTTATGGGGAAAATTATTTTGCCAGTAAACACTCCCATTTTGCAGCATTGTAGTATGCACGAGGGAGACACTGGGACCATTAAAACCCCCTAACAGTAGAGCTTGTTGAAAATCAGAGTTTCTAGCACGTGGAAGATTCTGATATTTTGAAATTTCTTTTTGTCCAGAATCAGGATGAAAAGTAAAAATATCAACATTTTTCATGGAATGGAAAGTTCTGAAACACTTCAATTCAGAAGTGTCCAAACGTTACAGTTCGTGGAACCAAACTGAAGTGTTTTGTTTCTACTGGATTCAACATTAATCTGTGTCTTTCTGAGCTGCCGCAGTGCCCTATGACAGTTGTTGTCTCCTCTATGGGCCAGGTTCCCTGGCTGGACTGCATCTCCCATGATATATTATGATCATGTGACTCCCATGATGCACTGCAGCAGTTCAACCAGAGGGGAGATTATGGTGCATCACTAGATGTACAGTTCAGCTGGGAGCTCGGCCCACAGAGGCAAATGGAAGCAGGAGTCTATAACTCCCACTGGGCACTGTGGCAGCTCAGACAGACAGATGAATGTCAAACCGATGCAAAAAGTAATATTGTGTTTGTTTTCCTGGCAGTGTATAAAAAAAAATGTCAGCAACACATATATGATCCCCATGGAAATTTTTGATTTTGCAAAAACTGCATTTTCCAGCCAAAAAAAAAGTATCATTGCAAAATTCTCAACCAGCTAAACCTAACTTACCTCCTGTCCCACCCCACAACTCCCACCATGAAACTCTCCTCTTTTGGAGACTCGGCTTTCTGCCCTCCCCCAAACCAATCAAATCCTAGTTGGTTTCTGGAAAGACAAACACAACAGCTAAGAATGTCAACTAGTTTTATTCATCAAGTTTGTCCAATAAAAGCACAAATCCTCTTTGGAAAAAAGGTTCCAAACATGCACACAATTTACATTTTGAAATATGTCAGATCTGTCAGTTTGTCTGTCTATGAAGCAACAACATCTTTCCATGGCTAGTGCAGATGCTGGCAAGAGGCTGTTTAAAGAGCAGTTGTTCAAATAAGGACAAAGAAAAAGACGCACAATTGGTATGACTACAGAGTTGCATTTGAATTGAAGAGGAGAAAAGATTTTTGATATTGTCATAAATATTCCATCTCTAACATATAGCAAAATAATAATAAAGAAGACATCCACTTTGTTCTGTCTGATATACAGATAAACAATATTGGAGCATGTAAGACCTCTATAAAACCTTGGTGAAACTATGGGGCTGGATTGGATACTTATTGCTGAGGGGAAAGTGTCGAGAAGAGAAGTTGGAGCTATGGAGTTATCTACTCCAATTTCAATAAGACTCGCTAGGATCAGAGCCTGGGAGCAGTTTGTAAGGGGATTTCAACCACTGCTTGGACCTTGCTATGGTAAATTTTCTGCCCCATGCTGGTCAGTGGCAGCTACCGGAGAAAAATAAGTGACCAATAATAGGGAAGTGCAGTTTGGTCTAGTAATTAAGGCACTCAACTAGACGTCAAGAGGCCTGGGTTCTGTTCCTGGCTCTGCCAATGACCTTGTGTATGACTTCAGGTAAGTCACTTCGCCTCCCATCCTTCATCTGTCGCGCCTATTTTGGTTGTAAGCTCACTGGGACACAGACTGTCTACGACTGTTAGTATGTCGAGTGCCTAGCATAACAGGGCTCTGAGAACTCTTAGGCCATCTAGGTACAACCGTATGACAGAGAACAACATTAGTAATGGTACTGGAGGCTTACAGTCAACCACCTTCTCCCAGTGCAAAATCAATCTAGTGAGAACAAGAATATGTTTGTAAAATGTGAGGAAACACGACCCTTTAAGAAAATATCCAATGTACGCTTCCTTTCAGCTAACGCAATCACGCCTGGAATTGGAGAGAAATCTTTTCAGGGAGGGAGCGGGAAGAAAGGGAATGGGGAAGACACTTTAAGCACAGGTTGCTTCTTGGCTGTCCATTGGGATCTCGTTGCCATAGCTGCTGTCTCCGTACTGGCAATAGGGAGGGATCTGTGGAGCTTCAATGATCAGCAGACCCTCTGGCGATAAGGAAGCAAAAACTGTGACAGGATCCACCTCATATGGAAGTCTGAAAAGAGGAATGGAAAATTATGGGGCTGCCAATCACTCTTCTTCAGTGTCCACTACATTGCTTTCCCCTGTAGTTTTTAGACAAGCACTTGCGGCTGTTACCTGTGTTGTATTTTCCAAACTGGGCTTTGTGGGCATTCCATTTTGGCATCACAGCATTCTATGCTCCTACATCATTACTGACTTGTCTGTCCTTTGTATTTTCCACTGGTAAACACTGCCTGGGAACAGCCAAAATGGCTGCTGGAGAACACAGCTGCTCCACAGAAAAGCAGATGCAAGTCTCTCAATGAATTGACTCTTAACCATAGACAGATAGTTCAGTTGTAGGGAACATCAAGTCAAGTAAAATGTCTCCATTATTCAAGGTTAACAAATATTGTGGCAGGCTCACTTTTCCTAATAAACAGCAATTAAATATGGTGGGGCACATTTGAGTTATTGAGCTGTATATTTTTCTTGACAATCTATCTTTATATTATATTGCATGCACCAGTGGAAATCCACATTTGTGGAATGGGTCTAGCCAGCGTCACTTTCAGAGAATATGGTTACTAATAAATTGGGCTAAAGGCGGTTAGGAAGAATGGTCTGTGGCTAATGCTCAGGATGGGGAGTCAAGAGTCTTGGGATCCTTAGCCATCCCTGCCACAGATCTGACTGAGTCACTTAAATAGATCTCTCTGGGCCTCAGTTTCCCCATATGTGAAATGGTATTGATAGTATTTACATACATCCTGGGCTCTTATGAGGCTAGATTGATTAATGTTTGTAAAGAGAACCCAAGATGGAAAAACCATATAGGGATGTACAAAGAATTATTAAATTAATAAACCTCAAGCAGACCCAGACACTTATTTACCTGCACGGAGAATTGGTAATGCCTTGTATTATTCACTATTAGTACTGTGCCTGTTCTGTGGATGTTTAAAGACCTCTCTTAGCCTCTCTTTTCACTATAAGCCTCCCTGTTTAATCTCCCCTGCAGACATGTTTGACTGGACGCCACTCACAGTTTATGCAGCTTGAGCTTCTGCAAAGCACAAGTAAATCATCTTTATATCACAGCCTGAGTCATGGCCAAAACAAAACAAAAAAAACCCAACATGCCCAAATAAGGAGCCTCTCTGACTGGTTACTAAACGTGCCTGGGCTGAGTGGCGTAAATCTGCTTTCATACTGTTGTCTCCAATGTTACCCAACCAGTTTGTACTCAGACAGACAGGCTTGCTTGCATTTAGCATCTGGCAGAGAAGCCTCTGTGCAAAGTTTGGTTCGATTTTGATTTCCAAAGAACTCCATCATTCTGAACTCTGCGGATTGGACCCTCACTTGCTCTGCAGCATGGCTCACCATTTGCGCCATCCATTGTGACTGGTAAACTCTGGCACTCACTGTGCACTGGTTTAAAGGAGGGAGCAAGGTGCACGACAATGGTAATTGGGCCCTGGGTGTCTAGTTTTGAGGGCTTGGCAAGGGAATGGCCACAGAGCCACAAACCTAAATCCACTCTGACCAGGGAACACGTGTCCCCCAAAGGCTGTTACAGCCCACGGACACTGCTAGTGGCAGGAGTGCAGCCACTCCCTGTGACACTCCTGTGTTGGGGGGGGGAAATCCTGCCTCCACAGCCCCACTCAGCTGCTTTGCTCCTTGTCCGTTTACTCAAGCTTAGCACTGGCCGGGCAGCACTTGGCTCCGTATGCACCAACACACTGACTGCTGGGCTGGTAGCAAGGGGCCCGAGTTCGATCTCACGCAGGTAACTCTGCTGACATCAGAGCTTTTACTCCTGACTTATACCAGTGCAAGTGACAGCAGACTCAGACCCAAGGTGTCACCTCTGGCATCATGCTGCAGAAGACAGGAAAGTGGGGTGGCGGGGGAGGGGGAGGCTGTTCCATCACAGCTGCATACACAGAGAGGAGGTCTGGTAAGGTGATTCTGAGATTTGAGGGCAGAAATAACTTTTTTTTTTTTTTTTTTTTTTTTTTAAGAGCTGGAGGGGGGAAACTAGTATCCGAGCACAAGAGGATCTCATTTCACTGATGGCCACACTGACCAGCCTGACCCATTTGCATTATCCTAAAAAAGCTCCTCCTGTTACCAGTTTTTATCAGATAGTTTCACCAGGCAATAAGTAGGGGCCTTTTAAAGGAAAGGTCAACGGACCTGTTACCTCTCACTTGTTGTTAAACAAATGCCGTGGCTCCATTGAAAAGTGCAATGCAAGTCACCCAGGGCCTTGGTCCCAGTCCAGCCAAGCACCTGAGCACATGCCTAACTTCAAACAGGAGCTGTTCCACTGACCACTATTTAAATTATAAACATTCCTAAGTGTTTTCCTGGCCTGGGGCCTTCATTTCCCTTTTTACTGTCTTTTAAAGAGTGAGCAATTTTTGTGAGTTAAAAAAAAATATTGAATGACTATTTTTTTTTTTGTGGCTGAGTATTTTTTCCTGATAGTTTTGACTTCTCCTGTCCTTCTGGTTGCAGGTTGTGACATAATTGCTTTGCTCCCCCGCTTCTCTTTATTTCCCCTAATATGATCATTCCAGCCAGTTCCAAAAAATATAGTCACAATAATCGTAGTTAAGATTATGGCTGGGTAAGTGTTAAGAAGAGATCTTTTGTTTTGCCTTAGTCATGAAATATTTATAAGCAGCACGAGCTAATGAGACATTCGCCTTGTGTTACAGATCCACCACGGGACTTGATCAGCCACAGCCAGGAATATCACAGGAAATAAATCTGTCAAGTCCTGCTGTGAGCTGAAAACGCCCAGCTTCTGTAACCCTGCTCATTTGTCCAGCCTTGTTCCCCTCCAACCTGCCCTGTCCAGCTTTGGCTTTCCTGGTAATGGAAAGGATATTTGCAAAACATGTTGTGACATCCAGGTCTAGCCCTGTCTATATTTTACGGAAGCTTAAAGTTAAATGTATGGATTACGGTAAAACAGTGACACCCCAGCCACAACATGCGCCTTCGTGGTGGAAAGAAACTATAAGGCAGTAGAATTAGAGCTTGGAATTGTCGAATGTTTGTTGATTTCTAACACTGGGCCCTGCTATAGAGCATTTTGCCTATAGACTTTAAAGTGGATTTCAAAGCTGGGTAAGGCATTAGTCCTGTTTCGCAGATGGGGAAACTGAGGCACAGAGCGGTTTAAGTGACACAGCAGGTCAATGACAGGAACGGGAATAGAACCTAGGTCTCCTGACACTCAAGATTAATACAAATTCAGTTTCCCCATCAACAGGCGTTTCCTTGAAATAGACACAAGTTTGCAATCAGATTTAACCTGCTCTGAAGCAGAGGAAAATTTGGAGCTGGATTTTGATTTGACCTGTTCTCTAGAAGTCAGCAGTGAATTTTGGGAGCGTTTGGGTCTGGGGGTTTGTTTGGAATGACATTTAGCCTCACTCCTGACTCAAAGGGACTGCCTCCAGGGGTAAGAGAGGAATTTGTCATCTTTGGCTTCTTTTCTTGCCTGTTTTCTCATGGGCACCTGTTCAGTAGGAGCTGGATGGAGATACACCAGGTGGAAATACCTTTCCCTGCCATTATCAGGCTGGGCTGAATTTGAACTGGTGAGAGGCAAGAGTGTTGCCATCAGCTGTGCAGTCTTGTGGCTTTAAATTTCAGAGAGTTCTGGAGTGTGAATCATTTTCACAGTGTACGTACTAGGGACTTATGTGGGTTTTTTTTTTTTTTTTGTTATTATTACTCACGTACTCATAAATAGTTCAAAAATATATTGTGGAGTCATTGGTCCAAATTCACTCATGATGTAACTCCACTGAAGTCAATACGATTACACAAGGGTGAGCTTGGCCCCCACAATCCCTTGTGCCAACACAGACTTGGGCTTGTAATAACAAACCCTGAAGGAATGTGGTTTGCGGCAGGGAATTCAACACTTTTCAAACACATCTCACTGATTTATGTTTCCCACCGAGCTGTGCAAGCAATCAGACTTTATGGCTGTGGTTTTCAAAGCTGTCCAGGGGCTTTAGATACACAACTATTCATTTCAGTGGGAATGCGGACTCCAAATCACCGAGGCAGCCTTGAAAAATCTCAGCCCATGGAGTCAATGCTGGGGGGTCCTGCTGAAGGGGATGCAGCTGATGGCTTCTTGCAGGGCTGACCTCTGTATTAGGGAGTAGTTTCAGCATTGGTCTCAGTATTACATTCAGGTTCAGTAATTGACTCCAATACATGCACTTGCAGGCCACCCTTTCAAGCTAGTGAGGTTACCAGTTTCCCCAGCAGTACACGCCTAGTAACAGGACTTTCGCATCCATATCAGCCTCAGGGGCACAATCTGCCCATGGGCCTATCCCATTATAATCAATGGGACCCAGATCATCTGAGAGCAGAACCTGGCCGTTGGTGGATCACAGGGAGCTGAGGGAGAGCAGCTTGATTGCTTGCTCAGAAAATCATTTCATGCTCTCAGAAATAAGAGACTCATCATCACTCCTAAGCCCTGGTCTCCTCTGTGGAGTGAGAGCCCTGTGTGGGCAAGCCACATAAGAAATAACTGAGAAACCACGGTGTATATTATACATACTGGATTTTCTTGGTGAAGTTCTTGGAGACTATTCCTCCTTCTTCTTGTTGCTCTTCATGTTTGCCTGGAGGGGACAGGAACACACAACAACAGTGTCTCAGACTGGCTGTTTTACCAACATGCAAAAAAGTTCTACTCAGATTCTCCTCCCCTGCCCCATGTTCAAATCTCCCTTCACAGTTTGACCCAGCAAAGCTCTTGCTTCTGCAAGAGCCTCCTAAAAGAAAAATAACATGAGGAGAAGCTGATGGTAAAGGAACCTGCAGTACTAAGCCCAAAATTTAACAGCAAACAGGCACCATGGGAGAAGGGACCCTGACTTCTGCATCTAGGTTAGTGGGCCTAATTCTGCTGTCCCTTACGCCAATGTAACTACATTGGCTTCAGTGGAGTTGTTCCTGATTTACACCAACGTGAGAAGATACTCAGGCCCAGGTTCTCAGTGTTGAGCCGTAAGCAGGTGTCATGGGCTCAAGACTGCTCGACCCTTTTCATAATGCTAAATGGGAGAGGATCCTAGCCAGATGGGATGGAGGTTCTAGGGAGACGGGGAGGTATGGAGGAGGTTGAGGAGCACTGCTCTAAGACAACCTTTGCTGAAAGCCTAATCTTATTAGAGCCAAAAGCATGTGGACGATCCAGGTTCTGGATGGGGCAAATACAGAAAAACCTGGTCTCACCTCTATGTACTACAGGTCCAAAACAGGAATAGGCTAACTGGGCTGTGCTTGCGGAGGCCCTGTTCCTGTAACATTAAAGGCAATGGGAGCTTTGCTATTAGGCTTCAACAAGCCCTGCAATGTCCCCGATCCAAAGGTCTCAGTGTCCTAGAATGATCAGAGCAAATCAAAGGTTGTGTAGTGAGAAGGAATGGAGGTGGTGGGCGGCGACACAAATTGTGGGTTAAAGAAGATCCTTAGAATGAAGGGTAGCAAGGTGTTTGCATAGCAGAATGAGACTGTTTGAACAGCTGGAGGTTGGGACAGATCAATAAAACAACTAGGATAATCTATTTAGAATTCACAGGCAAGAGAGTTTAAATAACTTGAAGCGTTGACAGGTGAGGCCTTGGTGGGTTCTGGTTTGCTGACACTGCTGGTTGCTTCGTATTGCTGTAATGAGCACAGAGCCCCAGACAATGGGGACAGTTCCAGGCTAGCTTTGCGGAAGCACTTGAACATTTTAATGCATGTCAGAATGGATGCAGATCCCACAGCAGCTGAAGCACATCCTGTACCACCACCTATGCCCAAATTATCAGCCCTAGAGAGTCTCCTACCCAGCGTTATGGAAAATGGTCATGAATCCAAGGGTGATACAGTGTGGGAGACTTAGAGAAGTAGCAGTAGCCGAAGAAGTGAGGCTACATCTTGTGGAGGACTGTGACAGTCCACACCTCCACCTTCTTCTATTTCAAATCCTTCCTTAAAGGTAATCTCCTCCAAAAGGCCTTTGACCCCAGTTCCCTAACCTTCCAGCAAGTTGAGTATGCCAGTACATGTGATTATGTCTCCCTCTACCGGGTGGTCCTAGAAACTCTAGAGCAGGCAGCTTCTTTCTCTGCTCTTCCAGGTCTTCCTCCTGACCAGGCTCTCCTTTAGCTGGTGGAGCTCCCCTTGCAGCCCAAGTGGTGAAGACCTGTGTTTTGGGTGCTGAAGGCATGGAATGACCATGGGAAAGCTATCTGTATGTGGCCATGGTATGCTATACTAGCATAAAAATTGAATGAAACCTAGAATTAACAAGGTGAGCTGAACTTCCCTTCTCACTCAGTCATCCTGGTTTTGCCAACCCTGCGTGTTTAAAAATCCCCACACACACCCAAATCATGGCATTGGCTTAACAATCATTGAAAAAAAATGCTTTCTGAGCCTTTAGGGTCACACTTGGGCCACATTTCCACACTTCACAGCCAGGAGGGCTAGACAGTTACTTTTATTGTGTAATGACAGCTGAGACTCTCACCTGATCCCATGCCTCCAGGAGCTGGGGCTTTAAGAAAAATCACTAAGTAGCACGAGACTCTCAATAAAGTTTCATGAGGTGGTCACACTGTTGCCCTCGTATTTGTCTGGAAAGTATCTGGCACACTTTGGGTGCTCCTTAGCTATTAATAATGGACAGATAAGCACCCTCTGCTACATAATGCTCAATAGTCTAATTTAGCAACTACAGGGTTAAATTCCAGAATGTAGTGCACGCTTAATTGGAACATTCTGTGTCAGAGACCAGTGCTAAGGGTGAAACCTAATTGCTGCTTGTTCTGGGACAATGTATCTAAGTAAACCTAGGGCCTATCTCCAAAGCAACAGAATGGCAGAAAAGCCTGGGCCTTGTTTCTGTGTTTAAATGCAAGTTTAAAATCCAAGTGGATGCTCTGTGAGTCTTCATTTCCTGGCAGATGGATAGATCAGAGGCCTCTGGTAAATATACTACCATATAGATGTGGAATAATAATCAAATTGGCCTGATTGCGATCTCACATCTGCATAAATCAGAATAACGCTAGGGTGGCAGCATCCAGCCAGCGTCCAGAATGGAGCTGGATGAAATGCTTCAGATGGACAAAAAACTCTCTTCGTTGAAAGATACAGACACCTAAACATTTTGTGAATGTGTGTAGAATTCGCTGTTTCAGTCACTCTTTCCCCCAGTTCTGAAAAAATCAAAATATTTGGTTCAGCCATTGTCTATAGCAAATGTTTGGATTATTTTTTAAATTTGAAATGATTTTTTCTTTCAAATTTTACTTGATTATTGTTTTAAATGTACAAAAATCCAAAAATAAAACAGAACATTTAGTTTGGCCCAAAATGATTCTCCATCCCCACCCCCACCCCTACTTTTTCAGTTTGGGCAGTGAGCCAAAAAGAATCAGTTCTCTGCACTGCTCCAGCTAGCCCTGAATCAGCCCCCGGCTGCATCTGCTGCTGCTCCTGACCCAGTGGCAGAACTCACCATAAGCCACTAAATCTATTTATGCGGTGTGGAGTGCTTCCCCCCCAGAAAGAACCACCCCAAAGTCAAACACAGCAGGAAGAAAATGAGTTTCTAGCTGCTGCTCCTTGGTTCCCTTTAGCAGGCAGATTCCACCGTAGTGGGAGTGGATGCAACTCCCATTAACTTTACCTGCTAGAAGGAGTTACTACCGTCATATTCCATGGCGGAAGCGGCCCAAAGAGCAGGCATCAAGCACCAGACCATGTTCCCGGGGGAGGCCACTACCACCAGGCAGCTCAGACATGATCAGTTCCCAAACACAAGGAGGAGCCTTCTCCCCCAGCATGCTCCCAGAGAGGGAGACATTTTGTTTGGGTCATCCAGCCCAAAGCTTATTTGACACTTTAAAAGAGAGTGTGTCAGCCAGAATCCCACAGGTTCATCCCTGCTCTAGTGCAGAAGTCCCTTCTGCAAGGAGGAAAACCTTTCCTCGTAGTTACTCTGCTCCTGTGGCAAGATTTGGCAAGCAAGAGCTCTCTCCTGCTCTCCCTAGCCTTAATCCTGGTTATTGACACTTTTGCTGTGGTTTCCTGAAACCTTTGAATCATAGAAGTCCAAGCCTGACAAGATCCAGAAAGCTGCCATAGTCCAACCCTCTATCAGCATAAGATTTTCCCAATACTTTGCCCGCTGTAGCTTGATGGGTCATTGCGCTCCAATGGTTTTACATTGTTTTGCTGCATGACCAGTCTTGTTCCTGACACTTCAGACTGAAAGCAGATCTCTCTGGACTCCTGCCATGCCAGGAGCGGCCTGCTCCTCTTCCTTCCCTATTCCCAGCATAAGCCTCCAACTTCCTTCCCCAGGGGCTGGTGCAGTTCACCAGAGCACTTACAGCTCAGCTCTGTGAAGCAGATCCTCAGCTGGCGTAAATCAGCAGGGCTCTTTTCAAGTTAAAGGAGCGACACTGATTCACAACAGCTGAAGAGCCAGCCCTAGTTTTTTTACTTTTCTTTTCTTCTGTTCAGAGCTCTCCTTCCCCTTGGTGCTTGCTAGCAGGGTTGTGCAGAGAGAATCTCAGCAGGCCTTTTTTTTTTGTCCACTTTATGTTTTCCTGGTAACACATTATTTTTAATGCTACATTAATTGCTGGGAAATCACAATCGAATTTTTATGGCCTCCTCATTGAGCGCCAGTGAATTGGCTCCATCATCAAAGTTATTGCAGGGGATGCTAAATGAATTAACAATTAGACATCACATAAAGAAAGGTTTTTCCCCCCCTTCCCAGGTTATTTCTTTTGTTGTTTCTGCTCTGTTAACCTCTCCCTTTGTTTCCCAGTTATCTTCTGTTTCCATCACCCTTCTCTAACTCAATTGCACAATGTATGTGCTCCCCCCTCCCTCAACTGTTAATCCTCCCTTATTTTAAAAACTCCACTTAACTCTTTCTGATCATCTCCATTTCCAGCCCCCTTTCTCCTCCTGTTCCTTTTGCCTGGTTGTCCTGCCCCTTTAGAACCTGTTCCTGTTTGGGGGAGGGGTGGAGAGTAGGATCACTGCAGCATTCCTGACTGCGGGTAGCTGCTGAATGCCTGAGGACACTGTAGCGAGACACTGTCCCTTTAAAGGAATTTCCCCTTGGGCCCAGAAACTCTGGAATTAACATAATTGTCGTGGGGCTCAACCCTGCCAACACTCACTACTGCCATGATTGGTGCTATTGACTTCATGGAGACGAATCACTTCAGTTTAACCCAGTGAGACTAGGTTGGCATGACAAGTGTTGCCAGAGGGTAAACAGAGAAACAGACCCAGGACTCAGTCTGTGCTCACTGTGCTCTGCCCTGGATAGAGCTACCTGCTGTGTAGGATTTCATCCTGTGTCCAGCACAGTACCAGGCAGCAAGTGTGTGCAGGTTCTTCCTGTATAGCAGTGAATGCTCTATGCTTTTCTGGGCTGAGATTTTCAAAGTTACCTATGTGCTTTGGACACTCAATTTACCAATCCTTAAGCAGCTTTGAAAATCTCACTCATTGCTTAGACTTTCACCCTATCCAGTTTAAGGAAATGAATGTCCTTGCTAATAACAACCTAGCTCTTCAAAACTGGCAGAACCTTTCAACTTCTAGGCCAGGGGTAGGCAACCTATGGCACGGGTGCCAAAGACGGCACGCGAGCTGATTTTCAGTGGCACTCACACTGCCCAGGTCCTGGCCACCAGTCCGGGGGGGCTCTGCATTATAATTTAATTTTAAAATGAAGCTTCTTAAACATTTTAAAAACTGTATTTACTTTACGTACAACAATAGTTTACTTATATATTATAGACTTATAGAAAGAGACCGTCCAAAAACGTTAAAATGTATGACTGGCACACGAAACCTTAAATTAGGGTAAATAAATGAAGACAGGGCACAGCACTTCTGCAAGGTTGCTGACCCCTGCTCTAGGCCCTGAATCTCCCCTCACACTAATGTAAATCAGGAACAACTCCATCAAAGTCCACAGAGTCCCACTGCTGTGAAACTGGAGGACGCAGAAGGAGAATCAGGCCCCTCAAGCCTGTTAACCTTTATTTCCCTCAGTCTGGATGTAGCCCCATCAGTCACATTTCACTTTCCCTGCCTCAGTGTTTGGGGTGCACATGCTGCAGGGGACCGTTCCTTTGTTAAAATAAAGCTTACATAGGATTGGCAGAAATGCCTGGAATTAGTCATTTGAACCTTAGATTTTGTAAGAGGTGTTTTTTTTCTTTTCTTTTTTAGGACCTAGATTTATTTCCATTTCTCTATGTTCCTTTTCCCCCCCTGTGCTTCCCTTCCTCTGCTCCCTGTCCCTCACTCACCTGACACTTCCACATACCCGTCCTTGGTTTTCACTGTCAGCTCCTCGGGTTTAAAGCTTTGCACGTTGACACACACTTTCCAGGGCTCCCCAGAGAAGGGAGCAGGACTCCGACCTTCAGGGTAACTGCCAAACCTGGAGCCGTATCCAGGAGGGGCCATGCCAGAGGCTCGGGCCATTCCTGATCGCAGTGGACCGGGCCAGGTACTGGTCAGCCGTGGGCGAGCCCAGTCCAGCAAGTCCGCAGTCAGGTCCCCAGAGAAGGGGCACATGCCGAAGTCATCGTCCAGGAGTCGAGAGGACAAGCCAGGCTCTCGGAATCGGTCTCGGACATTGCGGTGCCTGGGGGAGTAGTGGCAGGAAAAGGGCATCTGGCCGTCAGCCATGATTTTCTTCTAAGTCAAAAACAACACTGAGTGAGGACAAAACTGCCAGCCACGGGGAGTGTCAGTGTTTGCTTCTCTGTTCCTTAGTGCAAAGTTTCCCTTGAGAAAGTTCCCGGGATTGACTCATCCACTCACCCAAAGCAGAGAGGGGGGAACTGCTGTGCCCGGATCCTGACAGCTTATATTAGTTTATACCCGTTCCCCAAAACCGACACAATAAAAAAAAATCAGGGCTGAATCATTCAAAGATTTCAAAGGCAGGGAGAGAGGAGAGAAAACGTATCCTGTCTGAAACTCCACACAAGAGAAAGTGGGGGAGCGGAGAAAAAAATACCTTGTTGGTGAAAAATCTCTCCGACGGAGCGAGAAGCCCCCCAACTTAAGACGCTTCTTTCCTCGGTCTACCTGCTCCTTTGCCGTCTGATCCCTGGCAGGAGCTTAAATAAACATTTGTGCTCAGACTCGAGAAACTTCTCTAACATTCCAACCAGCTGGGAGCCTTCTATTTATATGGAGTTCGGGGCGGGGGGCTGTGCTTTGCAATCCTTGCCGTGTCAGCTCGGTATTTTAGAGAGGATGAAACACCCTTGGAAAATCTGTGCTGTGACAGCTGACCTCTCCCACTGGGCCGGGAATACTTACGTGGGACAGCCAAGTTTAGGCAGCTTTCCTCACTTGCCACTCCTTCTGATCTGCTCCCTCCCTAGCGCACAGCAGCCCACATGCTCCGAATAACTTCAGGGCTGACTGCATCCCCCGTCCTGTCACCATTTTAAAATACCCCCGGGCCCAAAAGCTGATCAGAGCTCTCGCTCGCCTCTCACTGTAAGGACACCTGTTAGCAGGGGCTGATTGAGCCAGGTGCCTGCAGTTTAGTGAGTGGTTCCCTTGTGGTTTCAGTGCCTGTATGGGGGTTAGTGACGATCTAGGGCTGTGTGCAAGGGGTCAGACTTTTAAAGAGGGTCCCTGTGTGGCAGAGCAGCCCACTGACTCAGCCCTGGCACGGATGCCGAGTCCCCGCTACAGTCAGGGTTAGGAGACCAGTCCCACAGCAAGTGCTTCATGGCAACTGAGAGCTAGGTTGGGCCCTGGATTAAGTCTGTTTCTCCCACAGTACCCTAACCAGCCTGCGAGTGTGTGTGTTGGGAGCCCGCCCCTGCCCCCCCCCGGTGGCTTGCCACTCCCAAAGCAGGAGGCTGTGGTGCAAACAGCATCGCCCCTCTCCCCTCTTGGCACAAATCCTCCTCCCAGGGCTGCAGCAGCATAGGGAGCGTCATGTGTCCCCCCAGAGCTTGGGGGTGGGTGGGGGGAATTGAGCCCCACTTCAGTATGCTGTCTCTGCAGCTGGCCCCTCGTATGGGTGCTGGTGTCGGGAGCACTGGAGCGGGCTCTGGGGAGGTGCATGGTGGGTAACTGAGCACTGGATAAACCGTTGCTCAGGGTCGTACCAGTTCGGGGCTGCCCCTGCTGCCCCGTGCTGAGTGTCCAAGTGCAGGGCAGCTACGGACTCTGCTCTGCCAGGCCTAGCAGGTGGCTAGGAGCTTCTAGAGCGCTGAACCCAGCCAAACAAGGGAGGTTTCTGGCTTGCCTCACCCCAGCTCCAGAACGTTAACAGATCCGGGGAGGTGCTATTTGCATCACTCACACGCCTGCCCTCCCACAGCTGCTGCGCCCAGCTGGACCTACGACGCTTCTGCTCATGATTATGGCCTATAATTACAGTATGGAGCAGGCTGAGCCAGGCAGAGTTGCACCTCCATCCCCATGGGGTGCAGGAACCATGACCGGCTCACATTGCTAGATCCTCCTTGTTCTCGCTCCTTTGAAGGCTGGCCAGACACGTTCCTGTTCCTGGGTCTGCCCCAGCCCCAGCTCCCTTTGAAGTGCATGGGAAGCCTCCCCAGGGCTTCCAGGGGCTGGGCCCACAAAGTGCTGCTTTAACTTCTGTTGAAACTGGCCTGGGATGCATTTGACCTTCACAGACCTTGTCAAAGCCCTAGCGAGTCCCAGCTGGGGCTGTCAGTAGCACAGGGGGTGTGTATGTGTCTGACTGCTCTGTGCAGGAGAATCCTGAGCATGGGCCTCTCTGGCGGGGATGGCTCTGCACAGGCTACAGAAGGGGTGACCGCCAGGGGCAGGAAAATCACCCTGCCCCTCCCTGCCATTTGGCAGCTGAATTTTATTTCAGTAGTGTCATGCATCCCCCTCCAGGCATCCGGAAAGGCATGTTGTCTCCATGCAGTTACCAAGGGCTGGCTTTCAATGCCTTTCATTTCAGAAATGAACCGAGGGCTTATAGAAGCCCAGGGATCGTGGCTGCCAGGCTGCAGGGGCAGAGGACGTCTGCGTGCTGGTACAGGGCCGGGTGAGATTATTGGCTCATAATAATAACGACTGACTTCACAATGCTTTTGCGTTGTCCTGCACTCCCCCAAAGCTTCCCCAGTTCTTTCGCTTTGCCCTGCATTCCCCCAGAGCTTCCTCAGTGCTTTTGCGTTGCCCTGCGCTCCCCCGGAGCTTCCCCTAAGCTTCCCCATTGCCCTGCACTCCCCCAGTGCTTTCGCGTTGCCCTGCACTCCTCCGGAGTTTCCCCAGTGCTTTCGCTTTGCCCTTCACTCCCCCAGAGCTTGCATGTCTCCCAGAGGTGCAGGGGAATGCCCAGCTCAACCAGAATTAGCCTGTCGTTTGAAAAAGGCCAAGGGCTCCTTACCGAGGAATTGAGGCTAGACAGGGCCAATTCGGTTGCCCAGTGCACTCTCCTGCCAATGCGGGATTCACCTGCTGTATATCCTCTAAATGGGGCTCCTTCCACTTCCCTGTGGAGACCATTCCAGAGGCTAGTCAGTGTCTAACAGATGGCATCACTTGGCCATGTTGCCTGAGATCCTGCCTCTCTTTTCTTCTGCTTCACTTCAGCCCATCATTCCACCTCTTCCCGCCCCCACCCTCTGTGTTCTCCTCCGGCTCCTGAGTCACTGGTTAGCAGACATGTCCTAGGTGGTGATGTTCAGCTCTCAGGCTGCACTCCAAATGTTACCTCAGCCGCCAGGCTAATCACAGTGCGAGGGACTCGGAGATGGTAACGAAACATGGACGAAGCAGGGCTGGGATCCAGGCGGACACTTCCCTCTGGCGCAAACTCAGTGCAGTGCAGCTCCCCACCTCGTCTCTTAGTCACCTCTAGAGCAAGAATCGAGTTTTTCGCACTCAAATCAGTCAATGGAGCGTTTCTAGAGGGGTTTAGAGAGGGAATCAGGGTGATGAGCAAAAAGGCAGAATGAAATCACAGTTCCTGACTGCCTGCTACGTGACCCCAATGAGGCACAGGTTGAACTGCTTCGCTTCTCAGGGGATTACACCAGCGTCTTCCTGGAGCAGCATCGGGGGAAGCAGGACAGCAGGGGTGTAGAATAAGGGTGTAGAATTTGAAACTGTTTCCCCATCTACCTAATGACCCCCAGGCTAGTGGGTCCATTTACTGATTGATAGGGGCCACGAGTGCCTCTCTTGGGGACAAATTTTGGCAGCCTTGCTCACACCAAGTAGTACCCGAAGCTTCTAGATAAGTTCCACTTACGACATCTGTGGTACCATACTCTGCATCAAATGGCAGGCGACAGTTACCATAGGGCTCAAAGACAGGCATGCCGCAACCAAGTTACGCTGGGCTGGTCATGAGTTGAAGATGGACAGCACCAGAATGCCACAGCAGTTACTGTACAGTGAACTTAAAGTGGGTGACTGCGTCTGAACTGATTCAAGGCCTCCCTGAAGTGTAGCCGCAATATTCACGCTGTCAGCCGGGCGTGATCAGCAACAGCCGGATCGCGCTGGGGAGCCGCAGTCAGCAAAGGGAATTACTTGCCAGGTGGCTCTTGGGGCACCGAGGCTGAGTGGTAGAGAGCAGGCGCGGATGGCAATTCCTTCCTTGGCCTCAGGCGACCCAGGCACTTCCTGCCATGCGCAGGGCGGCCTTTTCAGCCACAGCTATACTCACAGGTGTCAAGTGTCCTCTTCGGTCACCACAGAACAGCAAACAAGAAAAGTCTCGCACTCCGGGCGCTGTCCCGTGGCAATCGGTGGCACTGCCTGGGCAGGAAGGGGCTGCTTAGTGGGAGGAAGGGGATCAGAATGTGGCCCTGTGTCAAGCAATGGTTAGGCCCTAGGCTCCAACCCCACTCCATCTTTGAACACTGACAACGATGGTTATAACAGTTAATATGTTTAAGCACATGAGCAATCTGCAGCCATGTAAGTCATCCCATTGAGGTCACTGAAGTTAGGCCTCTGCTTAAGTACCTGACCGAATCGGCACCTCAGTGCCCTACTAATGTCGTGTTGTGAGAGGGAGCTGGGCGACAGCAAACTGGCTCCGATGACCTTGGCGAAGGCAGACGGATGCTGTCTGGGATGGGAAGGCATTTGGATGAAGGTGGTCTCACTACTAGGCGGGGGGAAGGCTCATGTTTGGTGGGGCGGGCACAAATCAGCTCCAGGGCTTGAAAAATCACCTTTGCTCTCCCCCTGCTCCACGTGTAACTCAGCCAGGTCGGAGATGCTGATCCTACAGCTGTAAATCTGCCTTGTACATTCCTTGGGCCAGCGCCCGCCAGCATAGGCCCTGCAGCGGTTAGTGGCAGACCTGTGAGCGATGCTAGCGCTGCTTTCCATTGCTCATCCTACCTGGATCTGGGCACCATGCTCTCTCCTTCCAACACCTACATATTCTCCATACACTTGACAGAGCTAATTATACCAATAACATCTTAATGTCCTGTGGGGTAAACGTTAATTCATTGGGTGGTCACTGTAAAACCATTAATCACAGTGAACTAACGTGCTATTAATGGGAAAATAAGTGCAGTTCCCCTGTACGTGGTGAGTTGTAGCCATGTCAGGCCCAGGATATTAGAGAGACGCTATTGAAAGCTTGTCTCTCTCACCAATAGAGGGTGGGCCAATGAAAGCTATGGCCTCGCCCACCTTGTCGCCGCAGTTCCATTGGCACTTTGAGCAGTTATTGCGTGTGTGTATCGATATGTGTCCTCTCCATCTGGAGGATGCTTTGATTTAGATCATAAAAAACATCCTGGCAACATGCTGGGGTGGGGCTGCAGGATCTCTGGAGGGCAGGCTGGAATTAAAGCAACCTTCTCTCGTTCCTACATAGCTCCAGACATTGTTCAATGGGGATGGCCTGGCCCTCTGCCTGATTCCCCTGCCGTCCAACATAGGATCAGAGAAATCCTATTGGTCCATTCAGACCATCCTCCTGCATGGGCAGAATCAAGGCTCTATGGAGGGCATAAAGGATTCAAAACTGATGCACACTCTCATAGACTCAGAATTTAAGGTCAGAAGGGACCATTATGATCTTCTAGTTTGATCTCCTGCACAACACAGGCCTCAGAACCTCATCCACCCACTCCTGTAACAAACCCCTAACCTATGTCTGAGTTATTGAAGTCCTCAACTTGTGATTTAAAGACATTTGTGTGCAGAGAATCCTCCAGCAAGTGATCCGTGCCCCATGCTGCACAGGAAGGCGAACCTCCCGCACCCTCCCCCACACCCTGGGTCTCTGCCAAGCTGCCCTGGAGGAAAATTCCTTCCCGACCCCAAATATGGTGATCGCTGAGCATGTGGGCAAGGCTCATCAGCCAGACACCCAGGAAAGAAGTCTCTCTAGTAACTCAGATCCCACCCCATCTACCATCCTATCACAAGCCATTGGGCATATTTACCACTAATAGTCAAAGACCAATTAATTGCCAAAATTAGGCTATCCCATTATAGCATCCCCTCCATAAACTTATCAAGCTGAGTCTTGAAGCTGGATATGTCTTTTGCCCCCACTGCTCCCCTCGGAAGGCTGTTTCAGAACTTCACTTCTCTGATGGTTAGAAACTTTCATCTAATGTCAAGTCTAAACTTCCTGCTGGCCAGTTTATACCACCTCCTGCTTTGATCGTGGTCACTCTCACAAGCTAAGCAGGCTGGGTCACTGTGTGGCTGGAAGCGCTAGGTATAGGGAGGTAGGTGGCACTCTTCCCTGCAGCTCTGTGAGATACCAGGGCAGCACTTGGGTCATGCGGAGGGGACTGGCTGCTTACTGGCGGGAGAGCTAAAGCTAAGGGCCCGTCCCTTTCCCTCATCAAAGTACCCATTGCACTTTTCCCAAGGGCTGGGGGGAGAGGGGGTTCACCTAAGCATCTTGATGAAAAATTCTGCTGTGGTGTTTTTCCCCCTGGAGTTTCTTGTGACTATTACTTGCTCTCTGGCTGCAGACCCTGCAGGTCTAGTGTTTCTATAAATAGCACAGAGACGACAGCTCCAGCCAGAACCCAACTCCCTTTAAATCTTACCAAACAAAAGTGATTTTCCAGACTGTGTCCCTGGAAAATCCTGGTCGGTGCCAATTATTCTTTGTGTTTCAGTCTCTGAGAGACTGAAGTGTTGTCTTCTCAGAGAGAGCAGGCAGGACCGAGGTGCCACCATGGCCTGAGGCCCCTGCAATGGCAGGGAACTGATTGGGTGGGTTAGGCCCAGATGATCCTGGCAGGCGATCCCTGCTCCATGCTGCAGAGGAAGATGAAAATGCCCCTGGATCCCTGCCAATCTGACCGGGGGGAAATTCCTTCTTGACCCCTACTCAGCATGAGCCTGAGCATGGGAGCCAGGATCACCAGCTAAGCACCTGGGAACAGAGGATTCTCTGCACCACCTCAGAACATTGTTCCGTCCTGCCTGGTGTCCTGCCTCCAGCTGTGGCCAAAACCTGATGTTTCAGAGGAAGGAGAAAAAAACCTCAAATGCATCAGATCAATTAAATCTTAAACCTTCCTGACCCCTGCTGGTGCTGGGCTGAAGCCCTGACACATGAGGCTGATCATACCAATTAGACCTGCAAGTGAACTCATCATGGTTGGAGCAAGGCAGAGGCCCCACATCTCACTGACCAGGAGGGAGAATAGACTCATTGTACTGCCCTGCTGGGGTCCCAGGCTAAAGATGGTTGTGCACTGTGAGGCCTGTGAAGAGAAGTTTCACTATTATATCAGAAATGTTACACTGCCCCAGGGCACTGCCCGAGCCCCTCCCCTCCCCCCTGGCTGGGGTGAGAGGGAAAGCAATGGAACATGGGGTCACCCCTATTGTGACATGCCCCAGTGATGCCATCCCGATCTTGCCTTTCAACTGCTCTTAACCAATGAGGCTGCTGCCCCCCTCCCCCCAATCCCCAGCCATTATAGAATTTCCTCCTTGTCTTTTCCTTTTGCATCTAGAGTCTGCCGATTTCATCACTGGGATTTTTGACAGCAAGGAGCATGGGGGCTATTGCTTTCATGATGCGCAGAAACACCTTTAGCCAAGGGGCCCAATTTTCAAAAGGAGCTGAGCAGCCAACGGCTCCCTAGGAGAACAACAGAACATGTTGCCAAATCTCTCACAAGACCTTTTGCAAAATATTAAAAAAAAAAAAAAAGCCTTGAGCCAGGATGGTTGTTTCTTTCCATACACATGGATCAGGGATAGATGCATCAGTGGGGTGAGAGAGAAAGAGAAAGGCAGTGCAGGAATGTGAGGAAGAAAAGATAAACATATAAATGACACTAAGGAAAGGAGAGAGACACCGTTGGATGATTACCGGGATGGGGCATCTCTGGTGGCTGGATGTCACCGGACTCTTGAGTGCGTCATTATCTCACCTGCTCTCCAATGTCGGCCTCCCTTGCTAGTGTAATTCACGGATTCCTCTCCTTGTACTAACAGGGAGAGATCAGATAATGCTTCAGGTCACCAATTTCCTCCTCAGCCCTTGCTCCTTCTTGCATCCTCCTCCCAGGCCAGGCATAGGCCCCCTTCATGGTAGTTACTGAGCTACATGAATCATGGTTCCCCTCCCACCACTGGCTCCTGCCTCTTTTAGGTTTTCTCCATTTAGTGGCTGTAGCCCCTCCCCCAGCTCTTATTGCGTCTCCAGGCACCATATCTCAGTCACCAGCCATGCCTCACCGCTAATAACACCGTCAGCCCCTGGGAGCAGTTAAAGCCCCCTTGTGAGAGCCCAAGAGCGCTAGAGAGTTGGCAGTCATCCTCTGGAGACACCACTGGGAGGTGATGGGCAGTTAAAGCCCCCTTGTGAGAGCCCAGGAGCACTAGAGAGTTGGCAGCCATCCTCTGGAGACGCCACTGGGAGGTGATGGGCTTTGCTGGCAGGCCCTGTCCCCTGTGCTGTCGGCATCGCTGGCTCAGTTAAGGATGGACCAAGACCAATCCCAACACCCCTCAATCTTTGGAGAAAGGGTCGAAATCCAGCCTGGGATCAGCGTTCTGTGCCCCAGGCCCATCTCCAATAGCGACCGGTCCCAGTGACTGGGAAAGCCCTGGAGGAGCTGGGGAAGCAGAGTCTCTCGTGGGGTAACAATGCTGACCCACCACTGTCCCTGCCTCAGCCTGGGACTGAGGGGAAGGGTCTGGTCCTGACAGGGATGCGGTCATGGGCATTGACACACCCATGGATGAGTCCTGCCCTCTCTGAACTGCTGAACATTGAGATCTGTGCCTTTTGACTGGCCTCACAATCAACGCCTCAACCTTACTGTCTGCCCGCAACCAGCCCGATCCCCCTTGGCGCTAGTTCTACCCTTTTTACCCTGGGCCCTCCTTGGTTTCTTTACCAAGAGTTCACGGGAATCACAGCCCCTTGATATCGACCAGTCACACTTCCCGCTCCCCAGTAATTCATTTCTAGAAAGATGCTTGAGCTGGGGAGTTCAGATCCGGATCCTGCTTCAAACTTTCCCCTGACCCAGCCCTCTGGCCAGGCCACGTACAAGTCCCACCCCTTCCATGGTAATAAGGAGTCCAACAGCCGAAAGGTGGAGGACCTTATGCCAGGGCTTCAGCCCAACTCTGGGCCCATCAGGCCTTGTATCAGAGGGTTTTTTATATCCCCCTCTGGCAGCCAGTAGGGAACCCAGGCCCCCTCCTCTGCTCTGGGTTCCTGCCCAGGGTCCCTGTGCTAAGGCACCATGTTCTGCTTTCTCTGACTCACTGCTGCATCCCTGGACTACTTTCTCCTCTCCTCTGACCCCAGCCCCTTTCTCAGGGCCCGACCTTCCAGCGCTTTCTCCCAGGAGGCTCCAGCTGTACTGGACTTGCAGAATCGTTGCTGTAAAGCAGGACCTGCTTCATGGCTCTGCTCCACCCCTCAAACCACTTCCCTCCCTCTCACACCTGGATAAAACTGGGGTGCTTTGCTGACTTCTGCTAGGAGTGTGGGGAAGCCAAGCACCTTTACTCCCAGAGGTGCTGGGACCCAGCCCAGCTGACTGGCCCAGCTGACTGCCTCCCCCGCCGTCCCTGGTGGTGAGGGTGGGGCATCCCCACCAACCAAGAGTTGCCTCTGGCTTGAAATTCTGCTGCCTCATCTTACCCATTCCTGCCCTGGCTACCCAGTGGACACTGCTCTGCAACTATTGGCAGGGCAAGGGGAAACCTCAAGTCATTAAACATTGCTCAGTCGTCCCGGTGTCTATTCAGAGCAATAACATTAATCCCAAGGCACCTGATGTTTATTAACCTCAGTGAGGGAGCAGCTGAAGAGCCATTTAGTTCCAGCCTCTGTTACCAGCTCTGCCTGGTTTGTGTTACTAATTTCTGCCTGCTCCTTCTGTGCTGCTGACTATTCCGAGCAAAGGGGAGGGGTGGGGCGGGGCTCTGTGCCGTGTGCTTCTGCCACTTGCATTCAATTTTGCCAAGATGGTATTTGATGAGGCATTAAATCAGTGGCAGGCGAAGCCACTGCAGGCTGGGCACAGCTCTGGTGAATAATGTGGAGCTGGCTGGCTGCAGGTGGCAGAGCGATGCCACAGAGCCCTGTGCAGAGGGCTAAGCACAACCATCAAGCAGGCACCGAGCAATAAAAAGCACTTCCCAGGCCAGTAAAAGCCTTCAGGCAGAAAACACAATGTCCACAAGCAGCAGGGGGAAAAACAGCCCTTGCAAGTCATGTTTGGGAAGGAGAATTCTTAGCTTCTGCCTTAGCTTTTTGGGCAGGAGAAATACTGCTGAGGGTCCAGCCTTGCAGGGTGCTGAGCTCTCTCAGCTGCCACAGGAGTCAGGTTACTTACTTAGGGCCCTAATTTGAGGTACCCATGTCTGAAGTGTTTGGCTAAGGTCCCATGGAGCACAGGTGCTAGAACCCACGACCCTGTCTGCAGCTCAAGCCACTAGCCCACAGCCTCCCATGCAGTCCAGTGCAGGACATTCCAGTTTGTTTCCTGTTCATGGGCTTTTGGTCCCTGGGCTCCCAGGAGAGGCATCCACTGCAGAGGCAGCTCTTTCATCCCTTCAGCTGTAGGAGAGAAGGGAGTGTCTGTATTCAGGAGCAGCCTGCAAGACTTATATTGGAGTAGCATTAACTTGGCGCACGGGGAGTTACACTCATGGCTAGGCTGATGACCTAATCGCATTGATCTTTCTGGAGAAAGTACTAATGCCACAACACCGTGAGCCGCATCTGGCTGGTGAGTTTGCATTGCAACATGGCACCACTATTCATTGTGACATTGCAACGTAACACAGAACATTGGCACAAGACCTCCCTGTTCTGCAGGAGCTTCCTGGCTTGGAGAATGGATCCTACTGACTGGCAGATGTTCCTTTCCTATTAGACGTGGGGGATTCTAAGACTCCAGGACTGTACCAAAGCAATAGGTGCCTTGTAAATAGCTATGACCAACAGGCTGCTTTTTTTTTTTTTTTTTTTTTTTTAAGCTACAGGGAATGGCTCTCCAAACCACAAATATTTTTTCTGTAATAGGATAAGGGGAGAGGCTCCTTGTACTGAACAACAATTAAGCATGTAACCCCCGTTATTGCTAATGGAAGTAGCCTGTGTAATCCATTGTGCTGGGTGGTGAGAATTTCCTCCGTACCCCGCCAAACACAGCAGGTCTAGGGGGCATTCCAGGCTCTGGTACCGTACAGGGCATTGGCATCTCTCTTCCAGCCACAGCCAACATGTGCTGATGGATTTTGGACAGGGAACAGGCGGATGAGAATCCAATGGTGTCATTCCATCGAAAGCAGTTGTTTTGGCAAGAATGGAATTCAGTGTCTTTGGCAGAGCTGCATGGGGGAGGTGCGTTAGGCTCATTGCATGTCAGGATCAATAAAACCTATCGGCAAAGTTGAGTACAGGAGTGTTGCAGGGCAGATCTGTGGAGCAGCCAGAAGAGCTCCACAGTGCCACTACAGGAATACTGGGTGCATTGGTGGTCAGGAGTAGCACTGGCAGAGCTGTGTTGGAGTCCAGGAGGGGAACAGGAGAAGGAGTGAGAGGCCTGAGTAGAGCTGTGAAGGGGAAACTTGCAAAAACGCTCGCTC
Organism: Chelonoidis abingdonii; assembly: GCF_003597395.2. Classification (NCBI taxonomy): domain Eukaryota; kingdom Metazoa; phylum Chordata; order Testudines; family Testudinidae; genus Chelonoidis; species Chelonoidis abingdonii. The sequence continues at coordinate 23,955,000 of NC_133790.1, forward strand.
ATGCTTTGCTCTTGCTTCTTCCAGTGGTCTGGGGCCCAGGCCAAGGCCGAGTGATGTCAATGGAAACATTTCCATGCGCTACCACAGAAGTTGGATCAAGCCCCAGATCTCTTACTCCACTAAAATCCTGCTTCAGTGTACATGAAAGCAACACAGAAGACGAGTTTGTAACAAGAACTAATACTGTCAGAACCTTTATTTGAATGCTTGTTGTTTCTTTGAACCAGGCTAACAAATTAAATACCTCAGGAAGACTAAAGAACACAGTATGCTTTTCATTGGAAATCAAAGGTAGCTCTACAATGACATAAAATGATCAGATGCTTCTGTATAATTTGGTAGTGGTCGACCAACAGAGAAGAGCGAAGGAGATACACTACTCCCAGAACAGCTCTTCTCCCTTCTCTGCTTTGTTCTAAATGTTTTCGGTTAATGGTATTTGACACTGAACCTGCCATTGGGGCCCTGCCATTTGAGAACACCAAGCCAGTTTGATCTGGGGTACTGCTCACCAGAGACCTTCCAGGTCATCATCAGTGGACCTTCTGTTGGCTCATGCTGGATTTGGTGTGCCAGAAATCTGAGAGTGGGAGGTCTTCATCAGTGACTAGGGTCACCTAAGGAAAGGCACCTGTCCCTTAGTCAGGGAGCCATGCATGGTTCTTCTTTCTAAGCTGAATGGTTTATTGTAATATGTGAAGCTCCAGGACTTTTAGCAATAACCTTCTCTCTTTGTCACATGAAAATTTTTGTGACACAACAAAAGTCATGTGACCTATTGATTTCCTAGTAAGGAAGCCATAAAACTTACTGGACAGTGAGCACTAGGATCAAAATATTTCAACTTGAATGCCTTGAATTAGGCACCTAAATCCATATTTTTAGTGTCTTAAATACGTGTCCTGATTTTCAGGAAGGCCAAGCACCTGACATCACTGAGTGAAGTCAATGGGAACTATGGTTGGTTCAACAGCTATGAAAATCAAGACACTTATTTTGATACCTAAATATGTACTACGGGCCAGATTTTTAAAGGTATTTAGATACCTCACTTCCATAGGAGTTAGAAACCTAAATACCTTTAAAATCTGGCCCAAAGGAGACTAACTTTAAATAGTTATTTTTTAAAATCTTGGCCATAAAGTGCCAAATAGCTCCCCCTGACGTTAATGGGAGGGCGGCTATTGACTTCAATGGAGCTACACTGGTTTACATCCACCAAGGAGCTGGGCCACACTGTTTAGCATGTCACATTGTTTCAAACCAGGATAAGCTGCACTGAGGCAGGTCATGGTTTACACTGGTGCAACATGGACTACACTAGAGGTTTGCAGGAGTGCAGCTGCACCACTGGCTAAAAAACCCGGTGCAGTCAAGGCCGCAAAGGATTCCAACCCGCTCCCCAGTATGGAAAGTTAGCAGCTCCAGTATGGAGCATGTGGGGCAAGAGTCAATGCAGGGAACAATAAGAGGAAGGGCGGTCTAATAGATAGTGCATTGGACTGGATCAGGACAGCTGGGTTCCATTAACTCCCTGTGTGACCTTGAGGATGTCACTTAACCTACCTGTGCTCAGGTCCCCACCTGTAAACTTGTGATACTTCCTGCCTGAGGATAAAATCCATGAATGGTTGGGAGGTGCTCACATGCTCATGTGAAGTTGGCCATCTAAGTGCCCAGATAGATGCAGGGGCTAGTCAACAATCTAGGAAGCTCTATTAAAACATGGATGGAGAAGAGCAAGTCTAATCTTCCTATTAGCACCTCAAATTTGAGGCTAAACAGTTGCTTCCAGATACCTAAAATACTTTTTCAAGGAGCTGTGACTTTAACAGAAATTGGTTCATTAACTTCCCCCTCTGCTATTTGTTTCCAGCTAAATGAGGCTTCCCTATGATTTACTGGCACTCTAGCTCAATCTGATCCCAATTTGTCTGCCTGAAGCCTCCATTTTGACAAGAGTCCATTTCGTTCGATAGTTTCATCAGTTACCTCTTTTACAATGTGCCCCACCACCCATGAGATGGCAACACCCCAAATTTCCAGGCTCCAGTCTGTGAGGCCTCCAATGGCAGGATCCAAACATCATCTTTAAATAATGCTCAATAAATAAAAGAAATAAATATTAAATAACAGGCTAAGTCCTCTTAGGCTCTTCACTATATGTACAATGCATAGCAAAAGAACATTGATCGGCTGCTTGCAAACAATAGTTTGGTATAACTTGCAAATAAAATAAATTTAAACCATCACAACCAGCGTAAAGCAAAAGACCTGACGTGGGTAAACCACTGAGAGCAGCAGGTGCATCGGGGCCTTAACACTGCTCCAACTCTTTGCTCTTCAGTGCAGCAGCCGAAGAGCTGAGTTCTGCAGTGAGGTGTAAATAGGATCTGGAGAGTCAGGACAGAAAGACCATGAGGATTCCAGTTTGTTTGGGTTTTTTTGGGGGGTGGTGGTGGAGTGGGGGGATATTAGCTATTAAAAGAGCACAACGAGCAGTTAGGAATAACAGAACCCAGAGCAACATGATTTAGATCACTGTACATTATACAAACGAGAACCTTGTGGGGTCCCTGGGTTCCGGAATGTAGGAGCATTTCAAACTTCATTGGGATGTGGGAACAAGAGAGAGGGAGGGAGGTTTAACTATTTCATAAAACTTTAGAACTATCTGAAGAGTTACAAATGTCCTCAAGAATCCCTCACTCTCGGGAGAAGCTGGCTAGCCTCAAATTAGCCATGATCCATGCACAACCGAGTTGTGTTTCCACTAACCGAAGAATGCTTTTTTTGCAGAGCATTGGCAGAAATCGGAGATCTCAGGGTGCAAAATGTCTTCAAAAGCAACACAACATTAAAAAAAAGAAAAAAAGCTGCTGGCAAAAGGCACAAACGACAGAAAAGCTGGAGGGGTTTTTGCAAACCTGCAGAAATCCCAAATGTCAACCAATAAGCAGGGCTGCCTTTTGGACTGTATTGGAAATTTCATCAAGTTAAATTAAAATAGCTCCACCAATGAGTGCGAAAAACTAACCTACCCCATGACTTGGCTGGACTTTGTCACTTCGACATCGGGTTTTGGAAACATCTTCGGGACTGCTGATTCTTCCATGCTGTTGTTTCTTTTATCTACCACAGCTACATCATCAATTGGTAACAAACACCATACAGAAGTCCTACGGATGGCAACCACAGAGGGAAACAGAGTTTCTTCATCAGAGAAGCCAGGTTATACTTTGTGGTCTGACTCAAGGAGAGGAGGGAAATATGCCTTTCAGCCAACTGGCACCTCTACTCCTAGCAAAGGGCTGTTCTGTGATTTCCCTTTGCAGGATTGCAAATTTCCTTCCCCTCTCCCACTTAACCAGAGAGGAAGCAGCAGGATTCTTGCCATATCTCCTGTGAGATCACAGCTTGTGATGCATAAATAGAATCCATCACCATTCACGTCCATTGGACTTCAGCACACAGAAGGGTGGATAAACATTTTGTAATGAACCCTAGTTTTCAATGGCAAAAGACTATGCAGAGTGTCCTTCTGATGCCCGTTAACTTTTCACCCCCATCCATCTATCACAATAAAGTGGACTTATTCTGCTTTGCCTTACCACCAACTTTAACACGAGCTACAGTCAGATGTGTCAATACCGGGCCTGAACGCAAAGCGATCATAGAGTTCTGAAGCTGTCCTTTGGATTTGCAAGGGGACATGGAGACATTGAAACAAACAAACAAACCCAAAAATAACTTATCATTCCAAAAATATAATAAATAAATACTGTTAACGGTGAGCAACTGCATCCAGTCTGACATAGAATTAAAAATAGAATAATCATCACAATAATAATAATAAATAATTTAACAGGTTTACTCCAATACAAGTCTGACTGGGAAACCTAGGGAGTTTTAGCTGCCATGGGATAGATAGTAGGATGAGAGGCAGTCCTTGCTGAGTGGATCAGCAGGCCCACGCGAAGGACACTGCAGGCTCAGCATGCTCCTGGGAGCCATCTCTTTACCCTGGGTCCATGTATGCTACTCCCATCCACATGGACTAAGGACAGTCCACGGAACTTTGTTCGTAGAGCCCCATCAGTAAGGAAGTCAGGTCAACACAAGGTTTTACTATTTACACCAGTTTTACAAGCCTCCTTTGAACTGCTTGGCCCGGTCCTTAATTGCACCAGACGTGGTTGGGTATTCAACACGTGCAGGGCTTATTCTTGCAACAGTGGTGGAGTTAGACCTCAGTCAAATGGTCTAGGCCTCCAATAACTGCGACTGCATCCTACTGGGAAAACAAAGGTATGATGTGTTTGAGTATCACACTGGGAGAGCGTGCTGGGCACAGGGGGCAAAGGTCCTCATTCCTTCCAAGGTAGATTTTGCTGCAAAACACTGAAGGCAGCAGTAAGTAAGATCTGAGTAAGATCTAGAAAAGGACATATACAATTCCCTCCGCCCCACCCAACGGCTGCACATTATAACATCACCACGTAAACACTCATACAGAGGGGGTGGGTGGCATTTAACCCCCAGCCATGACTTTGAGACATCTCTAGGTGCAGCACTGGCCGGAATCCCAGTTTTCTATTTTCTAGAGAGGTTGGAAAATGAGAATCGTCTAGACCCTTTTCCTGAACTACTACGAGCAATGACATGCCACCCCATGGATCACACAGAATTGAACCTCTCCTGAGCTGGGTTCTGGCCCGTGGAGGAGCATTGCCAATAAAACCACCTTTGCTACATGGCAGTAGTGCAATATAGGAATCCTTCCACACGTTAGAAATGAAGGCCTCCTTTCTGTGAATGGTTGCACACCTCTTCCTGGACCACAGGAAATGACAGCTGCTAAGAACCGTGAGCCACATCTCTCTATATACTGCACACAAACACTTCCCGTTCAGGTCACGCCTTTGCCTGTTCATTTTAAGTCTCCGTGACTCGGGGGACAGGTGGCTCTTCAACCAGTAGATGTGCGTCTCTTTACACGTACAGTCTTTCGTCTCCTCCTCAATGGGGGCAGATCAACTTTCTGCTCGGCCCCTCAGGACACTTGAGGCCCTACGTCCTTTTGTCATTAAGACTAAATGGGATAACAGTTGTGCGGGCTGCGGGAGAGGGAAGGGAAGGAGGGGGAAACGAACCTCTTAATCCCAAATTAGCTGCTCTAAGCACTCAGCTGTTGCAAGAAAAAGAAACTTTCCAGTGCCAATTGAGCCTGCACCTGCAAGAGGCCTTTGTTAGGCAGCAAATCACAGTAATTGCACAGCGGGCTGGGCTGGCAATCATTGCAAAGAGAAAACAAAGGCAGGATGACCACTGCCCTCCGCAAGAAGCACTGAGGGCTGGTCAGGAAATGGGCAATCGATGGGTAGCCCCCCCTTTCCTAGATCCTGCTTCTTCCTCCTCAGGCCACCACCTCTCCACCTGAGTAGCTGTCTGACTGGACCGCCAAGTAAAGTGCTTCATGCAGCAGCTGCTTCAGAGATCTACGGGTGTGTGTGGGGGGAGATGGAGCTGCATTGCCTCCTGCAAAGGGCAGGGAAAGGTTACTCTGGATGCATTCTCCCCCAGCAAGCCCCAGACTCAAGTTGTAACCCTTTGCATGGCACAAAAACATTCTGCTGCCTTGCGTTTGGGTAAAACTGTGGTGGCTGCTAATTCTTTCTTCAAAGGGCTCCTGTGATTCTGCAGGAGGAACAACTCCTAGCGGCCTGGTGCCCTTGCTTACAATGCATGGGGGGGTGTCTGGGAGGGAGGGCCGGGAGCCCAGCACACTCGACCATGGGTCTCTGTGCCTGTCACTGTACATCTCCCAGAGGAATTTCCAACAAGTGTCTCCGAGGCTGGGCTCTGGCGCTCAGAGCAAGGAATCTAGGGGCAGGGCAGCCATTATTCTCAGCTGTCTCCAGGAGGACAGTTGGGGATTGATGAGTTATTTTGTTTCCAGTCGCTCGCCCATTTTTAACCTTGCGCTCTGCTTTGTGAAGAGGGATTATCCCCTAGCAGCTGGCTGTATTAAAGCACCAGGGAAAACGAAGACCCTAAACCAACAGCAATGCTCTCCTGCCCCATCCCACAAAGGACCCCTCTCCTGCACTAGGGCTGTCGCGCCAACACCGGACACCTGTGGGGCAGGGGGCTGTTAGTCTCTGCTCTGGGTTGGTGGCGTGTCGATAAAGCAGCTATCAGCCCCTGGCTGCTCTCCCAGGTGATGCCAGGAGTGTTCCTCCAGCTAGCCAAGCAGTTGGAACACTTCCCTGGTCTGTCATTCCCTGTCTCTTTGGGCCTGTCAGCCAGGCTAGGCAGGTGGCAAGCTGCAATTGCTGCCACTCATTGTGCACATCTTATTTGTGTTACCCCATCCCTCGCCCTCTCACCCCACCCCACCATGCCAGCCTGCTTGCTTGGCTCATCCACCTGTTATGTCTTAGACTGCAAGATCCTTGGGGCAGAGACTGTCATTTCCTGTGTGATGATACAGCACCTAGCACACTGGCACCCTGATCTGATTAGCCACTAGTCGCTAAGTAGCAGCAGCAGGGAGCATGGTGGGCACCTGCCCACTCAGTACAGAAGACGGGCTTTCTTCTTTCATTAACCCTGGAGCTGATCTCAGCTGCTGGGGGCTCCCCCTCCTTTCAGCTGATAAATAAAAAGTCTTGCTAGTTGAGGCTTCTGCACTTTGAGCAGCTCTGGGCCAGGCATTGTATTACATGGGGACTGATCTTTGGGGGAGCAGGGAAGGCTGGAGGGGTCGAGGTCACAAACTTCAAGCTCTGTCGGATAGGGACCTTCTTCCTGTGTTTGTACAGTACCTGGCGCAATGGGGGCTACATACTAACACGTTTCATTGGAGTTCCCCATGCCACGGTACCCAAAAGGACCTGGAACTTTCACTCCCACGTGCCCTGCAGGGGAATTCCATTGCCCCACACAAAGCTCCTGTGACAAAACCAGCCACCAGCAGCAGCCCTGGAGAGCTCTGGGGCTGAGGGCTCACAGGAGCCTCAGTGACAGGACTTTGCTCCCTTGCATTTCCTGATTGTTGGCCTGGCCTCTCAGCTCCCAACCCTCGCTTGTTCCCACTGCTGCTTATCATCTCACCAGCGGGACATATTGCTGGGGTAAAGAGAAGCAAACTCGTGATCTAAAAATGGGGGTGGGGCAAGGGACTGGCCCCTTCCAAACAATCCATCACCCTGTGGAATTTCCTTCTTCACATTCACAACACGAATTGGCTGATCCCTGGGGACTGAATATTCTTCCCCAGGGGAGGGGCACAGTGGGAAAGCCACGTCCAAGGAAGGTGAATTGATCCTGCAGAAGCCTCTGGTTTTTCCCTTTGGAGGGGAGAGAGGCCACACTGCAGCACCTGGGGGACTCCACCCTGGAGTCAAGGGAAGCTTTGCCATTGACCTCAATAGAAGCAGGGCCAGACTTCCTGCCTGGCCCAAAAGTCTTGAAGAGAGTTTCCTTTACATTATTTCCCTCTCCCCCAACCAAACAATCGGTGCTTGATGCCTGCTGGCCAGGGAAAAGCAAGGAACTAAACTCTCTCCCTGGATTAGCCCCTAGGAAATGCTTCCCTGGAGATAGGCAAGGAATGGGTGGGGGAGGCTGGTTTATAATCAACACAGCCGCTGCAAAGCACGGACCCTCCCTCTCTGCCCACATGTTCTCTGTGACTGCCTCTATGTGTGCAGTGCCCAGCACAACAGGGCGCTGGTGGATGCCACAATAGAAACATGAAAGAATAAGCTCTCTCCAGGGAGGCTGGAGGAGAGAGGAATTGAAAGAGACAACCCCCATGCACGTGGCAGGGAGGGGGACGGCCTAGCGTCGCAGGCTGTCATAGCTGTCCGCAGAGTCGTAACTCTTGCTCCTGCTGCGGCTGCTCCTTGGGCCTGAACTCCGGCTCCGGCCGCTGTCACTGCTGCTGCTCCAGCTTCTGCTCCGGCTGCTCCTGTAGCTGGAGTAGCTGCGGCTGTGGCCGGGAGAGCGGCTAACGCTGCTGTACCAGGAGGAACAGCTGCTGACGCTGCTGGAGGAGGAAGGACTGGGCCTGTAGTATGGAATGGGGCGTTTCCGGGCACTGAGGGAACAAAGAGGGAAGAGTGGTTACTGGTGACACAATGGGACCTCAGGGGTGGTAGTGGTGTCTGGGGAAGCTCCTGGCCCTGGGGCTCAGTGGGAAGCAGGGAGGGAAACTTCAGGGCAATGCTTCCCCTCCTCGAGTGCTTGGACGGCAAAGTCTCTGGGTGTGAAAGTCTCAAAGCAGGTCCCTACTAAAGCTATCCACAGACCTTGGCCAGCCTGTGGCTCCCCAGTGGGTCTCCTGGAGGGATGGGGAGTGTCTGTCCCTTACCTCGTGATGCGGCGAGCTTCCAGGTGGCTGGGAGAATCTCTCCTGCGTTTCCTCATGGGCGAGTAGGACCTCCGCTGCCGCCTGTTCCGCTCCCTCTGGGACTCCTTCTCAATGGAGCCATACGTGTGCTCTCTTGCGCGATCCCTGAGGAATGGCCAGTTTGGGAAAGATCACTGCCAAGATCCCTGTGCTGATGCAACGACTCATTGTGGGAGGTAGGCAGGGGCTCAGCAGTGGGGCCAGAACCTGGAAACTTCAGGGCTAAAGCACATGCCTTGATCATTTGTGCTAAAAACTAACCCTGCCAGCATCCTCCAAATGGGTTGACTGATAGATGGAGGCACAAGTCATTTAGCTTGCATGTTATGCAGACACTCGCTAAGCATGGGCTGGGGAGTGCTTTCTAACAGCATGCACTGTTGGCTAGATATGCACACAGTTCCCGGATTTAGCCAGTCTGGATGCAGCAATGTGAGACTTGGCTGTTGGCAGCAGACATGTGCTATTTCTGTGGGGCACATCTGTTCCGCAGAGCCTCAGCCATCCAAAATGAATGCAGCAGCTCTCACTCTGAGGTTTTGGAAAAGTCTCTTGACACACCCTGAAGTCCCACCTGCTCCTGCTGGAAGCAGAGGTGGGGAATGGAGTTGAGCTGGTTTCACATATTGCTTTCCAAGCACTTTGCAAAGTGATGAGTTAAATATTGAGGCCCTGATTCTCATTTATATTTGGGCCCCTTTGTTCTGCACTGCACTGCTCAATTGGGCCTTTTCTTGCTACAAAACAAAGGTCACTGCCTGACAGGGATTGGTGACTGTATGGATGGAGGGAGAGAACACATTCCCCCCAGAAGCACAAAATAAAGCTTGGGGTATGAACCCCCATACAGTGAAGTTGAGGAAATTGTTCCCATAATACCCTAAAGTCCTGAAAAAACAACCCTGAGTTTCATCCAGTTTGAATTCCATGTCGTTTGCGGCATGACCTTGAGAGCTGAGTTACTGTCTGCTCTGCCTGGCAGGTAGAGATTGTATGGCACTCATTGTGAGAGCAGGAGTTTGTCCCAGTGCCCTTACCCTAAATTTCCACTACTCTTATTGCGGTGCTGTAGCTGCCACCTTCCACCCCAGAGCTGGCTGCATTTCAGTGGAGCAATTTACATCTATATAAATAGTAAGGCACCTTGAGACCCTGGGGGATGAAAAACACTAGTAAACATTTTAAGGACTGGATCAGCACTGCCCTGTGGTAACTGCATTGACCCCCGGGGCTGAATCTGGATGATCGCCCTTCTTACCCTTGGACAATCCTGCTTCTGTATTCCTGGCGTGGGTCGGGAATGAGCCCTTTAGACCAATGCCAAGCTGCCGCTGTGGCTCTCTGCTAGGTTACTTTGGCCAGGAAGGCCCATGGCTAAGTGCACCTTTAGTCACTGAAGCAATGTGCAACCTTTCATGTGAGAGCTCATTTTAAGCCAGTCTAACCTTACACTGCCTGAGATTCAGGAATGCAGAGTAGAAGTGAGCAACAGGCTTAAATGGCAACAGGTCTTTTTGTAAGAAAGCCACTGCTGATTCCTATAATATATTGCCCAGGAGAACACACACGACGGACTGGGTCAAAGAGAACTACAGTGGGGCTGCACAGGCAGCTCTCGGGGTGGCTATTGGTGCTGCTGCTGGCTTGTTCTCTAAATTGGGCACTTTACCAAGTCGGACAATGTGTGCGCCCCACACTGAGGGGCACGTCAATGAGCCCCAGTGTTCCCTTCAAAATCCCAGCTGCTAAATGCTGCAAATTGGAGATTTTGTGTTTTCCTGCTTCAAGAAAAATCCTTCTCTGACAATGGCTCAAGCCTTCCACGAGTAGAGTGCCCGGCCCTTTGTGTCTGGGCTGAGCCACAGCACGGGCCCAATTAGCACTCTGCTTCTGAAAGGGTTCAGCGTGAAGACAGCACGTCCCACCAGGCCTTACCCATCCAATTCCACATACATTTCACAAGGGGTTAGTCCCTCAAAGCCCTGAATAAGTAGCCTCTCTCGCCCTATCACCCCCTACAACAGCTGCTTAATGAGGACCTTTCCACTGTCTGTTCCCAGGGTGAACCAAGGAATGGAGGGCAGTCTAGGAGGGAAGGCCTCGGTTGCAGAAATCCACATCAGGATGAGCCTTATCTTGCTTCCTTCAGCACATCTTTGGCCTCTTCTCTCAAGAATCAATGTCAGCAAAAGCAGCTGGCAACACGTATGGAGATATGCCATAAACAACGAGAGCTGGAGCATGCAGACCCAAACATGCCTCGCTCCATGTTTGCATTCAGGGGCTGGTAAATATGTGAGACAGCCAGATCCCCAGTGTCTTGGGTGCTTTCATATGTTTGCATTCAGGGGCTGGTAAATACGTGAGATAGCCAGATCCACAGTGTCTCTGGTGCTCTCATACACAACTTCATGTAAAGATTGGGACAGTGTCACAGAAGTGCAGCAGAGAAGCTTGTGGAGGGGAGTCACACATGCACCCTAGTCACAAACCCGAACTGAGATGCTACAAAAGCGGGCAATGCTGTGCAATGGCACCACAACATACCTGCTGGGGCTGTAGCGAGAATAACTGGGGCTACGACGCGATCTTGAGTTCCTGCTTCCAGGGCTTCTTTTGCAGGACTTGGATGAGTAGCTGGGGGAAAATGAATAGGACCTGGGAATAGACAAGAACCATCCAAAGGTGAATCAAACCAGAGCTAAAGAGAGAAGATTTAAGGTGCACAAGGCTCCTTTTCCAAATCTGGATTCAAGTGGCAACAAGGTCCCAAGTTTAATGATGTCAGCCCAGCCGCTGATAAAAGTTCATTCATCCTGTAAGGGAACGAGCCCTGTAGATCGCCTTGCGCTAACAGGAATTCCACTGCCCTTCAGCGGCAATGTCGTCAGTACTGCTAGTACCCTTAGTCATTTCAGCATAATCCAACCTGTAATTTCAAGGCTCTTTGGCCTGTTCCTGGGACTACCAAGCACTGCCACAAGCAGACCGGCCAGCAATAAACAGACAACCACTCGACTTGGCCTCACCTTTTCCCTGAGGAGCAGGATCTGCTTCGGGAGTACCTGGGCGTGGCCTGATGATGCAATGAGCGGGAGTGGGCAGAGCGACTGGAGCCACGGGAGGACTGCCCTGTGCTGGTGTATGACTCGCTGTGGAAGCATGGTCTCAGTGGGGAGCTGCGGTCTGGGGAATGTAGGGAGGTCTGCTTCTTCATCTCCGAGCACGTGAGACACGGGGACAGGAAACTTCTGCAAATGGACATTTCCCCACCTGGTGAAGTTGTTGTAAAGTAGAGAGCCCTGCCTCAGAGTGTACTACCGACTTCTGCTTACAGGATCTGAATCAATGCAGGTTCCACCCTCCTATTAAATCCACTGGGTTCAACAGTGACTGCTGTATGAAACCGGAGTGGGCACAACAGTGAATCAGGCTCTCCCAGAAGATGAGATTTCAGTGCCAGGTTATACCTGGGTAAATCTGGAGGGACATCCCTGAATCTAGCCTTACACTGATGGGAGAGCAGGATTCGATCTTAAGTGCCAAATTCTGCTTTCAGCTAAATGGATGCAAGACCCACCCATGTCAATGGGTGCTGCACCCATGGGACTGAGAGCAGGATAGTGTCTTTAGGGTAAAACATTGACACCTGACCCTCCTATTTTCAATGTTACTGGTTTTATGCTGGTGTAACGCCACTGGAGCTAGCCCCGATTTGCCCAGATCGGAGCACAAAGTCGAGCTCTCTTCATTGGGCCTTCAGCATTTGTTCACAAACAGAGAATTGCACGTGAAATGGATGCGCCGGTGGCCAAACCCTCATGGCAGTTGCCTGCAAAGCTCCATGACCCATTTGCTGCACCCCTCACGACAGTCAGTCAGGCTGGAGAAGAGAAGTAGGAAATGTGTGTGGAAGGGGAGCTGGGATGCAGTTTCCTTCATGGGCACTGGCCGTCCTTCCTGGCTCCAGCCATGGCAGCTGCTGGGCACTGATTGTGACACTAACCCTCATCGCTAGGGGGCAAAGTCTGGACATCAGAGAACATGCTCATGTGCACGTGAGGGACCAAGGGCAAGACTCTTCTGTCCCACGGTGCCCGCTGGACAATGGCAACTACTGCAGGGAACGGGGGAGCTACTGATGTTGCCACCCACCTCTCCATAGGCCTCGTCCAACTGTGGTGAGCACAGCCTCACTCACCATTGCCCCAGTACTCCCGTCTGTGGCCCCATGCAGTGAGTCACTGTTGCTCTGCTGCATGCACGTGATGCACAGGGCTCGTCCTTCATGGATTGGTCACTGCTTAGTGCTCCCCACATGGAGGAAACACAGTCTTAGGCCTGAGGTAGCTATGCAGGCATTTGGCCGAGTGAACCAGGCCAGAGGAGCGAGTTGATTGGAAAGCTTAAATTTCAATGCATATAGCTCTGCTTAGCGAACATGAACAGCTACAGAAGAGTCAGGGCAGTCTGTAACCATTCCATCCAGCCTTTAGAAGTTTGCCTAAATGTGCTAGTGACCTTTCCTGCTCTTTTGCTACAAGGTCACAACAAGTCAATGGGAGATGAGCTCAAGCCACATCTAGACGCAGATTGTGAATGCCCCAGTGTTTGGATCTAGGTCTTTGATTCATGTCTGTATCTGGATCCAAGCGGAACCTCTTCTGAATGGCCTTGCGGGGGAGGGGTTGGGGCTGGTGCACATGGAGGCTAAGGGATGAGGAGAAGATTTAATGGATTAAAGTTAGCATCCTTCATGGCATAAACTAAGTGCCACAGGGGTCAGGAAGGACTTCCACACACCTGACACCATTGCCCAGGTGAATTATGGTTGTTTTTCACTTTGCTTTGAAGCCACTATTGGAGTCGGGATGACAGACTTGCTGGATCTGAATTATGGCTAGCCACATAAAGAACAGAAATACATTCCTATTGGCTCACCACCTGCAACAGTCAAGCGAGCAGAACACATGGAGTCATTCCTGGAATAGACATAGCAAACACTGACTATTGGCAATCACTGACCTTTGGTCCTGTCCCTGGGCATCCGGAGAGAGATTTTCCAAAGTTGTTCCCTTGCTCTGGGAAAAACAACTGGTGAAGGAATTTCCCGAATCAGAGCTGTTATCACTGTTGGCCATTTTGGGCTTCCCAGGTGAGAAGGCATGGCCAAAGCCATGGTGGGCTAGGCTTCTTTGCTCCTGGCTGTCCTTTGGCCTGGCTGAGCTTGTCTGAGTGGAGGGAGGGGAGGAAGTATCGTTTCCTGAGTCAGATTCATGGGCCCCTCCATTCCGACTGGCTAGGTTGCCAAGCGGGCTGTCTGTTTTGGTAAAGAGGTCAGCAGATGACCCTGACTGAGAGATCTGAAAGCAAAAAAGCCATTTGACAGTGTTTGAACTTTTTGTTTTGTTTTGTTTTATATTGTCTGACGTTTTTTATTTTAAATAAACCAAGAAATTTTACCATCATGATGCACTGTAACAAAAGGAAAGAAAGAAAGAAAGAAAGAAAGAAAGAAAGAAAGAAAGAAAGAAAGAAGAGAAGCCAAAAAACAAAAGTACATATCCCTGAAAAAAACCACAGAAAGAAGAAACTTCTTTTCCCCCTGACATGATAACTGGAAGATTTAGACATCATGCAAAGAGTATTAGCATGCGATCCATGTTGAACAAAAGATTTTTTTTTTAAAAAAAGGGAAACAAAAGAATAAATATGTAAATAAAAATCAGAAAAAAAATATTAAAAAACTAACAACCCTTATTTAACCTAAAAGGTGGGGCAGGGGAAAGAAATAGGAATATACATACAAAAAACTACATACTCATTGGAAATAAAAAATGAAACAAAATTCTAAATGATTGACTTTTTGTTTTAGTTTCCTTAATAAGGAGACTCAAATGTCACAAAAAAGGTCTTTATGTACAAAGAAAAATTGGCAAACAAACAAGTTAGTGCTTTGAAACTCAAAAAAAAAAAAAAAAAAAAGGGGGGTGTGGAGTGGGAATAAAAAGAAAAAAAAACCCAGAAAAATTAAAATCCCTCTGGAAATAAAAGGAATACAGATATTTCTTTGTGTGCTTTTTTTCCCCCTGTAGAAGGTATAGCTAATGCTCTCGAGTGACCTCTAATAAAGTCCCTAGTGTCTGGCGGATAGCATCCACTTACCAATCAAGAATTCCTCCTTTAGTAGGTAAGGTGTAAGAAAAAGGGAAGAGCGGGCAACGTAAGTCCATCATTAGAGTCTCAAATTACAAGAAAAAACATAAACCCTCTCTTCAAATCCTCACCGTCAATTGTTTGATTCTTTGCTATTTAAATTTCAAGACGTTTTTGTTTTGCTTTTAATCATCTTGTTTAGTAAATTCCTCTAGGTTGATTACTCGGGATGAAAAGCCACTGATTTAAATAAATCCCCATTGATTTCATGCTGGCCCACAGAAACATTGAAGTTCAAAAAACAAAATAAAATTGAGAAAAATAAAAAAAAAAAAAAAGGAAGGAAAAATATTTTCCCTGCAGTGCGTTAGAGAAAGGTTGGGGGGAAAACAAAGACTTTGATCCTGCAATCTGATCTGTATGGATAAAACCCTAATGCCACTGGAAGCCCTGCTGATTTCAATGGGTCTGTATGCTGGCAGACCTCCGCACCTGTGCAGGATCCCAATGACATCAGTGGAGTCTTTGCGGGGCCCAGTGTCCACATGCATGAGTCTGATTGTAGGGTCAGGGCCAAAATTCGATGGCTATCAGATGGAACCCTGAAAATCTCTATAAGGACTTGATCCAAGTCCCACTGAATTCTAGCGTTGACCAACCCTCCAGGATTGACCTGTAGTCGCCAGGATATACAGATTAATCTTTAATTAAAGATTATGTCAAGTAATAAAACCTCCAGGGATACACCCAAACAAAACTGGCAACCCTACTGAATTCAGTGGAAGTCTTGCCATTGGCATCAGTGGGAGCTGGGTCGTGTTCCCAATCAGCAGTCAGATTGGTGGCGGGTGTGGTTCAAGGACAGTGTAATAAATGTGCTGTTGCTTATAAGAGGATCTCAGAGGATCTTTGGTGGGATCTAATTTAATAAATAACCTGGGGCCTTGTCCTGCAATGCAGACTCAGATGAGTAGCCCTGACTCATGGCAGTAACCGACCGAATGCAATTGGGTTGCATGATCAGGGCCCTTGATGTGTTTAGACTAAACAGCTTCAATATATATTGATTTATTATAAATGATGCTGGGAACTACAGCTCCAGGTCCAAATCCTCAACTGGTGTCAATCAGTGTTGCTCCAGAGCTGGGCTGATTCACACCCCCTCCACCCAAGGATCTGGCCCTCAGTTTTTACAACATGCACCTTTATTTGGCTGATACATAAAATATCATCCCTCGTTGCTTTGTGCAGAGGGGAGCGATGCAAGCTTAATGCTGAAGAACACTAATGCGACCAGGGCAGGAAATGCTCCTGTGCAAGGTGGCTTTCAAAGACCCAAGCGTCGTTTGTGACTCCTGACTGTTCCCCTCACAAAGGCACATCACAATGCTCTGGGGCTATGTGCTTTGAACCTGGGCTGCAGGTACGGTGCAGCAGAGGCATTGGGGTCAGAACAAACACGGATCCACCAGAGGTCACAGTTCATATTGAGCGCCCCATAACACTTTCTGCAGCCAGTCGGGTGGGGCCGTCTCAGAAGGCCTACTTGCACGCATCACCTAGCTCCTCTCACAGTGGTTGTTCTCTTAGTCTAATCCAGGAGATGCTCAATAGGATGGTAGGAGCTGATTCGGCGCCAGGGGCAAATCGGCACTGCAACAATAGTAGGCGAACATCACTGACCACTAAAGCAAAAGTGGAGTTACTGCAAAGGAAAAGATGTCGAAACATGGCACAGGCTGATGATCCAAGCCTTGCCATGACCACTTTGCTCTCTGATAGTGCCTTGAAGTGGAGGATCTCCAAGCAGGTTACAAATATTACGGAACGAAAGCTCTCATCACACGTCTAAGGTAGGTACCACCAATCCCATTGAACAGGATGGGATATTGAGATACAGAGGGGGGAAATGACTGGCACAAGATTAGTGGCTGAGCTGGGGACAGAAGCCAAATCTCTCAAGTCACTGTCCAATGCTTTAATTACTGCACCACACTTCCCATACTTGGGGTTCCGTGCTTTGGGGCAATGGTGGTCCAAAAACAGGGGGGTCAATGCAATGCCTTTTTTCAGACCCGCACATACCATTTGAGTAGAGATGGCTGGAACACAGAAAACATTTTGCACGGAACAGAAATTTCCCAGCAAAGAAATGCTCCCATCTTCCTTCAGAGGATTTCTCCAGAATTAGTGATGAACCCAGAGACTTCACCACTGACTCCAGTGGGAGCAGTCAGGCCCAGAATACACAAGCAATTCATGGGTTGGAAAAGGAACCTATTGGCCCCCAAATATTATGTGTGAAAACAACGTATCTGTTGATCCCCAAACTACACCACATGATCATTATTTACTGTTCATATTAACACAGCTTGGGATTTTCAGTGAAGTCGTGTCCAGTTCCCACTGAATTGGCATCAACCCTTAGGCTCATTAGAAAGCACAGACATAGGGCCTGAAAACCCAGTGAGAACTGAGGTTCCACTATGTTAGCTGCTGGCAAAAAACACAATGATTTTCCTTCTTGCCCATTTCCTACCTCAAGACATGGGAAAGCTAGTTGAGATCATTCATTATAGGGATCTGGAATATAGACTGGAACATGCTGCCAGATTTGTTTTAAGAATGGATCTGAACCTAGGTTTAGATTTGTCTGGCTTTTGACACCCCAGCTCCTATATTTATTTTTAATTTAAAGCAAAGGTTCATGAAAATAAAATTCAAGCTATTCTATGAATACATGGGTAAGGAATCTTTGGATAAATTGTGAAATGTCAGAATATCTTGGGTTTGGACTCTTCCAGCATCCATGCTGAAGGATGCTGGCCGATTCTGCACGTACAAATGTCTGTCCTTCCCCTCACCCCATCAATGTCCTAAAAATTAAAGATCCTTCTTCTCTCTGCCAGGAAACACATTAAATGTTTCTTTGTTTGCTCCCAGCATTTCCAAAGTAGCCCCCTTAGGATGTCTGTAAGGACTGGGATACTTGCTTTTGTTTCAGCTTTGCTAAAGTCTGGCTCGGAAGTGGTCATTGTTCTCAGTATACTGCAAGGTCATTTTATAATTTGAGAGTCAATACATTCCTCCCTTAGGCCCCAATTCAGTACAGCACTTAAGAAGGAATCAAGCCCCACTGAAGTCAACTGGACTTAAACATATGCTTAACTTTAAGTGCTAAAACGTTTTGCTAAATCTTCTCCTCTTCCCCTTGCAAATTCCATTCCTTTTGTCAACATTTTAAAAATTAAATTAACTCTTGAAACTTTGTGTCCACACTGAGAAGAGATATGGGATCCAGATTCTCTCCCCTTTGATCTTTCCTTCCTCCCTGCCCAATTCCTCCTCCTTGCCCTATTCAAATGGCCAATAACATTTCCAGAGGTGATGACACAATCATTGCCCCCCTGACACCCAGCCTTCAGTGAGCCATATCCCATGGTCCTTGCTTAGTTTGGACTCCATGGGATGTTTTGCCTGAGTAAAGACGTCAGGATTTGGCCATATGATCTCTTGTGCTAGAGACGCTGTTGACACTTCATAAGTGCCTGGGACTTGCGTGCTATATCCAGCTCAGCCATCCGTTGAGTTACCTAGTACCTGTACCAGCAATACGGAGGTAAGAGGAAACACCAGGAAACCTTGCCCAGTGCTGCATATTTCACATCTGAAGGCCAGAGGGCCTGACCTGGTGTAGTAGCAGGTTGTCAGGGAGAGGAGAATAGCTGACTATTCCCCTCTCCCACAATATTAGTAACAACCACCCAGGATGCAACTAATTGGAAAGATTTCCACTATTTCTTAGACACCTGGCATAAAATTCAATCCTGCACCAAAGGACCAGCATCTGCATCACTTTAGCCCTCAAAATTGGACTTACGAGGGATGATATGTGGTGAACAGTCCTTTTGCTGCCCTCTGTTCTGTGGTGAAATTCACCACTGATCACCCCTACTCTCCCTCCTTCTGTTGCGTATGAGGAAGCATCAGCCATACGAACTAGACACCAAACACCATGTATGAAACACTGTACAGAGTTCAAGTGAATTCTAATGATCTTTTATTGGGGGCGGAGGAGGGAGGGCATGTTTTAAAGTGCCTAGTCTTTTATGGCCTTAATTTGCTCTGTGTGAACATTAGGATTCCCCTCCCCAAACCTCACCAACTTCTAAGAAGTAATTAAATAACTTCAGGAAACGTCGCTTCCTTTAGCTTTTACTGAAGGATCTATAGCTGCCCTTGAGGGAGCCCGCTTACTTATTTATTGTTTTTCTGTTTCAAATCATTATTTACTCAAAATGAAGGGGGGGGGGAATAAAGAGGCCCTCACTTACACTTCAGAATTTAATTTCTACTAAAATCCTAGATCAAGAGGCCACACAGCCCAACAGATTACAAAAATACAATCACTAAGAGTATTCCGATTAAACTGAACAAGTCCATTTACTGTGCTTCAAATAGCCCCGTGGAGAGATACGGCTATACATTTTCTCAGCCATATGGGGAATGAGATCTTGCCATGAGTAGCTCTGCACGGCTCGGTTTATAGTTGGAGGATTTCTTTCCTGGGTCTATGTCTTTTGTAAAACTCATTTCAAAGTACCATTAATTTCTTTTTTAGGCAGTGCCTAATCTTTTTCTTCTTGGCATGCTAATAATAAAGGGAATAAAGCATGTGTGTCAATGACCCCATCAAATCTTGCTATTCATTATGGCAGCAGGTTATACAGGCAGCACAGATTGCTGATGAGCTTCTGGAATTGGAAGTGCCACCTGCTGACAGGGCTCGCTTGAGAGAAAGGGGCCATGTGCTCAGCAAGCTTTTAGGGAGATACCGTGTTACTGATTTCTGGGCCAGACCCTTAGCTGGGGTAAACTGGCATGAGTCCCTTGGCTTTAATGGAGTGCTGCCGATTTACCCCAATTGTGGATCTGTGTTTAAGTCTTGTTAAAGCGAATGGCTCTGTATAAAGATATCGGTGCATGGAAATAAGATACACCCACAAAGGGGCCAACCCTCTATTCCTGACTGTAGCAAAACTCAGTGAAAGGATCTGCCGTGATTTTGAGAAGAGCTTTGCCTGCACAGAGAGCATAGAATTGGGTCCTTGGCACAATAAAGGCTAGGCTGAGTCTATTCAAATGATGCCAGACACCTATTATATGTAAGAACAGAGGGATATCACAGTGAGGCGTGTTTATCACTGCACTTGCTGTTTGCTGCTGGATGTCTGTCTACACACTCATATGGCCTACATCAGACAGCTACTGGAGTGGGAGTCTCCAGCCTAGCCCAACGTGACCGTTTGTTGGCCTTGCGAAATCTCATCAGCCTACATGGTTGGAAACAAATGCTCTGGGGAGGCTCTGAATGGGAACAGCTGGGGGTGTTGCAGACCAGGTGTGAGGTGCACTGGCAGAGCTGCACCCATGCCCACCTGCTGCTGGACTCCAGCCAGTGCTCTCTGCTCAGGCTCAAATATGCCCATACTCCTCCAGCCCAGGGCAGTCAGACTGTTCCATCCTGACTTCAGCCCCAAACAGTGCAGGGATTTTGGCACAATGCAGGTCTCAGATTGGGATTAAAAAATAGAAACCAGAATTTGCATATTTAAATATGCAAATAACCCACAATTTTTTTTAAACTTCTTTTACCCTTGAACTTTAAGGAGACTGTTACTTTACATGCTGCTGGAGTGTTAAAAGAAACTCCCTATTTAAAACCAAAAGAAGGACTGGAAAACATGGAACAACATGTAGTCAAAACCAGGCTTCTTGCAAGGCTTCTGAAACCTTCCTAGCTCATGCTGAGACACTCTTTGCCTTGGCTGGCATTTCCCCTCCTCCATCTTAATGTTAGCACAGAAATAATTAGCTTTGCTTGAAATAACTGTACCCCAAACCTGCCTATGGGCTTGCTAAAAATTTGGCTCAAGACTATGTTTGTTTTAGCTGCTGATAAAAGGAGTGTCAGTGGAAGTCAGGGTGCTGGAGAGAGGTATCGGTGTACAGTCTGCAGTCATCATCATCAGATACAACCAGGGCCAGCGCTTCCATTAGGTGACCCTAAGTGGTCGCCTAGGGCGTCAGGATTTGGGGAGCGGCATTTTGTGCACTCCCCATGGGGCACACGGGAGCTTCTGGTTCCACTCCTGTCATGCCACAGAAGAAGGACCTTCTGCCGCCGTGCTGCGGAAAACAGCGGCAGGCAATTGAGCAGCTCAATGACTGCTGCTGTCGCCTGCAGCATTTCGGCTGAGGGTCCTTCTTTGGTGGCGCGATGGGAGTGGAACCAGAAGCTCTCGAGTGCCCCGTAGGGAGCGCACAAAATGCCGCCCCCCGAATTCTGCCTAGGGTGCCAGAAACCCTGGCACTGCTCCTGGATACAACAAAAGCAATTAGATGCATATCCTAGAGGTATTTATATGGTTCATTTCACCTAAGACTTCCTAAAAGCAAAGCAGCATGAAATATATCTGTATCAGTGCGTAGTAAAACAGCTATAGCAGGTCAGGGGGCTTGTTATTCCTCTGTTTAAAAATAGATATTGCATATTACCCTCAGTTTCTCAGTGCACCAAGGGATAGCCATGTAATCCTGTTCTGAGTAGGTTTCCATCGTGGCTGCTTGTTATTAATTGTTCAGCAGAGAGAAAATAGAGGAAGAGGCTAGGAAATTTATTACAGAAAAGCAAAGAAGCATGAAATTATTGGTTGTCTACTCTGTGTGTATGTGCACCCACGTGTATAGAAGTAAGAGAGAGAGAAATGCAACGGATAGCACAATGTGTTTTTTCTAATGATTTACAGATAGAGCTGGTTAGAAAATGGTTTTATTCTTTGTGGAAAATACCAATTAAAATGAAAAGGATAACTCATATCACTCCCTCCCCCCCGAAAGAAAGCTTCAACTTTTTGGGGGGTGGGGTGGGGTGGGGTCGGGGTTTGACAGAAAAGGAAGGGAGGAACCTCAAAAAACTTTTGGCCAAAGCCCAAACCCCTAGATTCAGGAATGCTGCCACAGTGGTTCATGGGAGTTGCCGTTTGAGCTCTCATGCTTGCAATCTCAATTATGGGCCCGGCTTCCTAGTCAGACTACATCTCCCATCATGCATCATAATCTCCCCTCTGACTGAGCTGCCATGGTGCATCATGGGAGATATAGTCTGACTAGGGAATCCAGTCCACAGAGGACAATGGGTGGTATGAATCAATGGAACTACAACCCCCATACAGGACCATGGCAGCATTGCTGTATCAAAATGTTTTGTTTTTTTTCAGCTTAGGTTTTCGGATGTCCAGTTTCTCAACAAATAGTCAAAATTTTCTGCAGAAAGCTGATATATTTTATGAAAATTTTAATTTAGTTAAAAACCCAAATTTCCATCAAAAAGAGTTTTGATGGAAAAATATTCATCCTGCCCTAGTTAAAGACCTGACCACTTAATCTACAAAAGGCAGAGTGAAACCACGAAATAGGTCATTCCTAAAGCACAAGATTAATGTTTATTCATCATCTTTCCATCCTCAGTTATTCTTTACATGATATTTAAGGCCCTTATTCACGAAAAGCGTCCTTGTTCAGGACAATACTTATCTTTAAGTCTTTAAGCAGGTGCTTTAACGACTTATCTTTAACCAGGTGCTTGAAGTGCTTTCCTGAATCATGGCCTGAGTGTGTGTATTTTAGTTTGGGACAAGGGAGAACACTGACAGACTGCATAGTAAATATACACATAGATTTTTGCTATTAGAATATTTGCTCATGTTAGTAGGCTAAAGTAGAAAGAATATAGATGTCCCAATGACTTATATTTCTTACCCATAACCTGCAGCTATATCTATAAACATGCTGAGGCTGATTTTTATCTGCCTTGTGTGGTCATTTACACCTATGCAAAAGGAATGCAGAGTGCAGGTACTATGCTCGATCTTAGATCGTCTTTAGAGGTTTCTAAAATGTTGTAGTTATTATCCTTTATGGCAGTTGGTCTCATGAGGGAGCCTGGCTTCGGAGACAGAGGGCTAGAAAAAATAGTCCCAATTAAAGGGATTTTTAAACTCTCTAAAAGATTTCTTAAAGAGTTTGTCTGTAAAGTAAGTGGCTTATACAGAAAACATGATGGTGTGATGCAATGTAACAGTTTGACTGGCCATCCTTTGAGATGAGCTGTTAACTCTTTCAGTTTCACCGGTCACCAGTAATGCGGCATCTGAAATTTCATGCCAATAAAAACTTCACAGCTCACCATTCTGTGACATATTTCTCTCTCGGCGTGTGTGCACGTGTGTATCTCTCTCTCTCTAAACACACACACAGAGATTCTCCTCTTACTGATGTTGGCTTTACATCGGTATAGCTATTGAGTCCAGTCACATTACTCCTGATTTACATCTGCTGTATAAGTGAGAGAATTAGGCTTACAATATTTACAAGTATGGTGGCTTGGAGGCCTTAGTGCTGTGGTTCAGACCCATCTCTAATATTGTACACACACAGGCCAGATTCTTCACTGGGTTGCACCTTGTGTAGTGGTTTATCTCTGTGTGAAGTGAGTTCATCCCGATCTGACAGCTCTTTACTCCTGTTTTGCACAGTGCTGTATAAGATGCAGTGTGGTGGAGAATCAGGTCCTTATGTAGTTCTCTCTTTCTCTCTCTCGTGAGATGAAGACAGGTTCTAGGACATGGATTAGATTCTCTCTCTCTTTGTAGATGAAAAGATACCCCAAAACACTGGGTCTGACTCTACCATTGGCTGCACACACAGCCCCCGTTCTATCAAGAGGAGCTGCCTACAAGCTCAGAATTTGGCCCTTCGGTTGGTCAGCAAAGAGGAGCGATGATCTTAAAAGAATTCCGAAAGTCAACAAACATCCCCTGCCAAAAATCCCCAATTCATTCAATGTAAATGTTTCTTTCATATACGTTTGATTCTCTTGATCCCCCGCCAAGGACTAAACCATTGGGCACAAAGACCAGCGAATTTAAGTTCACATCCAGCTGAGCAATGACTGCATAACAAACACGTCCCTGTACAATACCATTGCTGGAGGCTGTTTTTTCGTTAAATGTCCCCTATTCATTATTCATAGACTAAAGGGTTATCCTACCCCACCTCCAGTGTGTAAGCGCTGAGGGAAAGGAATGACTTTTAATACATCGGAGAACAGCACCATCAATAAATAATACAGTTTTAAACCAACTTTGTCTAATGTAACTGTAATTGAGTTATAAAAATTTCATACTGGATTTTCCCCCCAAGTTTCGGTGGCTAGTCTGCACAAGGAAGCAGAATGCAGAATACTTACTACTTCCTTAGCTGAGAGGAAGCTGCAGCTCTGAAGGGTTTGGCAGGGGGAATGGCTGGCCTGACCCTCTGCAGAGATGCTTCGCTTCTCAGTGCTCTTTGAACAGTGCTGGGAGCGTCTTCGTCTTGCTTTGTGGCCTTTCTCCCGAGACCTGGCTCTGTGCCTGAAGAAAGAGAAATGTCAAATCAAATCATGATGAATTGGTAGTAGTATTAGTGATTTGTATTGCAGCAGTACCCACAATGTCCCATCTTCCGCGTAATGAAGCCATTTCTCTGGCTATAAACCGGACAGTCCTCTTGTAGTGCACTTTAGTGCCCTGTCTGATACTGGGACAAACCCGGACATGGTTTTGTCTGGTATTGGACAGAGGATGCCTCTTTAAGAGTGCGCCACTCTGCGCCCACTGGCATGACCTCGAACACATCGTGCATGCAAAGTCAAGGCAGGGGAGCAGGGTTGTGTGCACTACAAGATTGCACTCCCCCGCCTGTGTGGCATGACTTTGAATGCACTGTGTGCGCAAGATGATGCCGGCGGGGGTGGAGGTAGGGCAGCACGCTCTTCAAAAGGTTTCCCCCACCATTCCTAGAAGCACTGGGAAGCCCAGTATTCCGGGAACGTGTGAGTGGCCACCCTATCTGTTGGCGCCACATGTTGGGGGAAAGTAACTCCTGTGCAGAGAGCCAGCACCAGGCTTACAGTAGGCTGTGGCCTAGTGGATACAGCACGGGAGCAGGACTCAGGAGATAAGGATTCTACTTGTGGCTCAGCCACTGGCCTGTTGGGTGACCTTGGGCCTCTTCCCTGCCCTCAGTTTCCCCATCTGTAAAATGAGGATAATGATGCTTCCTTCATGAAGTGTTTTGAGATCTCCTGGCTGAGGTGCTGTGTAAGAGCTAGGGGTCATTATGGGTCCACTACACATAGGTGAATTTCACCTCTTTGATAACTACCTTGAGGCAGGCGAGGCTGCGGCTGGCTGCCGGAATTTGAGAGAAAAGGTGGATACTGACTCCTATTCCTATTTGAGTTTTCTTAATGTTTTGAAACTGGGCAACTCATGATGAGTTTGGACCCTGATCCAAAGCCTCCAAACTTCAGAGGGGTTCAGAATCCAAATCTGGACTCAGATCCAAATTTTACTTGGAAACAGCCTGGACACAAACTCTTTTTCCAAACCTCCCTGCACTTTAGTGTGGGAGATGAAACCTGGATCTGACTTTTGTGGCTTGTCTCCATCTCTATTTGGAGGGGTCTTAAAACCCCGGAGGTGACATGCCTCTGAGAGAATGCAGCCCTGTCCGCCTGTTTTAATGTGTTCCATGATTGTCTTGTCCTCACACTGCATTCCCTCCTCCAGCGATCAACAACTCTTCACGACTGCCACCAAATTCCTTAAAGTATCTTCTTTGTTTTTAAAGCTGAGTATTTGTGTAAATGGCAGAGTGACCTGGGCCAAGTCTAGCACAATCCTTTCACACAGCTCTTCCATTGCCCAGCAACCCTGGCATATACCACCACCCTCTCTGCCATGCCCATAACAAAGATGGCTACTCGTGTCAAAGTGGTCAGCTGTTTAGTGACAATGGCAAATAGCTCCACTGGGTATGAGAGTCACCCATGTATCAAGACCTATTTTAAGGGCTTAAAAGTGAGAGTTCAGTGGTGCATAGGCCTTGGGCTGGTCATGTGCCTTCAGGTCACTGTCACCCTGGGAAACTAGGATGATGTTAAGCTGTGTCCCTGGCAGGATCATGGGCAGCAGGGACTGAACCTGGCACCTCTAGATCTAAAAGCATGAGCCTCTACTGCTTGAGCTAAAAATACTGCTCCCAACCCAACCCAAGATAGTAGCAGGCTCAACCACCTCTCTGTGTGTCCCAGCCACTACTAGAGGGAGACAGAGCATCTCAGTGCATGGCGGTGGTTTAGACTGAGCCCCTGAGCTAGCTCTGATGCTAGGCAAAAGGAAAATCAATTCCACAAATGGCACCATTACCTGCTTTGGCAGCTAGAGGAGAGGGAATCGGAGCTCTCCGAGCAAGAGTGGTAGTGGTAGTGGCGATGGCGGTGGGATTTTCGTGGCCGGCTATGAGATCTTTTGAGAATGGAAAGAAAACAGTTCATTAATCTAGCAGACAAAGGCAGCCTGAGATCAAGTGGATGGAAGCTGAAGTTGGCAACAGACAAAATGGAAATAAGGTGTACATTTTTCTAAACAGTGAAGATTATTAGCCATTGCTTGGAGTTTACAGATCAACACCTCATGCCTTTCCAAGAGATAGGCCATACCTCAACCACAAGTCACCGAGCTCGAAGCAGGAGTCATAGGGTGGAGTTCTACAGCCTGTGCTATGCAGGAGGTCAGACTAGATGACAGTAATGATCCCTTCTTGTCTTAAGCTCTATGAATCCGTGCATCTGCCAGGCTGGAAGAGCACAACTGATCAGCCAACATCCTTTGGGCAACTGTAACACAAACTACTCTGCAGGCTGGGATCTCCTTACTTCTGGGCCTCTCTGTCAGCTAGTGGGAAGTCTCATCAGCCAGGTCACTCCAAACGAAACTCCCAAGGTTAGGCCCAAGTCCCTTTCCACAGAGTGGGTTTATTACTGAGCAGAAGATGCAAGAGAGGCTCAAAATAACACAAGATACATGGTGACGGACACCTTCCCTGCTTCCTTCAGCTGAGAAGAGGAGGCACATCTTTGCCTGCCAGAGAGCCCTTTCCTGGCTGCTACAGAGACCTCTCTCTGTAGGTTTTCCCTGAATTTAGCTCAAACCCGTGTGCTGCCCTTGCTTAAGAGGCAGGAAGCTTTAGATCTGTCTTCTTGTAGATCATGTACTAGCTCCTAGTCACATGCCCTGTGACCACCCAGTTTTAAAGGGACAGGCGCGCAGGGATGAATGCATGTGCCCCAGCATCCAGAGGCCTGTTCCACTCCCCCTTTGCTCCAATACAGCAGTTACAATTGATTGTAACGTTCTTGTTATCTGCCACTAGGGTTGCACTCTGCAGTGGGCATGACGGGGCTTTGGTGGCAAGCTATCAGCTTCAGCATTTGTTCCTTTTGGTGGCTGGTCAGAGCCCATATTTGGCAACATTTTAGGTATCTGTGAAGCCTGGATTTTCAGCCAGCAGGAGCTAGCTAATGGAGATAGTGATTTGTTAGCCAGGAGGGGATTGTTAGCATGAGGGCTGGGGCATGATCTAATTTTGTGGCTTTGTTATTTGGCCACGTGCATTGTTTTATTCAGAAATTCTGGATTTCTGCCCACATGTCACACAACTGGGGTGTGTAACAGATCCAGGCCAGTGGGGTACAGGAGTCTGGTAGAGGGCAAATATACTGGTCACTGGCTGAGTAGTTTTCTGTTCCCTGAGTGACCACAGCAGGGACTGCACTGGAGTAATAAGGAACCTGCTAGAACCAATTCTGGCAGACAGGCTGATTAGAACACCTGCAGCCAATCAAGGCAGGCTAATCAGGGCACCTGGGTTTAAAAAGGAGCTCTCTCCAGTCAGGGAGAGGAAGTGCATGTGAGGAAGAGGCACGAGGAGCTGAGAGTGAGAGGGTGTGCTGCTGGAGGACTAAGGAGTACAAGCGTTATCAGACACCAGGAGGAAGATCCTGTGATGAGGATAAAGAAGGTGTTTGGAGGAGGTCATGGGGAAGTAGCCCAGGGAGATGTAGCTGTCATGCAGCTGTTACAGGAGGTACTATACACAGCTGCAATCCACAGGGCCCTGGGCTGGAACCCGGAGTAG
The DNA here is from genome assembly GCF_003597395.2 of Chelonoidis abingdonii. Lineage (NCBI taxonomy): Eukaryota > Metazoa > Chordata > Testudines > Testudinidae > Chelonoidis > Chelonoidis abingdonii. The sequence goes on from NC_133790.1 coordinate 23,982,655, forward strand.
AGGGCGGGCCCGGGTTTCCCCCAAACCTCCCAACTCCTGATCGAACACAGGAGGAGTTGACCCAGACTGTGGGGAAGATCACTGAGGTGAACAAATCTGCCAATAAGCGCAGGACCCACCAAGATAGAGGAGGAACTTTGTCACAGGTGTAATAAATCAACCTACATTAAAACCAGCAGCTCATCTGCTTGAGAACTGCATCCCTCCCAATACAAAAGAATATCCCGCTCAGAGCAGATTAAACATTGCAAAAGCTGTCGGGTCAACATTTACTTAGACTCTCATTGGCTGTTTGGTTTGACCATTTTTGTATCTGCTTATTATTTGCTCTTTGCTGATTTTGGCCAGTTCGATGGGTTTGTTTTTTTGTTCACAGGAATGTTTGGGGAATGTGTTGCCAACTTGTGTGATCTTATCACAACTCTCATGATGTTTGCTGTTTTTCTTAAAGCCCCAGCTCCTGGAGGCATGAAATTTGGTGAGAAACTAAGCAGAAACTTTTCTAGCCTTCATCACTGCAGAGAAAAGCTTCGAAATGTGGCCCAGCTGCAACCTAAAAAAACCTCGAGGCAAATAAGAAGAACCTCACCTTTATTATTAATTATTATTACTATTATTAATTAAAAATCTCACCATTTCAAGCCGATCATGATTTGGGGGGCTTGGTTCATGACTTTTGAATGCTTGCAGTGGGCAATAGTGAACATCTGGCCCCTTGTACAAAGATCTGTGTCTGCCTTCATGTATCAGAGGGGTAGCCCTATTAGTCTGGACCATTTACTATCCTTGTTAATCTTCATTTAAAGCTTTTGCCATCCCATCGGGGTGCAGAAATGGTACCATCTACCTTAGGTGACCAGCCACACCACAAATAATGAAGCTGTGACGCGAACATTTCCTCCTCTGTCCCAATGAACGAGTAGCCAGCTGTGTTCTTGCTGGGAAAGCCCCACTGCAGATTGGCTCAAACCAGAGAGATTCTGGATCAAAACGCAGCTCAAGAGATCAGAGTCTGCCCTGGGGACAGCTGCTACCTTGAAACCACACAGTTTCCTTCACCTGATTTATTTTGGTTCCTCTTCTTTACCTAGCAGCAGGTTCTGCCACACTTACGGTTAGTGGTGCCTTATTCCATGAGTGACCCCGCTGGAATCAGTGGGGCTATTTGTGCTTAGTATTAGATAAGGCAGGAGTTAAAGGAATGTGGGGAACACAACACCCCTGTTGTGCTGCATTCGTAGAGGGTGTTCCTCATTTTGGCTAGAGTGGTATGAGCTCTCCTGAGTCAGGGGATTGCAACCTTGCCCTAAGGGAGTGAAAGCAATGGGGGGCAACATCCGGACTGCGTCACAGATTAAACGTCGCAGGCAGACATGTGATCATTCGCCTCAAGCTGGGCTGTCCTGGCATGAAGTCTCAGAGTCAGGGGTCATTTTGGTCTGCACTCTGCAGTGCTGGTCACATTTCTTCTCAGCCTCCCCTCCTGAGTGCACCCCTCCTATAGGAGTTTGGATGCCCTTTAAAGACTGAGGTAGTGTCTCAGCTGTGTTAGCATACATTAAACTGTCCCTCTGCTCCCTGAAATATATCTTGCTTTTCACCACATCTGGGGTTATAGGTTCAAAAAAGGAGGGTACCATGCTATGGGTGTAAATTAAGTATGTGCATATTGCACAGGTAACGCTGCCTGCTGTTCCCACATTGGGCATACAGATTGCATACACTGCATGTGCAAATGGACATTTGTACACCCAAGCCACCCTTTGCATGCCCGATTGCATGAAGTTCTTGTGTCCATAGTTACCTTACATACATGTGAATGCATATAGTTTGCAAGATTGAGGCAAGTGTGGAGCGCACATCCTCAAAGCACACTGCTGCTTTCGAATGCCTTTGTCCCTACAGCATGAAGAAAATTTGAACATTGGCCTTTCCATGTGTCAAGCCTCCTTATGACACTATTGGCCATCTCTCGGAGGTGCTGTACTTCAATTTTCCACAAGCACTCAGCAAGGCCAAGTATGAGCTGTGTATTTTGCACCTGCCACTGAGCAGCCCCTGCCTTTTGAAATGGCAGTCCCTGATGTTTTGATCTTTATATTCCAAGCAGAGTTGGTCAGACAAAAGGGACAAACATTTTACAAACTTTTTTGGATTTCCCCCCATCCCTCCATCCCCAACACAAAGTTTTTCTAGCTTCAAAATTTTAAATGTTCAAGTTTGGAAAACACTGACCAGCTCTAATTCAAATCCTCCTTGGGAAGGATAAAAACATCCCTTGTTTTAGCTGGAAAATAAGCATGTGATTTCAAAATGCAAGAGGAGGTTTACTGTGATGGGTGCCCATCTGTGGCTAACTCCATACAATACCAACAAACAGTTTTCTGGTACCAAAACCTCCCCCACATCCATGACTTTTAAAGGGACAGTTCAACAAAAACACATTGGATAGTTCAGCACATCTCTACTTACTGTTTTTTGTGTTTTCTTTCTTCCTTCCTTTTACTTTTTGGGCTTGAGGAACTAAATAAGAAATGGCTAATTAATTGGAAGATTTCAGTTCTAATCACCCAAAACAAATCAAACTAACAGGACAGTGTATCTCAGAAATCACCCGCATGTTTTGTTCACCATTGATGCAAATGGACACAATTCCATTCACGCCAATGGTCTTGGGTTTATTTATCCCAGTAGAGTGAATCTGGTCCACTGTATTTCAGTAAAAAAACATATTGTCTTATGAGCCCCAAACAAAGGGATCAATCATCCCACTTGCCTTGTAGAGAAAGTGGATGAAAACTATATATTGAATATACATGTATTGGTATCGGTGGACTTACACCAGTGTAAATCTAGAATAAAGCAGCGGTGACTTGGGTCCATAGAGCCAAAGACTTCAATGAGTAGGTGTAGCGAGGCTAAGTGGGGAGGGTGAGGGACCATTACACTCCCTTTGGAGGGCGGAGCCTAGATCACCCCACCCCCCTCGCCTGAAGTACTGGGGCGTGGCTAGAAGTATAAAAGGCTGGCCCCGCAGCACAGTTAGGGGACAGCCTGTGGAGGGGAAGGATGCTTTCCCATGTCCCCGAGAGGAACCCTCACCGAGCGGTGCCCAATCCACAGACACCGACGAGATGTGGCCTGGAGTGCCTGCTGCCATCTACCCTGAGTTGCTGGAAGAGGCCTGGAGGCTAGAGGTACCAAACCCCAGGGTGGCAGGAAGTGGCCCAGGGGCAGCCCCGAAGCAGCTGGCTGCAGAGCCAAGGGTGGCCCAGTTGGCGTTTTGCGGCTGGATCCCTGCCGACACTGGGGCAGCCGATTCTGCCCCTGCCAGGGCCCTGGGCTGGGATGTGGTGGAGTAGGGTGGGGGCCTGCGTCCCCCTGCCACCCCACCCCAGGGTGGCTGACCCCCTACACTGTGAAAGGAGGCTCTAGCTCTGAAGAGGAGCGTCCCTTATCACTCACCTGTAGACTGTTTTGTTTGCCGGCTGCCTGAGCTCTCCCCAGGCTAAAGTCAGCCCTGTAAGACTGTTTTGTTTGCTCGCCCCTGAGCCTACTCAAGCCCATGCCCAGCTGTAGAGTGGTTTGCTTGCTGGCTACCTGAGCCCCGCCCAGACCAAAGCCAGCCATGAGACTCTTGCTTGCTTGTAGCCTGTCCCTTTCCAAGCCCAGGACTCAGTTCCCCTGGAAGACTGTTTGTTTGCTGGCTGAACCCAGCCCTGAGACTGTTTTGTTTGCTGGCTGCCTGAGCTCCACCCAGGCCACAGCCAGCCCGAATAGACTCGCTTTAAGGGCTGACAGCTTGAGACACCCAAACCCAGGCAAAAGCCTGACAGGGACTATTAAATCGCCCAGTCCTATTAGGGGCTCTTGCCTGTCTCGCAAACTCTGGTCTGGCCCCACAGGACCAGCCTGAGTGGCCTCCCTCTGAGAGGGAGAGTGAGGGACTATTACAGTAGGATACAATGAGCTTCCTGCACAAGGCCCTTCAGTTGATGGATTCTCATCACAGTGTAGGTTTGCTGGTAAAGCACACCATGAGAGAAAGGCGTTTCAGAATGCAGGCCAAGCCACTACAGATCTGCCTCTAGAAAGAGGTTTCATACTTTCCTGAGCTCAGCTTTCTCAAGCTGCACCTCTCCCCACTAAAAAAGCCCCTAGAAGCTGTCTTGGGAACACAAGTTTTTCATTAAAATCCACATTCTGGAACCTTTAATTACAGTCTGGATCAAGCGCCAGCCAGCACAGTAGGAAACTGACATCAGACACTAGCTTGCTCAGTTACAAGTTGAGCCCCGAATCTGTACGTTTAGGACAGAGTTTCCAGCCAGCCTTTAAGCTCGTTGAGCAATCAGAGTAAGAACTTTTAACTAGCAGTGAAGTCGGAGGGAGGGTGGCTTCCGCTCACTGACACTGGACCCTCACAGCTAACAAGATTGCAAATGATGTCTGGTTTTGACAGTGCTGTGGCACCCAAGGGACAAATTAAAACCCAGGAGCTATTGGAATACCTCAAAGCTGGGATCCATAAAGGGAAAACTGTCAGGCCCTTTGGTGTAACAGCACAGCAGGCCACCACTGCAAAAAATCTTCCAAATGCCCTTGCACATAGGAAGGCAAAAATAACACTCAGTGAATGTATGACTCCTATACTGTCCGGCTAAGTCTGTGCACTCTCCCTTTTAAAATTTACCTGTTCAAGGAAGGGTTAACCTTAACCTAGCTATAAATATGCACTCCAGGAGCTGGATTTAGTGCATGGCCTATGCTTGTATGTGCTGACAGAAGTTCACCAGGGGTAGCATTCACCCATGTATAGAGAGACCAACATGAGACCAAAGTACCACTCAGGTCAAGCAGCACATACAGTGGAATTCCACCCCAATGGAAGAGGCTGAGATGGCCCAATGCAGCTTTAACCTCAGATGCTCTGTGGGTGGAGGGGGAGCCTAGGGTGTTTCATAACCTCTGCTAGGTAAAACTTACACCTTCCTGCGCCAGCACTAGCAAATCTGGACTTCCCTAGAGTCCAATGGTGTTTCCCATCACTCCACGTGGGCAGAATTACCCCATACTGCGTAAGTGGGTGGCAAAGCTTTCAGAGCCCTTACCTATGTCTTCTCTTCTTTGAAGATAACCTGCAAGAAGCAAATATATAAACTGAATGTAGATGTCACTGTGGAATCAACACACACTGCCACATTTGTTCAGAGACAGACACATTTCAACTAGCTCTCTCATACAGACAGTGGAAAGGTGTTAAAATGGCTCAGAGAAGAGTCCACCCCACAAGGACCTTTCAGTAGACCTCAGCTGCCATTTAGCCACCTAAGGATATGTCTACGTTGTGAGCTGGTGACGTATGTCCCATCTTGGGGAGACACACCCACTCTAGCATGCTAAAAATAGTCTATCTGTGGAGGCGTGAGTGGTGGGAGGAGTTAGGTGTTGCCTCGTGTATGTACCAATCTGAGATGTGAGGCACGTACTCGGGTGGCTAGTCCCTCTTGTCCCACTCCTTGCATTGCTGCAGCTAGGCTCTATTTTTAGTGCACTAGCTCCGTCAGAGCTAGTGTGGAGCTGGGAATCACACTCCCACAGGGCCAGCGCTACCATTTAGGCGGCCTAGGCAATCACCTAGGGCGCCAGGATTATTGAGGGGGTGGCATTTTGCCGGGGGGGTGGCAGGCGGCTCCGGTTGACCTGCCGCAGGCGTGCCTGCGGAGGGTCCGTTGGTCCGCGGCTCCAATGGAGCTGCCGCAGTCATGCCTGCGGATGGTTGGCTGCTCCCGCGGCTCCGGTGGACCTCTCGCAGGCGTGCCTGCAGCAGCTCCACCTGAGCCACGGACCAATGCACCCTCCGCAGGAATGCCTGCGGCAGCTCCACCAGAGCCGCGGGATCAGCGTGGGGGGCGGCGAAATGGCCGTGCGCCTAGGGTGCGAGAAACCCTGGCGCCAGTCCTGCACTCCCCTACTTGCCAGCCTTCCCAAGATAGCTTAGCCTGCCAGGAACTGAGCTCTTGGAAATGCTGGTAAGTGTCCCAGTGGGAGCTGCTGCCTGCTGAGTGTTTTGAAATTCTGGCCCCCGTTTGTGGGTGCTGAGCACTTGACAATCTGGCCCTGGGTGGAAGAGCTCTGTTGAGCTGCGTCCATTTATTCCTCTGATTGGTTGAATTTTCCCTGCTGGTGCTAATTCAGCCCTGCAGCCTTGGTGGGGAGAGATGAGCCAGCTCAATGGGCAGCTGTAATCCGTCTGTATCGAGCAGTCAGGAAGGCCCCTTGCCTATCAGTTTTCTTTATTTTGGGGCAAATCCTTGCCCCTGGGTTAAATGTGGGGTGGGGGACCTAGCACGGCCTCTCTGAAACCTGACCTTGTTGGTTCTCTTGCTCTACAGGCCTTACTCCCTGATGATGGTGGTGGTGGAGGGCAGGAGTCAGACTGATGCAATGTCAGGCCTTGTGTTCTAGGGGAGTTGATTCTATACACACGCCTGTTAGGAGGGCTAGTAACATAATGTAGGAGTCAGGCCTGTCTATAACCAGAGATAGAAGTTTGGGTCTTGTTTACCTGTTTGAGTTTTGATATTATATTCTTACTAACATGTGTGAACAAAGGAAAAAGACACCGTGTGTTGCTTCTGCCCAGCCAGATGGGTTGTTAGTATAATGGGAACAGATAAGAACAGCTAACATATTACTGGGCATGGTGGGAATATAATGCATTGAAGATGGCCTCAACTCCTATCTCAAGGCAAGGTCAAGCAACCAGTCGGGAGGGGCGATGGGGGATGAATGGGAAGGTTAACGAAGCACTAAAAGGCCAAAGCAATGCCTGTCCCTCACCGTAGCACAACCTCACTCCTTCCCCCGCCCATGGGATACAAAAGAGGTGGGACGAAGCCCCCAGACTCACAACGCCCCAAAATGGAACATGATCATAAACTGTAAGAGGTGGGACCAAGGGCAAGTGTCATGATGCCTGCTAAGGAGTTGAGGAGTGGGACACTGGGAAGCAAGGCTCAGCGGCGTCAGCGCTATGGATATGCTTGCTTGAAACTAACTCCAATCAACATTGCTTGCACTTCGGACTTCTGGCCTTTTGCTTTCTGCCTGCGTGACAAGAACCAGGGAAGTGGGTGAAGGGAAAGCCCCCTAACAATGCTCCACACCCCATTTAATACTACAGATATATGGGGCTGAGTCTGATCTCAGGGACACTGCTGTAAATCTGGAGCCTCTCCATCAACGTCAGTGGGCCTGGTTTGCACCGGGGTCATCATTTACACCTGTGCAAACTGGGTGTTAAAGGCTGCTGTTCTGAGTGGAGGATGGATTGCCCCTGCTCTGCACCACACACATGGCTGCACCACGTGCAAAGCAGCAGAGGATCCATCGGGCCCATCATTGCTGGGGCAGGGTGCAATCCTGGGAGGAATATGGCATGCTCCTTTGTAGTGAAATGCTTTGGAGGAGTCTTTCTGTCCCCCTCTCTCTCTCTCCCTGAATATTGGGCACAATTTTTAGTCTTTCTGTTTTGTCTCTTTTGTAAGACTGTCCTGGTTTGTTTGTTCAATCAATTATAAATATATGAACTTTCCGAGGAAGATGGCACCCATTGTTCTCAGCAAATATTGAGTCAGTGGTTGGAAGAAGAAACTGGAATGTTTGATATTTAAAAATGTAATCATGCTCTTTCCATTAGAGATGGGCCTGAGCTAGCCAGCTTGGAGCTGGGGCCAGCTCACAGCAGGCCTGTTGCTTTGAAGGCATTTGGATCTGCTTTTGGCCTGTTGGAGAGAGAGATGCCTGCTGGGACGTTCAGATGTAGACGTGCACCCGAGCTGTTCTAAATGTTCGGGCTGGGCGGGGGTGGGCAGGCTGAATATGGCATATGGGGTTTGTGTTTGAGCCCATCACTGGTTCCAATATTTGGGTTCTTTTGAGGCTCATTGAGCTAGTAAAGCAGGATGGAAATGGGGTGACAGAGGACGAGGGCCAGGGGAAACTCAACGGTTTGGGCTCAGATGGATTCCTATAAACCTTGCCTTTGAGTTTGGTCCTAGCTTTCCATCCTATTTCTAGAGCCCCCACCCCCGGGACATCAGAACGCTGTCCCATGAGCATTTGCACCTCCTTGAGTTGTGTAGGGTGCCATTTGGGCAGGTTTCAATGGTCTGGCGTTGAGGCCATATGGGAGCAGTCGGGCTGAGCTGGCATGTGCAGGCTACGCTACAGCTGCTTGGTCCCAGAATTCTGCAGAATTTAAGCTTCCATTGAAAAAAGAGGGAACAAACCAAAAGAGCCAATGGCTAGGAAAGAAACCTGGCCCAGCGCTGTCTGCAGGAGTCTGCGGACAGACAGACACTTGTTTGGTGAGCAATGCGGACAGCCCACGCATTAATGCCAAAGCCTCTGGAGAACAAAGTTGAATTATGCCCAGCCCTGCGAGGTCTGCAAGGGAAGAGGGAGGGAGAGCTGGCAGCCTCCCTGCCCCTTGCACTCCTGTGCAGAGGCTCCGCACAACCCTTTGGAAGAGCATAGGTGTTGCTCCCTGCTAGGCCAATGCAGGTACTAACTTCCTGAGAGTGGGTGGGGTGATAAGGCTGTCAGAGATCCCATTGCAGTGGGAGCTCTCTGGGTCAGCCAAGATCCCTCCCAGGGACTCCCATTCACCATTTCTGTCCCACTTTAGCCCAGGGTTATGTGGGAGTTAAGGAGCACAAAGATGTCGCACTGGCCATCCCCACAGGGGCCAACATTGCCCAGACAGCAGGGCCAAGCAGCATGGACATCCTTTACCTCTAAGTCTCCTTCTAACTCAAATCACCCAGCTGCGCTCAACCGCTTTGCGTTCAGTGCCTGGGGAGGAGCGGGTGCTGGGCTCAGGGCTGAGCGTTTTAGGGGGAATACCTGTTTCTTTTTCGTTTCTTTGAGCTTTTCTTCTTCTTCTTCTTCACAGGCGAGAGGCTATATGATGGAGACCTGGAGAACAGCAACAACACGTTACTTACTGGGCATGTGGTGCTCCGAGCTGAAGGAGTCTGTCTGCTTGGGGTGAGCGCCTGGGGACACAGGGATTTACCACACTTGCCTTTCACCCAGGAGACCTGCATTCCAGTCCTTGCTTAGAGGACAAGCGAAAACTCATTCTCGCCTGGCAGGTGTTGTTCCCATCAGGAAGGACCCCTGAATTTGCCATAGCTGCCAGGCAGCATGCAGGGGAGGTCCAGACGACTGCAGGTCTGGGTTGAATCAAAGAACATTGCCCAACCTGCTGCAGCAGGCTCCCTTTGGGTCCTGGGTGCCCACACCCCACCATGGCCTGACAGAAACGTTGGTGACATTTCTGCTCAAGCTCCAGCACTGTGTGGTGGGGGTATAAGCAGCTTCGTGCTGACTGCTGAGAACAGCCTAAAGAACTCAGTGCAGTCCCCACAGTTACTGTATTGCCCCCCTCTCCCAAGGACTCAGGGAATCCCCCTCTGTCACAGCCCTGGCTCCAGGACAGACATGATCCCCATTCCTTGGCCATTGCCCTAACTCCCTCCTCAAATACACTCGCCAGTTCTAGGTCTCTTTCCCCTCATTGCGAGTCTGATCTCTAGCACTGCCGCAGCCAGCATGGCAGTTTGCAGAGGAGTGGGTCACACGCTGACTGCTGAGCCCTAAAATGTGGTGGTGGGGAGTTGGGCCACTAGTCTGGAGGGCGGGGATGCTGGGGGAGGGGAGGGGAAGGTGAAAGTGTATTAGTAGAGCTGGGGGAAGCTTGTATAGCATCTGACTGAACCAGGCTGGGATCCAAGCACTGACTTTTCCTGGGTCCCAATATTTACAGAATCATAGAAATGTAGGATTGGAAGGGACCTTGAGAGGCTCTCTAGACCAGGCCCCTGCACTGAGGCTGGATTATACCATCCCTGACAGGTGTTTGTCCAACCTGGTCTTTAAAACCTCCAAAGATGGGGATTCCACAATCTCCCTTGGAAGTCTATTTCAGAGCTTAGCTCCCCCTGTAGTTAGAAAGTTTTACCTGATTTCTAATGTAAATCTCCCCTGCTGTAGATTAAACCAATTACTTCTTGTCCTACCTTCATCACTGTCCTTTTTATAACAGCCTTTAATATATCTGAAGACTTATTGGATCCCACCTCAATCTTCTTCTCAAGACTAAACATGCTCAGTTTTTTAAACTTTTCCTCATCAGTCAGGTTTTCTAAACCTTTTCTCATTTTTGTTGCTCTCCTCTGGACACTCTCCAATTTGTCCCCATCTTTCCTAAAGTGTGGCACCCAGAATTGGACATGGTGCTCCAGCTGAGTAGAGTGAGACAGTTACCTCCCATGTCTTAACATATGACACGCCAGTTAAAATGCCCCAGAATGATATTAGCCTTTTTTGCGAGTGCACCATATTGCTGACTCATATTCAATCTGTGAACTATTGTAATCTCCAGATCCTTTTTAGAAGTACTACAGCCTAGCCAGTTATTCCCCACTTTGTAACTGTGCACTTGATTTTTCCTTCCTTTGCACTTATCTTTATTGAATGTCATCTCACACGCTACCTGGGAATGTCATCTTGTTTATTTCTTCAATTGGAACTCTTCAATTCGTCAAGATCAAGAATTCCAATCCTGTCCTCCAAAGTGTTTGCAACCCCTCCTAGGTTGGCATCAGCTGCAGATTTTAGAAGCATACTCTCTACTCCATTATCCAAGTCATGAATGGAAATGTTGACTAGTACCAGACTCAGGACTGACGTGTGGGACCCCATTAGATATGTCCTCGCAGTTTGGGAGCGAACCACTGGTAACTACTCCTTGAGTAAGGTCTTTCAACCAGTTGCGCCCCCCACTTTATAGTCATTTCATCTAGCCCACACTGTCGTGGTTTGCTGTGTTTATAGACAGTCAGAGAATGACAGTTCTGAAAAGCAGATTTATTTTTTCACAGCTCTCCCTGGCCTTTTTTTAATCAGGGGACTCTTCCCCTCTAGCAAGATGTTGAAATGCAAACCCAGGCTCTGGATTTCTGCCTGATTTGATTGCAATGAAGACATCACATTTTATTTCAGCAGGTGTTACTGCAGCTGAGTGTGCTGGGTGGATTTTCCCCATTTCAAGGCCGCTGGAGTTGCCACAGCTTTGCACAGCTGCCACCTCCTGGCACTGATTTTTCACACACAGTTTATGCCTGAGCTTTAGGTCCTGGCAGCACAGCCCTGCCCTGTAGTTGCTGGCTTAAGGTTAAGGGTCTGAGTCCTGCTATGATAAAATCAAGGTGTTCAGACGCCCTGGTGATGGGCCTGGTAGAACGACCTTAACAGAACAGAACATGCACCATGAAGTCCAGCTGAAAGTAATATGAGATTAGATAGGCAAAAAACACAGGGGCATGCTCTTAATTTGCACTTCATTTGAAATCATTGTAAGTTAGGAGTCCACATACCTTTGTGGGTCTGGGGCTATAGCCCTATATGGGTGATCAGTGCAGAATTGTGCCCTCTGATCCATTTCCTAGTGTCCGGCCCAGTCTAGTTTTAAAAGTCCCATGAGAAGGGTCTTCCCCTGTTTTCTCTTAGGGAGGCTATTCCATGGCTTAACAGATTTCACTGTCGGGACATTTAACTTGATATTCAGCTTTTTTCTCTTGATTTCACCCCACTACCTCTAGTTATACCTCCTGGAACCAGGCTAAACAATTCCCTTCCTTCCTAGGAGCTAACATCGTCTTTCCCATAGGATCACATGCTCTCCCAGCTGTCACCTAGCCTGGGAGATTTTTCCCTTTGTCTGGGATCTGAGCAGCCACTGGTCTGTGGGGTTTCCCCCTCTCTGAACTCACCTTCTCCTCTTCTTACGTGTGGATTTCTTTTTCTTTTTCTTCCCCCGGGATGGGGGTGGTGGCGTGTACTCCTCATTGTGTGAGGGGCTTGAGAGAAAAAAGGACAATCAGTTGACCCATGTCAATCAATCTTGTTTCCATCCACTTCCTCAATTCCCAGATAGTCCTGTTTGAAGGACGTTTTCTGCACCTTTCTGCTGTACCATGAAAGATTGGGTTTCATGGCAGATCTATAATGCAGGGTAAATGCTTAATTACAATGTTATGAGCAATTTGGTCATGCTTTAAATTAACTGTCTCCTCTCGGGATTTAATATATATATATAATGAGATAGTTGCTATATGTTACTCACATGCCAGTTGATAATTTTAAAAATATTTATCGAGGTTAACAGCTCCGTAACGGATTTATAAGTTTTGTTACCCTCGGTAAATATGTTTTAAATAATTAATTGGCATTTAATTCGCATACAATAATTATGGCAACTAGATACATTTCTCTAAATTTAATAAGAGTTAATGTATGTTAAACATCAGCTGACTACAAAAACATATTTATTGAGGTGTTATGGTAGTATAATGAGATATATATCTCTCTTACACAGTTGTTAAACCTCAGAAAAATATGTTCCTGGGTATTTTTTTTTACATTTTGAAACATGCAGCACATAATCTCATTATGTTTAAATTAAATGCAAATACTGTAGTTAAATGAATTTGGGGGCACTTAGTTTAAACTATGACAGTTAATTTGTGGTTATCCGTTAAGCAAACCAAACATTCTCAGGAAGGGAGGAAGTGCTGTCTAGTGAGTAAAGCAAGTGATAATGAGTCAGGTTTCCTGGATTGTATTCCTGGCTGTGTCACTGACCCCCAGTGACACCTTGGTCCAGTCACATGGAGTCGGATTTTCAAATGTGCTTAGTGATGATTGGCACACAGCTAAGCCAACCCCGAGCACTTCAGGAAATTCCACACAGCAGGGGGCTGATTTTCAGAAGTGCTGAGCATCCCCAGAGGTCAAGTGGACTTGCAGGTGTTTACGGCTACTGAAAGTCAGGAGGGAGAGTGTTGCAGTTTAGGAACCCTAAAATTAAGGCCTCCAAAATTAGTGGATACATTTGTTTGCACACTTCTGTGCCTCGGTTTCCCCATTTGTAAAATGAGAGAACACCTGTGTCAAAGGGATGTTGTGAGACTTAGTTATTATTTGGAAAGTGCCTTGAGATCCTCAGATGCAGAACCAGACTAGAATGGAATAGGAGCTAAGAAAGGACAAGGATTAACAACACAGTCTTGATACATGGACATCATCAGAGCATGAAGATATTTAGAACGACAAGGCTGCAGAGGGAGGGGGAGGAGCTGTTCTGCAGCTGTCACTGATTTACATTCAGGGCTTTCACTGCACTTTACAGGGCCCAGGGTAGAATCGGTCTTATCTAGGGCTTGAATTACTAACAAAATGACGCTCCCATAAAAACCCAATTGTTTAGTGTTTTTAATACACTTTTTTTTATAGCCCTACAAAACTAACCGTGATGCTAATGTTTTGCTCATGAGCCATGAATAACTGAACCGTAAAGTATTTTTGGAACGTGTAAAGAAACTCTCCGTCATTGCCAGGGCTCAGGTAGTAAATGTGTAGCAAGCAGAATACCCCTCCCTCTCTGGCCCCTAAGTTATTTGTTCACTAGTTTATTTTAACTTGGAGAAACGGGTCCCATCACAAATATATTACTCTGGCCAGCATCAGGAGAGCAGCAATCTTCTAGTTACATAGCTACCTGGAGCCAGACTATCACCGCTGAAAGGGGGCCAGCATCTGCTACCCTTACTCACGACTGAGGTGCACTCTATTCCACAACAGGAAGGAAGGCACAGTCCCGTGCCTCAGGAGATCTGTGTTCAATTTCTGGCTGAGCCGAGGTGACCCTGGGCAAGTCAATCTGGTCCAGAGTCTCAAAGGTATGTAGGTGTAGGGATGTATGGAAGGCAAAAAAAGAACGTGAAGAACAGCTAGCCGAAGACTCCAAAAGTAACAGCAAAAAACGTTTTAAGTACATCAGAAGCAGGAAGCCTGTTAAACAACCGGTGGGGCCACTGGATGATGGAGATGCTAAAGGAGCACTCAAGGAAGATAGGGCCATGGTAAAGAAACTAAATGAGTTTTTTGCATCGGTCTTCATGGCTGAGGATGTGAGGAAGATTCCCAAACCTGAGCCATTCTTTGTAGGTGACAGATCTGAGGAACTGTCCCAGATTGAGGTGTCATTAGAGGAGATTTTGGAACAAATTGGTAAATGAAACAGTAATCAGTCTCCAGGACCAGATGGTATTTACCAAGAGTTCTAAAGGAACTCAAATGTGAAATTGCAGAACTATTAATTGTGGTATGTAACCTATCGTTTAAATCAGCTTCTATACCAGATGACTGGAGGATAGCTAATGTGACGCTAATTTTTTCAAAAGGCTCCAGAGGTGAGCCCAGCACTTACAGGCCTGTAAGCTCAACTTCAGTACCAGGCAAACTGGTTGAAACTATAGTAAAGAACAGAATGATCAGACACATAGATGAACATGATTTGTTGGGGAAGCGTCAACATGGTTTTTGTAAAGGAAAATCATGTCTCAACAGTCTACTAGAAATCTTTGAGGGAGTCAGATAGCATGTGGACAAGGGGATCCCGTGAACTTAGATTTTCAGAAAGCCTTTGACAATGTCCCTCACTAAAGGCTCTTAAACAAAGTAAGCTGTCATGGAATAAGAGGGAAAGTCCTCTCATGGATTGGGAACTGGTTAAAAGATAGGAAACCAAGGATAGGACTAAATGGTCAGTTCTCAGAATGGAGAGAGGTAAATAGCGGTGTCCCCCCAAGGTCTGTACTGGAATCAGTACTGTTCAACATATTAGATAAATTAGATAATTTACTAATGACTAAACAGTGAGGTGGCAAAATTTGCAGATGATACAAAACTACTCAAAATAGTTAAGTCCAAAGTAGACTGAGAAGAGTTACAAAGGAATCTCATAAAACTGGGTGACTGAGCAACAAAATGGCAGATGAAATTCAGTGTTGACAAATGCAAAGTAATGCACATTGGAAAACATAGTCCCAACTCTACATATAAAACGATGGGGTCTAAGTTAGCTGTTCCTGCTCAAGAAAGAGATCTTGGGAGTCATTGTGGATCATTCTCTGAAAACATTCACTCAATGTGCAGCGGCATTAAAAAAAGTTAACAGAATGTTGGGAATCATTAGGAAAAGGATTGATAATAAAACAGAAAATATCATATTCCTCTATATAAATCCATGATGCGCCCACATCTTGAATACTGACTGCAGATCTGGTTGTCCCATCTCAAAAAAGATATACTGGAATTGGAAAGAGTACAGAAAAGGGCAACAAAAACGATTAGGGGTATGGAGGAGATTTCATATGAAGAGAGATTAATAAAACTGGGACTTTTTGGCTTGGAAAAGAGATGACTAATGGGGGATGTGATAGAGGTCTATAAAATCATGAGTGGTGTGGAGAAAGTAAATACAGAAGTGTTATTTACTCCTTCTCATAACATGAGAACTAGGGGATCAACAAATGAAATTAACAGGCAGCAGGTTTAAAACAAACAAAAGGAAGTATATCTTCATATAATGTATAGTCAACCTGTGGAACTCTTTGCCAGAGGATGTTGTGAAGGCCAAGGTTATAACAGGGTTCAAAAAAGAACTAGATAAGTTCATGGAGAATAGGTCCAGCAATGGCTATTAGCTAGCATGGGCAGGGATGCAAAACCATGCTCTGAAGTGTCCGTAGCCTCTCTTTGTCAGAAGCTGGGAATGCGACAGGGAATTGATCACTTGATGATGACCTGTTCTGTTCATTCACTCTAAAGCACCTGGCATTGGCCGCTGTCAGAAGACAGGATACTGGGCTGGATGGACCATTGGTCTAACCCAGTACAGCCATTATTATGTTCTTAGGTGTCTAAATCTCAAGCCACTTTACTACCTTTGAAGATCTGGCCTTAAACTCTCTGGGCCTCAGTTCCCCATCTGTAAAATGGGGATAATGCCCCTCTCTTCCCCACTCTTTCTTTTCTGTTTATAAGTTTTTCAGGTCAAGGTCTGCCTCTCACCATATGTTTGTGATCTTTAATGGGGCTCCAGGCATTGAGATATAAATAATAATATTACTAGTGTTTATTTTGGTGGTTCTAATTGCACACTCAACACGTGTAAATATGGTACAGTCTAGGCCTAAACTACTAAAAAATTAGCAAGCCAAGACTAGGCTAACACCACATTCTGATGGAGGGTAGACAATAGAATCCTTCCAATTTACTCTTGCTTTATGCCATTTTCCCAGCACCCTGATACCACACTAAGCACCAGGCATCTGCTAACCACCAGGTCTCTAACTACAGGATCGCTTTCATCATCCCCTGAAATGCAGCCACCTCTATGGTGACGGGTGGCAAATGTTGAACAGTGCACAGCAACACCACACAAATTAGAATAGTCAATGAAGGCTGCCACATCCACGGCAGAGGAATTCAGCACCTCTGCCTTTGTGACAAATTCCCTTGGGTATTGGAAAGCTGCAAATAGCAAGGCGCATGTTGCATCCCAGACCCATGCTTGGGGCATTTGGTTTCATACCGCCCTAGAGAGAATGGCACTTGTTTTTTGTTCAGTACAAAGACACAGGGGGAAACCACCCCTGCCCTGAAGAGCCCACAGCCCAAACAGACAACAGAACCCACACTGCAAGACCCAGGGGAGTCTGTTTTGTTGATGTGGGTCAGCAATTTTGTCCTGAGAGAAAGGAGACTGTCATAGGATGTGTCTGCCTTGTAGTGCCCCCTGCTGGCAAAGCATGGAATCCAGAATTAGTGGAGAGGTCAGTGGGCAGCCAGCTTTCCCAGCCTGCTGTCTGTCTCCCCTTTTATAAGGCCTAGGAGCCTTCCCTTGAGCCCAGCTGGGCAGCAGGCTCAGTCACAGGTACACTGGACCCCACTCCCTCTTAAAGGGGCCAGTCCTGTGGCAGAGACCATTTGGAGGGAGGCTTTGATGGCGGATCTCTGAGGATGTGGTTTGGTAGCCTGCCTCAGGTGCCCTTCACCCATCGTTGCATCAGAATAGAGAAACGACATGCACCACAATTCCCTGTGAGAGGTTAGATCCCAGCTCCTGTTCCTAGGCCCTTTTGAGATCTATCAGCTTTCCATCCCATTCCAGGAAACATTCTCCCTTTCCACCATCCTTTTCCCTTTTCCAACCTGTTCCCGGGACACTGGGCTTGGTGGATGGATTCCTGATTTACACCAGTATAATGGGGAGCAGAATCAGTCCCAATCACTTGAAACCACTGGTTCTTTTCAGCCTGGTTCTGGGTCAGCACACTGCTTTTTAGAGGCAGAGGAACAAGCTTTTTTGCAAGGTAACAACCATCATGTCCCTCTGTTGCAGAACAGAAAGGTGGATGGAATTACATTGCATCCTCCAATTAACATTTAAATATTTATTCTCTTGCTTTTTTGCCTCTCAAGTAATTCAGAGATCCAGTGGAACATTCATTAGGAGACGTGGCACACATCCTTCTTGGTAACAGGCTTGATGAGCCCTTTATCTGTGTTAAGGTAAAAGAAATGTCATTTTGAGGAGGATCCCTGTCTGTCTTCAAACTCAGACATCTGTCTCCATGCAGATGCAGAGGGACATTTTGTCATCATCACAAGCCAATTCCCTCCAGCGCTGTATTGCCCAAATTCTATGAAAATAGTGCTCAGATTGGTTTTCTTCCCTAATTTTTTTGCCATAAGTGTTTTCCTTTGGTCTGCCCATTACATTTTCCCTCCTGACAAGAGAAAACCATACACTTTCAGGGTCAGCAACTTATCGGAAATCAAGAAAAATAACAAACCAAAAAAGAACAAAAGTAAGGTGTCCAGAGAGAACACGGTGGGTCATTCTAACATGCTGTATCACCTCTGCCTCACAACATGGCAGCTGCCTCTGCAGACAGAGCAGCAGGCTCCTTAGAAATGGAAAGCTGCAGTACGGTGATGGAGTTACACTCCATCTGTTCCCCTTTCCTGATCTTTAATGGAGATTCATAGATATGAAGGCCAGAAGGGACCACTGCATCAGCTAGTCCGACTTCCTGCACAACTGAGGCGAGAGAATATAATCGGTCCTCCTGTTTCAAGCTTCATCTTGCTGGCTTTCCTCCTGGGAGGATTTTCAGAAGACTCACACCCTCAGAGATCCTCCATCAGAGCCTCCCTCCAAATGGTCTTTCAATGGAGAGAAATCCCCTCACGTGTCATGGCATGGGCTGATCTCTAATTGCCAGGGGTTAGGAAACAACACCCTCTGTGGGCATTATTCTGTAACAGTCTCTGAATGTTTCCTCTGAAACATCAGGTGCTGGCCACTGCTGGAGACAGGATGCTGGGCTAGCTGAAGCATGGCTCCAACCTGCTCTGGCCTTTCCTAACATCACACCAAAGCTTTCTTGAAATTCAGCTCCCCCATTTGACATCCCCCCTCCCCGCATACTCTTTCAGAGCCCCTTGCGTCATCGGGCCCCTGGAATCTCTCCCTCCCACCGCAGTCCTCCTGATCATGGACACTCTACCTGAAAGCCCACCTGCTTCACACGCTGGGCTTTGCTTTCGCTCCCCAAGCCCAGATAATTCTCACACTGACCTCAGAGCAAGAAGGCACAAAACTCCACCATCCAAAGCAGGCCCAGTCAGAGGCTCTGTGCTGGGATCCTCCTGGAATCACTCCCCAGCACCATGGCCTGGCCCTAGTGTTGGGAAGCTGAAGGCATCCCAGCTACTCCAGTAGGTGGCTTCTGCTTTTGTGCCAATGGCCAGAGTAATGCAGAAGGTAGTTGAGGTTCTGGGAGGAGACTGGTCCACCAAGGTCTCTACTTTGTAGCAGAGCATCCTGCCCCAGGCCCTGCCCATTTCAGGTGCCTCCGGAGAGAGCTCTGCCTACTGCATCAGCAGCGCCACCTCCTGCCATGTCTAGGTTCATGCTGGACATCTCCCCTTCCCATAGCAAACCACCCCAAACATGGCGGTGTGCAAGAGCTGACTTTACCACTGACCAAGATGGCATGTGGCCCCTTCCAGATTGCTATTGCCACAGATGTGGCACAAACCTCACTAACTAGCCCAAGGGGCACTGATTGGCAGGGTCCTCCAGTCTAGAATGACCAATGGCTTGTCCCGGATTGGCAACTCCCATGTTCCTTCACTGAAACATCTGGCTCTGGAGAGGGACGGGAATCACAAACTCACCGGAGAAGCAGGCAAAATAACTAATGTGATGACAGCTTTGGGACAGATTCCAGGAGGCGTTCTCTGCTCCCTGAACATCAACTCTGTCAGGGAAAGGGGAGGGAAATCTGAGCAGGAAAAAATTAACACCTGCCCCAGTTATAAACCTGTAATATCTGGGCAATCTTAGGGTCCCCTTGAAAGATCTGACCAGATCTTCAGTTAGGAGGGACTAACACCCATATAGCACCCACCTTAACAACAATCCAACATAAATGATTGCTGTTTTTTATGGTAACCCCTAGGGACCTCAGCTGAGATTACAGCCCCATTGTAGATATATAGTGAGAAATAGATCCTGCCCCAAGGAACTTACAGCCTAAATAGATAGGAAAGAGAAGTATTTCTATTCCCAGTTTACTGATTAGGAACTAAGGCCCAGAAAGATTAAATGACTTGCCCAAGGTCACCCAATGAGTCTGTAGCAGAGTTGGGAATTGATCCCAGATACCCTAAGCCCCCAGTCCAGGGTTTTAATAATTAAACACTCATCCAATCTGCTTCCACGATCTTTCATGTATATTCATGACCTAATTTATTTCAGTAGGAGCTGTGACTGCTCAGCACCTCTGAAAATGCGGCTATTCGGTTTTCAGTCCTTTCCATTGCCTCTTGACAGCTTATCCAGTTTTTCAGTTCCGGCACTTCCATGGCCTAGGGGATGACAGGAGAATGAAACTTTAACCTCCTCCCCTCAGCCCCATGCAGATTCTTGTAGAGCCCTTCCTGGTTTCTGCAGATAACTTCTTTTGTTTTTGATGTAGAAACTTTCTCCCTGAGTTCATCTGACTTGAATTGTTTCTCTCTGATTGTCATCAAAGTCTAATTAAAAATACACTTCAGATTATTGCGCTGGTTAGCTTGAAATCTGAAGATATGAAATGTGCTTTCTCTCTCTCTCTATGTCTCTAGCAGCTTTAACCAAACGGATCAGCTTTAATCCCAGCAATAATTTAACAAGCAGGGCTTGGAAAGGCTGTTCACATCATTTATAAACTTTTGATTCATTTTTCCCCTTTCAAGCCACCCCAAGTTAAGAAAGAATTGATAAAGAACCTCTGCCCTAACAAGCCCTGTGCTGTTGGTCTGTGATCTAGGCATGGGCAGAAGGGAATCTCTTATGGTGAGTCTCCACGGCTAGCACCTCCATCATCCACAGCAGAGTACTGGGATGCTGGCAGGTGGCCTGCCTTCAAACCCGTTCTAAGCTAAGGTGATCATATGTCCCGTTTTGTCCCGGCCATCCCATCTTTTCAGGCAAAACTGAGCATGTGTCCTGTTTGTGCTTACCAACTGAGCGTCAGCTGGCAAGAGCAAACTGGACACATGCACAGTTTAGCCAAATAAGTGGGATGGAACTCCTAGTGGGGCATGGAGGAACGTGTGGTGTGTGTGGGGGAACAAGTGGCTATGCCAGCCCCGTGCTAGAGGGAGGTCTAGGGAGAGTGTCTCAGGCCAGCTGACCTGCCCCGCACGCAGCAGCCAGAGGGGGGCCTCAGGTGGCCCCGTGCATGGGCTGGCAAGGGTGGCCTCGGTCAGCCCTGCATGTTGGGGACATGATGGAGGAAGCTGGGGCCAGACCCATGTGGGGGACGTCAGCCTGGCCCTGTGTGGCTGGGAGGCAGGGAGGGCTCAGGCCAGACCCATGGTTGTGGCCACCCTGTTCTAAAACCAGTTTGAAATGGAGCCCATCCACTGCTTGGATGCATGTTCACTCAAGTGCCCGCTGCAGGCAGCCATTTTGGAAGAGAGGACCCGTGGCTGCTGCAGCATCCTGGGGGCGGAGGGGCAGTGTAGCAAGTGTGGGTGACACTGCAGAAACCCTGCTGCCACAAGGGGAAGACTGAAGTTCCTGGGGGCGGCGGGCCTATGTGCATTAGTGGAACTGAGCTAATAAGGGTCTGTGCCTCAGAAGCAGGTGTGAAGCCATCGCTCTCAGAATGGGATAGGAACGACAGGTTATCGGAGTGGCGGAGGGCAGGGAGCTCTGCTGGGTGAGTTAATGGAGCGACTCGACTATTGTAGACTCTCACAGGAGACCCAATGGAGACACAGAAGATTCAATGGAGACTGTGGGGATCCTGCAGGGGAGTTAGGAGGATGGCTATGTACACCCCCCCCACACACACACAAAACCTCACCCCACTGTTTTAGCCACTGCTCCCAGCTGGGACCTTACCTGTGGGATCTGTGAAGGGCATACTGTCTGCTGTCCTTTTCTTTCACACAGCCATTGGTGCTGGAGGCTTCCTGACCTGCGGTTCCGCTTGGCTTTTCCAAGTGTCTCTCCTCTGTTGGGCACGACAGGCAGCTCGGTGTCTCGCTGCTGGGCAACAAATCAGAGAAACAGAGCAATGAGGGGCTGTTCTCCTGGGAAGTCACCTTGTCTGAAGGATTACAACCATTAATGTGTGTGTTATGCTAGAGCACAGATGCTCCACCCGAGACCAGAACCCCTGGTGCTTGGCGCTGTTCAAACAAACAGGGACACTGATCCTACCCCGCAGGGCTTACAGTCGAAATAGTGAAGCAGAAGGTGGGCGAAATGAAAGAAGTTTCCCATTTAATAGATGGGGAACTGAGGCCCAGAGAGATGAAGAGACTTGCCAAGAGTCATCCACTGGCTTTCAGGCTACAACAGGAGGCCGCTGCTCCCAAGCTTTGTCAGGGAGGTGGATTGAAAGGGGTGCTCGGTGGGAAAGAGGCTGATATGGGCTCTGGGTGGATTGGTGGTTTGTAGAGATTCATATGCACCTAGAGCCTGGGCTGGTGGAACTGGGCCGTGGAGTGGGCTAGCGCCCCTGCAATGGAAACACTGGGGAGGGGTAGATCTAGGTTTCTGTCCCCCCCCCTTGTTTTTCACCCCCTCAGTAGCTCATAGAGGTCAGAACAGGACCTGGTGGGGAAGGAGCAGCCACGGCAGCACATGACATCAGGCCAGCTACCAAGGCACAGGTTGGACTCAAGTTTGCGGATGCCACTAAACTGGGAAGAGTGGTAGATATGCTGGAGGGTAGGGATAGAATACAGAGGGAACTAGACAAATTAGAGGACTGGGCCAAAAGAAACCTGATGAGGTTCAACAAGGACAAGTGCAGAGTCCTGCACTTAGGACAGAAGAATCCCATGCACTGCTACAGACTAGGTACCGAATGGCTAGGCAGCAGTTCTGCAGAAAAGGACCTAGGGGTTACAGTGGACGAGAAGCTGGATATGAGTCAACAGTGTGCCCTTGTTGCCAAGAAGGCTAACGGCATTTTGGGCTATATAAGTAGGGGCACTGCCAGCAGATCAAGGGACATGATCATTCCCCTCTATTCAGCATTGGTGAGGCCTCATCTAGAGTACTGTGTCCAGTTTTGGGCCCCACACTATAAGAAGGCTGTGGAAAAATTGGAAAGAGTCCAGCGGAGGGCAACAAAAATGATTAGGGGGCTGGAGCACATGACTTATGAGGAGAGGCTGTGGGAACTGGGATTGTTTAGTCTGCAGAAGAGAAGAATGAGGGGGGATTTGATAGCTTCTTTCAACTACCTGAAAGGGGGTTCCAAAGAAGATGGATCTAGACTGTTCTCAGTGTAACCAGATGACAGAACAAGGAGTAATGGTCTCACGTTGCAGTGGGGGAGGTCTAGGCTGGATATTAGGAAAAACTTTTTCATTAGGAGGGTGGTGAAGCACTGGAATTGATTTCCTAGGGAGGTGGTGGAATCTCCTTCCTTAGAGTTTTTTAAGGTTAGGCTTGAGAAAGCCCTGGCTGCGATAATTTAGTTGGGGCTGGTCCTGCTTTGAGCAGGAGGTTGGACTAGATGACCTGCTGAGGTCCCTTCCAACCCTGATATTCTATGATTCTATGACTCCTGGGCCCAGCGCAGTCCAGCCTTCCAGCCACCATTGGTCCTTATGGAGACACCTGAGCCAGGAATATGTGCGTCAGCTGCCAGAGTGAGATGGGGATGGGACATGGCGCCAGCCACCAAGGTGGGTGGGCAGCACAGGGAACCAGCCACCGAGGAGCTGCTGTAGGAGAAACAGTAGGAACTACTGGGAAGCCCATTCCCAGCCTGGAGATGGCTGCCCCTCTACCTGCCATTCAGAGGGAGCTTCCACCCCACCCACCTAAAGCTCTGGATGGGAGAAATAGCAGCTAGCAGAATCGGAGGAGACGGCTCTGGGATTACACACAGCTCTCAGGACACTGTCACCTCCCATTAAAGCTGCACGGGGCTTAGGTAGAGAGAATTCTGTTCCCAGTCGCTTGTGTGTCACAGGAAACAATCAATGTTCAAACGAGACTCAAGAAAACATTGTCTGAAGTCTGGCTCCAGCACGACGCAGACACGTTTCCATCTGCTTTCACGCAAGAGCTGCCACAAGCACTTAGAGACCGAGGCTGGGAGACTGCAGCCTGGCGACGGCTCGTTTAACAGGTAGAACAGGAAGGAGAACAGCCGGCAGGAGAAGGGAAAAGCAAGTCCAAACAATCACACACTAATGCAGTAGCCACCAAACCCCTCAGCAATATGGAGCGTGATCCCAGCAGGGGAGCTGTGCACTCTCATTCCAGTTGCTTTTAGCTCCAAGCTCTGCTGGCCAACCTGCCATACTGCACCACCTGGCATTCCCACTCTGGAGGCTTTGTTTGCACCCCCTCTTCCCTACCCAGCTGGCATGTCTGAGGGCAGCAGTGTGGCCAGCACAGTCCCCCAGCCCTGATAGACCCAAAGAGACTCCCCGAATGAAGCAGGACACAAGCAGCAAGGGGAGGGAGCAGGAAAGGGAGAGTTCGGGCCGTGGTCCTGCCATGAGCACCAGCGATGGCCTAATATTGCTAAAATGCCATCAGCATCAACTCCTCATTCCAAGCAAATGCTTCCATTTAACCTTCCAGGAAGGGGCCGCTCTTGTTCTGCAGAGCTGTCTTCCAGGCACATAGTCCTGGGGGATGGGGGGTGAACAGGGTGCAAGAGGATGCCAGGTCCCCTTGAAGTTATGAGCTTTCCCGTCTGTTTCAAGGGGCTTTGGGTCAGCCCTTGAGGTGGGAGTGGTGTATCAGGCTGGCTGGGGCACCGGGACGAGGTGCAGGTGGACGGATGGTTGGGGGCAATTCAGTGACAATAGAAAATGTAACTGTGATGCTCTTGCCCAAGCTGCAGGCATGAGCTAAGAACTGACAGCCTCATATCTGGAGACCAGACCAGGTCACCCGGATGTTAGTTTTCCTCAGAACAGGTATTAGTCTTACAATAATGCATTTAGACTCTATGAAATGCTGCATGCATGAATCTCACTTATATCTATAGCCCATTATATATATTTAAGAGATTTAAGTGTTAAGAGTTTGCTCTGGAACTGCAAACCTCCCAGTCAGGAGTGACGCATTAGCTGGTGTGAAATACCAGTTTGCCACAGCAAGTGTTATCTCCTCCCCAACAAAAGAAGGCCAACAGACACTAGACAAACCATTGGGTAACATCAGAGGACAAAAGACTTTGTTGATTGCATTACTCCCCACCCCCACCCATGAAGAGGAGACATGCACATGAACTTGTCCCACCATCTTGAACTCTGGGAGAAGGGATAAAAATCCCTGACTAGAAGAAACTGTGTCTTTTTGGCTGTTTGAACTCTGAATGGTGAGAGACTCTAAACTGAAGCCAGAGATCCCTGGGGGCTGCCTGCTGGGTCTGTCCTGAAAGACACTTGGAATTGACAGATCACTACAATTCTGTCACTCTTAGGATTTAAGAACATAAGAATGGCCCTACTGGGTGAGACCAAAGGTCCATCTAGTTCAGTATCCTGTCTTCCGACAGCGGCGAGTGCTAGGTGCCCCAGAGGTAATGAACAGTACAGATGATCCATCTCTTGTCACTCATTCCGAGCTTCTGGCAAACAGAGGCTAGAGCATTTGGAGTGTAACTCATTGGTATGTGTATGTTTGCTTGCATTAACCTGAAAATAATTCTCTTATTCCGTTTTCCTAGTTAATGAACCTCTAAACAATTTTTCACAGGACTGGCCCCCGGTGTTGCCTTTGGTGTAAGATCCAGGGTAGCAACTGATCTGAGGGTAAGTGGCTGGTCTCTTGAGACTGGAAGCAGCCTGAATGTAGTGTGATTTTTTGTGCAGGTGCCCATTTATCACTAAGCCCAGTTTGTCTGGGTGGCAGGATAAACTGGAGAATCCAAGGCCGTGTCTACACTAGATAGCTTCCAGTGGCACAGCTGTACTGATGCGGCTGCACCATTGTGAGACCTCTTGTGCAGCAGCTCTATGCTGACAGGAGAACTCTCCCCTTGGTATAACTGAGCCACCCCCAACAAGGGGCGGTGGCTATGTCAGCAGGAGAAGCTCTGCCATGGACACAGTGCTGTGCACGCTGCCACTTATGCTGGTGAAACTTATGACGCTCAGGGGTGTGTTTTTGCTCAGGGCTGTGCGGCATAAGTTTTGCAGACAAAAGTGGTAGTAAGGACATGGCCGAAGGGGACTGCCTGAGGCTCCATAGTAAGACTGTTAGTGATGCAGGAATTCCCATTTGTCACTGGCTTGGTGAAATCGAGTCCTCAACCACACCGTGTGGGGTGTCTGTGCTGGTTTTGACACTGCCCTGAGGCAGGCGCTCCTGGTCAGGAGCCATGCTGCACAGCAGGACGGCACTTAGCACCTGTTGACATTTTTCTTACATTAATCATCTACCTTGTGGAGACCGTGGCCCTTCTTCTGTGTCTGTCCAGCGTCTCTCACCATGGGGGTAGGGCGGATATTAATGGGTAATATGCATAAGGATAATGGACACGTTACCAAAAGCCACAGGGCAGTAGGCAATGATCAGTGGCCTGGCTGACTGTTGGCAGCCAATGGAAGCAAAGATGGGATCTCCAGCTTGAGATGAGACAGTTTAGGGAAGCTTGCACTGCCACTGTCCAATGCCATCCCTGCACAATAAGAACTAGAAGATTTCAGCGCTGGGGCTTTCAGGACAGTACCCTGGGAAGCATTAATTATTACAGAAAGAATTATCAGTTGATGTAATATTTACATGTCTCCTCCCAATTCCTAGTACTTCAGGACAATAGATATTGTAACCAAACCAGAGGAAGTTCTCCTGCATGTAACCAAGCTGCACATGGAAAAATTCAGCCCCTAGTCTGTTTACATGCAAGTTAACCTGCTGTAAACTGATGCACCGTTCTTTGCCATCAGGTGTTCAAATAATCATTCTTCTAAGCCAGGGCAGGAAGCTGCCCCAGGCAGCAGGCTGCCAGTAAAAATCAAGGGGGAGCAGATGACCCACAGCTCATTGCTCGCCCAATTGGCTTGGGCAATTCAGTGTTTCTAATATCTGCTTAATCAAGAGAGGTGGCTACAGCTTGGGCCCTGGGTGGGCAAGAGCAGGGAACATGGCTTGCCATGTCCCTGCCCGGTAAGAAACAAAACAAAGGAAAAAGCAAATATTCTGCTGTGTCAATATGAATAGTTCCTGCGTGTCTTGGCTCCTTAATGAAATCTTTACATCTTGGATTCAGACAAGACACAGTCAAGACAGTTCTTGGGGCCTGTCAGCAACCCAGAATTTACAATTTACGTTTGACATAACCATAATGGACCATAGGTCATGACTTTCCCTTCCCACCCCCGCCACTCTCTTGAGCCAGGTTGCTTTGCGAACTGACAGCTCCTCACCACTGCCTGAGCTGTGTATTCCCAGCTGGAGTCACCGCCAGCCGTTACGCTCCCAAGTTTATTGTGACCCCGTTGAACTGCGGTTGAACTCAGAACATGGCATACATTTTAACGACACGCTTGCAAAGAATGGCGGAGGTGAAGGTACCTTATCAATGCTGCCAAAAACAGACTCTTTCAAATCTATCCCAACTGGCTTCTACACAGAGCATCCTAAAAGGACACACAATCAATTGCTGTAGTTTCAGTTGAAAAAATGCAGCTGGCTGTGAAGTTCTCACCAGCTGGCAGAGAAAGTCTTGCATTCTAAACCCCAAACCAAAAGAAATACTATTCGGTTACCAAGAACTTTTAAAGCCCCCACCCCCGCCCCAGGTGTTGGTAGGACCTACGCTGAAACAGGACTTTGTTATCAGCTCTGCACTAGTTGAGCCCATGGGAAACTTAAGTGATGGACTAGGTGAAACTTACATGGTTTTGTATTTTGTTAAAGATCCCAAAATGGGGGCAGGTGGGTAACCCTGGGTGACCCAGCTGATCTCAGGATGGGCTGAGTTTCAGGGGCACCTGGTCACTGAACAGTCTGGGCTGGAAACCGTATGAAACTCAGTGGTTTCAACCCTAGCAAATGGAGCATGGAGACTTGAGCGCCAAAGTCACTGCACTCAGTTAACCCACGGGAGCAGAGGCCAGGCCACTTGCGCAGCCTGTGTCTTCAGGGACAATTGGACCTATAGGAATATTCATTGCTGCCCTCCCCCACTGGCTCTGGGGTGAAGTGGGGACAGGGCTGCATTGGAGCCATGCTGGGGGGAGTCAGCACCCCCGGCCCGGCCCCCTCTCTGGCCTATACAGCTGGCTCCTGGCCCTCTAGGAGTGGGGGTCATGGAGTTGCACCTCCATGCTGGGCAGACCATCTGCCATCGGTTGCACGTGTGGAAATGCTCAGGTGCTGGCACTTGCAGAGCTGTGCTGGGAACGACGAGCCTGGGCCAAGCCGGATGAAAACCAGAGTGAGAGCAGTGAAGCTGTGTCAGCCTCAGGACCATGTGAAGCAGCCGGGCCCAGTTTGGGGGAGGACAAGGGGGTTCTGTCGGCCCTCAAACAGCAACACTCCTGAGGAAAGACAGTATGTTTTCAGGCCCCTAAGATGTTTATTTCAAAGCCTGGAAAGATGAAGAAAGAGCGGTAAACCACAGCGGGAAGAGGTGCCGTAAACACGATTTCACTGGTTTCACCTGTAGCGTTACTCAAATAAATAAAACCAGCTTATAAACTTTCCATCCTGACCTGGATGTGGGGGATGTGACTGGCGAAGTCGACAGGAAGTCTGGCTACTGGGGAGTGTGGAGGTAAAGCCAGAGGGCAAAGGGCAGCTCTGAAATGGGATGGGAGCAGCTGAGAGCGATGCCGATGGTCCTCTCACTCCGTAGTGGCCTGGGTGCTATGGCTCAGGGCTGGGTGAGCAGCAGGGTGAGGGGATGGTGGAACAGCTCTCAGAGACACTAGCCTCCCATAGCACATTATTGACCAGGGGCCTGACCCCGAACGCCAATTGCAGTCCATGGAAAGACCCGCCTTGACTTCGGTGGGGTTTGCACCATGCCTGATACCTGCACCCCATCAGACTAGAGGGGGCTAGAAATGGTTACAGGCAGTGAGAGCTACCTTCTGCCCCATCCCTGTGGAACCAGCCCCAGCTTGTGCTCTCAGGCAAGGGGAAGAGAGGCGGTTCTGTAGAAGCTGGAGGGAAGGCGACTGTGGGAGGGAGCCACTTGCAAGGGCCCCTGCTGCTCCTGTGTGTCCCTGCTCCAGGAAGGGCAATGGATCTGCAGGGATTGGTGTGGCTGAGTGGGGATTTACAAGGAAGATGATGGGGGAAGAGGTGGGTACAGGTGGAGGGGAGTTGTACATGCAATGCACTGCAGAATGATCTTACCATACACCTTAGTCACTAGAGCGCGCGGGCTGTGTGCCCCCAGCCCCATCACAGCACATGAAGGAGGGGGAAATGAGAATTTGCTGTTCCCTTCCACATCTGGCAGTCTGACTGGTAGGGCATCCTCTCCAGGGAAAAGACAGCCCAGGGTGTCACACATGGAGGGGACACAAGAATGGGTGCAGGGGGTATATCACACATATCGCCCTACACTTCCTTCACTCACAGAGCTAGCTGAAGGATCCAAGGGGAGTTTGAAGTCTGATATCACCAGATACTGTGCCAACTCTTTCCATTTTATCATGAATCTCGTGATGTTTTCCATAAAGCCCCAGCTCCCAGAGGCATGTGATCAGGTAAGAAGCTCAACTTTAATTTAAAAAAAGTTTCTAGTCTTCACAGCTGCAGAGCAATGCTGGGAAAGATGGATCTAAGTGTTCTCTAAAGGCTCAGCAAACAGAGGCCCAAGGAAAAGAACCCCAATTTAAAAAAAATGGTTATTTTGACACCACTCTCATGATTTGGGGGGATGCGATTCATGAGTTGTGGACACTTAGAGTTAGCTGTACTGGTGTTGTCCCTTTTCAAATCTATCCCCTCCCTCCCACACACTCTCTTACTTGCTGTCTTCAGAAGAGAGTTGGTTTTGAAAGCTGTGAGAAGGAGGCCTCTAAATCAGATCAATTCCACCACCAGGAGAGAGGGAGAACACTCGTCCCAGACAGGGGAAGAAAAGGAAGTAAAGAGCAGTGCAATGCAATACCATTCAGTTGCTGACAGCAGCTACTCCACACGGTACTGGAACGTAACCCAAAAATGATATCCTAAACCAAGTCAGCCTTTGTTACATGCTTTTAGAATTCAAGGGTTTTCTTTTCACCAATTGCACAACTGGCCAGGCCCGTGTTATTTAACAACGGGGGTGGAGCTCAAAAAGGATAAGTGAAAGCAACAACCCCTCCAAGCAGGGTACAAAGGGCAAGGAAAAGTGGGAAAGGGGATGTGGTGATAGGGTCAGGCAGAATTTAAGGCACAGCCATGTAAGTATTAACTGGTGGTATCCTGGGAAGAAGGGGTGTGTAGTAGGGAGGCCCCCAAAATGTGCCTGTCTGTCCAACAGGTGGCTGACCCTCCTGCCTGTCTACTAGACCCAGATGAAATCTTTTCATCCAAGGGCCTTTTTTTCAACAACAACAACAACAAAAAGGTGTCTTTACAAATGATCTGAATGTTTTCTGTGAAAAATGTTTTGATTGTTTGAATTCTTCCCAATTCTTTATTGAAACAAAATGGCCAATCGGTCTAATTCAATATGAAACATTTTCTGGGCTTTTTTTTGGGGCGGGGGAGAGGGTCCTCCCCCAACTCTTTTTTTCCTTCTTTCCTTGGGGAAAAACATTCAGGAGGGAGAAAACCTCACATTTTTCATTTTGATTCAAATGAATTTCTGATTTGGCACAACATTTTCCATTTTAATTCAATGATTTTTTTTAAAAGAATCCAAGAATAATTAAAGAAAAAAATTAATTTCACCTGGAAACTAATTACCAACTTTCAGCCAGCCCTACGATCTCTCTAATCTTTAAGTATGAGAGGGAAAGGGAACCTATATATATATATATATATATATATATATATATATATATATAGTGACAAGTTCCTCCTCTACCTTGGTGGGTCCCATGCTTATTGGTGGATTTGCTTGCCTCACAGATTCATCCTGTGGTCAGGAAACAGTCCAGGAACCTTCCCTCTGGTAGAAACCACGTCCAGGTCAATTCTCTTGTGTTTGATCAGGAGTTGGAGGTTTAGGGGGAACCCAGGCCCTCCTTCTACTCGGGTTCCAGCCAGGGCCCTGTGGACTGCAGCTGTCAAGAGTGCCTCCTTGTACAGCTGCGCGATAGCTACAATCCCTGGGCTACTTCCCCATGGCCTCCTTCAACACCTTCTTTATTCTCACACAGGACCTTCTCCTGGTGCCTGATAATGCTTGTACTCCTCAGTCTTCAGCAATATGTCTCTCACTCTCAGCTCTTCTTGCTCCCAGCTCCTCATGCATGCCAAAACTGAAGTGAGGCCCTTTTTAAACTCAGGTGCCCTTATTAGCCTGCCTGTCCTAATTGATTCTAGCAGTTTCTTAATTGGCTCAGGTGTCTTAATTATCCTGCCTGTCTTAATTGTTTCTAGCAGGTTCCTGATTAGTTCTGAGTGCAGCCCCTGCTCTGGTCACTCAGGGAACAGAAAACTACTCATCCAGTGACCAGTATATTTGCCCTCTACCAGACTCCTGTACCCCACTGGTCTGGGTCTGTCACTACCCACACACACAGATGGGTAGTGCACATTGATGGTGTTTAATGGATTATAATATCAGGGATTTGCCAAACTGGAGCAGACACAGAGCCCATCTAGTCCAGTGTCCTCTCTCTGACAGCAGTCAGCACCAGAGGAAGGTGTAGGAGCCCCACAGTAGATGAGGTGAGAGTCTGCCATCCATATTCAGTCTGATCCTAATCTCACAGTCTCTCTAACAGGGTCTGTCCCCAGGTTTTCAGAACTCCTCCTCTGCGGGGAGAAGAGCCTGACTGTGCTGAGAAATGACACTGCGAAGGAGAAGAACCTAGATGAAACCTCTGTTGTCTCCTGGAATGGCATCTGCGTGAACCCTGATAGAAGGAGCCAAGCTGGGTGATGCGTGCACCATGCATGGGGCTGGGTCAGCACTCCTGGCTCTACGTCGTATGGCAAAGGTAGTAAGTTTAGCTTGTCAAAAGAAGATCAGGAGGTGACTTGATCAAGTTGGGTAAGTACCTTCACAGAGAGAAAATCCCAGCTACTAAAGGGCTCTTTAATCTAGTGGCAAAAGGCAGAGCAAGTACCAGTGGCTGGAAGATAAAGTCAGACAAATTCAAACTAGAAACACAGTTTTAACAGGGAGGGTGATGAACCGCTGGCGCAAACGACCAAGGGAAGTGGTGATTTTCTCCACCTCTTGGTGTCATCAAATCACACCTGGATGCCTTTATGGAAGGTATGTTTAGCCAAGGACAAGTTCCTGGGTCCAATAGAGGGGTAACTGGATGAAATTCTCTGGCTTGTGTTATTCAGGATCAGGGGCAGCTCTAGGAATTTTACCACCCCACGCATGGCGGCATGCCTGCAGAGGGTCTGCCAAAGCCGCGGGACCAGCGGACCTTCCACAGGGACACCTGCGGGAGGTCCGCCGAAGCCGTGGGAGCAGAGGACCCTCTGCAGGCAAGCTGCCGAAAGCAGCCTGCCTGCCGCCCTTGCAGTGACTGGCAGAGCACCCCCTGCGGCTTGCCGCCCCAAGCACGCACTTGGTGTGCTGGTGCCTGGAGCCACCCTTGTTCAGGATGATCACATGGTCCTGTCTGGCCTTCAGCTCTACTCGTCTCTAGGTCTCTCCCAGCATCACCATTATTTTTTAACTGCCAGTGAAGACACATGGATAATTGCTAGATTTGCTCAAAATAATTAGCTTATGACCTTTCCTGAGCCCCTTTTCAAAACATGCTGCCTGCCTTTTGAGATCAATCATTAGGATCAATTACCAGCTTTCCACAATTGGTGACCTGTGGAACCCCTCTCCAGATGGATTAGTTACACGACACAGCATGCGGGAGAACTTACTGATCGTTTTGCATGTTCCCGAACATGCGCCGGGCAGGGTCCATTTGTAGCGAGGCTTATGCGAACTACGGAAGTGGGCTTGACTAATAGTCTCGGCCCGTCATTGTGCAGGAACTGTTCTTTAGTGCATTGTCAGCACAAAAAGGTCTCCAACTGGCACGACGATACATATGTCAGCTGCTGTCCTGTGAGGGATCCGGAGCTGCTTCTCAGGTTATGGGGAGCAGGAATCTTAGTATCGAAGCTCCGGTTGAGACTAATAGGATTTTGTTTTGTTTTGTTTCCAAGGGTTAATTCTTACTTGGCCTCGAGGCAGCCAAGGACTACTATCCTGGAACAAGCTATGCAATATTTCCTCTGGGCTTGGGAGTAATTATTGATGGAAATAATTATCCTCCAATCCCATCAAAGGCTGGCTTAATTTCAACCAAACAGCCTCATCTGATGAACACTGGATATCCTCTAAAGCGCTAAACTGGCTGGTAATCCCTTTGGATCAAGCTCTGGAGATGTCAATTCAATTTTTTTGGGGGGGGTCGCCTGTTAGTCTTTCATCTCTGTGATGTAAAAGCAGGTGCAATTTAACATGAAAGCTTAATCTTACCAGAGAGGACTATCACAAGACTTCTCCCCTTCTCCTCACAAATGAAATCAAGGAGAAAACACCACACAGCCAGCCATCAGAGATCTTGCTATGGTCACACAGCCTTTCAAGGGAAAATGGGGAATGAGTAGAGCCGGCTGACAGGGGCCCTGCCGGCACCGTGGGTGGAATAGCATGGATCGCTCATAACAAGGAGAAGATGGCATGGCTATCGCTCCTCTCAATGCCAAGTCATGCACTGGGCATTTTCATGTATGGCAGTCAGGATTCCAAACGGATGTTAGCAGCAGGTACCGTGTAGCCAGAGGTTTCAGATAGGAAAGTAGTGCTCCAGGAGCAACAGCAGGTGCCGCTGGATTTGAACCAACCCACCCTCCCTGCAGTTATTATGCTTTGTATTACAGATGTGCCCTAACTGCAGCCGGGGGCCCATTGTGCCAGGTGCCATTCAGACACATAGCAAGAGACAACCCCTGTCCTGGGGAGCTTGCAGGCTAAGAGACCAGTGGGAGGGCAAACAGAGGCACAGAGAGGTGCCCAGAGTTACACAGGAGATTGGCAGCAGAGCTGGGCACAGAACCCCCAGCTCCGGAATCCCTGGTGAGTACACTGCCCGCTGGGCCGCCCTGCTCTGGCGGCACAAAACTGCCCTTCGGTACAAAGAACAGCCCAACCTCAGGCCCTTTGAGTGTGACCTAATGGGAAGCCTTACACGCACAGTGGATTTTTCCCTCCCGTGCTGGGAGTGTCATGAACAAACACACCCATTTTGGGTTGATTACACGCCCAAGGTACTGTCATCTGAGCCATGCCGGGCTCAGCACTATAGGACTGATCGCCTGCCTCATCTACTGTGACTAGAGAGTTGGGGTTAGTACAAGTCATGGAGGGGTGGGCTACTGAGTTTTAAGCCATACTGGGGGTCTGAGCCTGCAAGATGCTGAGCACCTCCATGTGGTGCTTGTTTCTTTTAATGCTATTTAACTTCATTGGGAACTGAGGGCACTCAGCACCTTACAGGATTGGGCTGGTTTTATATTTCTGACCCTAGATTCCTGCCCAGGTAACAGAACATCCAGAGCTGCTTGGTGCCTCTGCCTGTCTGTCTTGGTCCTTATCTATGCCCACACCTATCCCTCAAAGGTCATGCAACAGGGTGGGCAAAATTGCCTATTGTCCTTCCTCCCCTTCCCCCGCAACATTTCCAGCCTCCAAACACACAAAGAGTAACACTACCACCTCCTAAGTCATTGCTAACCCTAGTCTCTTGCACTTAGCATCACAGAGAGTAGAGTCTGTTAGCTGGCTAGCAAACAGAGCTGTGGCTGTTTGGGATGCGAGTGTCTCCATTTCTATTTGGCATTTTTTTCTCGGATGCACAAAAACAATCAACCAACCCCTCTACAGAAACCAGTGCTTATTACATAGCCATGGCAGGCCAGTGGGTCTTGGGCCACCTGTTTGCACCACAGTAGCCTTCACACAGCCAGCAACTGATTTCACCAAGGCCTTCCACGGATACAAAATGTCCAGCATGCAACCTGCTACCTCAGAAAGGTCCCCAGCTCATTTAGAGACCTGCCTTTGATAAAGTACTTTCGACTCAGAACGTTTAAACCACACTTTCAGTGTTCCCATCCTGCCAGTAAGTGGAGCCAATCAGGTGGGGAAAAACTAAAATGCAAAGCTAGCCAAGGTTCATGCCATTTCATAATTAAAAATCTCTAATACCAGCCATTTCACAGCCCAGAATTTGTGCTTTTTAAATGAATTTTTGTCATCTACATGTGACATTTGCTATGGTTTTTTCCTATAGGAGTATCTTTGGCAGAACAAAACACTGAAATAGGAGCACTTTAGCATGCAAGTGACTCATGAGCATTAAAATACATTCCTAAATTGGAGCAAGAAAAGCATGAAACTTCAGAACTATTTGGTGATTGTGTGTGTGTGTGTGTGTGTGTGTGTGTGTGTGTGTGTGTAATAAGATCAATTTTATGAAAAACTAACTGCAAAATTTCAATGCGTTTGAAGCTGATGCTCAAATATTTTGCACAAGCCTGACACTCACAGCCAAAGGGTGGCAAGGAAAACAGATCACACTGGGGCAGGCAGTCCAGTGCTAACGTCGGAGGAAGAGGCAGACCAGCTGAATCAAATGATTAAAAACAAAAATCCAGCCCAAGCATTAGGGATGACCTGACTGATCCCCAAAGTCCAATAACGAATATGTCAAAACCATCTGCAAAAGACAAGCAGGCTATTGCAACGTGAGTTGCTATGGTGCTGGGTGCTCTATGAATAAGCTAGACTGATCTGAACCAGACAGACAGCAGATACATATGGGAAATGATCAAGACTGATTGATGCCTATGTGAAAAGCTACAGGTAGATCCAGATGGGAACAGTTCCTAGACAGCTACCTGACTGCAGTTCTACAGGCTCTTGGTTCTGGGTTAATGGTCTGGCTGGAGTATTTTTCCCCAGCAGCACCCATTTGTGGAGGGGTTCCCCCAGCCCATTAGTACCCTACTCCATATCCATCCTGCAGTGAGTGACGTGGGGAGCCTGTCAGTTAATTGGCCCCCTTGTAGCTCCGGTCCCTCCACTGCCTTCTCTGCTTGGGATGCCAAACAAGCTGCTGCACCTTGAAGGAGAAGCATCTGTGATCACAGGATGAAGGGGTTGGGGTTGCTCAGGGAGTCCCACCGAAGTGGCAGTTTCTAAATGCCAGCGCAGGCTGTGAGAGCTTTAGCTCCTGAATGAAATGGCAGCGCGTTGATCCTGATTAATGCCTTCACGCTCTCCTCCACCGCAGCGTGTAGCTACCTTTTAAAAGCCAGGCCCATTACCTGGGGATTGTGGGGTTATTGAAGCTTTTTATCTTTATCAGGGCATCAGCCTCCCTCTCTCCTTCCGCATACACGGCTCTGCCTGTGCGGGCTCCCCGATGGGCTCTTGCAATGGAGACTGGGCAGGTTCAAGTAGCTCCGTTCCTTCAGCCGTGACGTGCCGCGGCCTCCTTCACATCATTGTGGAGGAGTAAAGGTCTCGGTATAAACACATATGGAAACTGCTAGAGGAGATAAACATGTCAGCAGCCTCCGGGATCGCCGCAGTCAAGCTAACCGCGCTGCACAGACAGATGGGCTTGATCCAGGGAGAGAGAAAGCCTGCCAGACATTCCCAGGTACATCCATGCTCTTCAATGCAACCCTTGATGGTGCCTTCACTCGGACGGACGTTACAATTCACCAGAGGAGGGGGAATCAATCACAGGCGCAGGGAGGCTAGATGGAGTCTGACACCGCATCACTTAATTTAGGCTCGGCTGTCCCCAGCATGGCCTCTCCCGCAGTGGAGAGAGTGCCTAACAGTAGGCAAGGGGTTCCTAGCTAGAGCAGAACTTCAGACAGGGCTTTTGGGGGTTGGGGGTGCGGGAAGGGATGGTACCGTCCCTACACTTTAAGCCTTGTTTATATGCAAAGTTTCACCCACTCATTTAGCTTTAAAACAGTTAAAAACCTATTCTGTCACAATCAGTACACAAGTCTGCATAGACACTCTGGATAAGCCTGGTTTAAAATTGATGTCAGAGTGTCCATACAGGGGAATGCCCCAGCTTGACTAAGGCAGTTTAAGATCATTAAAGTGCTGCAGCTGTGAATACAGACAATGCCGAGGGTCTGACTGCCAGAATGGCCGAGTCCGTCAGCTCTAGCTAAAGCCCATGGGAGCTGAAGAGGTTCAGTACCTGTATCAGGCCTCTGATGCCCTTCATTCGCATACAGGATGCGGAGGCTGCCTAGGAGCCCATCTTGGAAAGTTGGATCCACGAATCCGGATGGTTTCTACTGTTAAATTCAATTTGGTTCACAAGTGAACTGAATCTGGCCATCTGAGCCTAGTCTCCAGTGGGTATGTATCCACACCTCAACCCCTGGCCCTGCAGCCTGGCCCGATGTGGTACCTCCAGCTGCCAGTATATATGCAGAGAGCCAAGGACTGGGCTGGAGGGTGAGGGTGCAGAGGAGTTGTTTCACGGTAGGCATGAGATGCCTCAGTGCAGCTGCTGTGATAACAAATCCTGCCCTGTGCTCTGCTTTGCTCTCACCCAGAGTCCGTCCTTTGTCTAGGGTTGTGTGCAACACCACACAGGTCAACAATTACAGATGAGCACAAACATGTCCCACACCTAGGTTATTTCCTACCACTTGAGGGAAGGCGTCCCATGCATTAAAGCAGAAGGAACTGATTTCACGGGAGGAGGGCGAGCTTGTGGCATGCAAAGGGGAAAAGTGTGGCCTAGTGGTTTGAACACACTCTTGGGAGTCAGAGGGTTCCAGTCCCAGCACTACCATAGCCTGAGTGTGTAATTTGGGGCAAGTCATTTATACTTTCCCTACCGTCCCTAAAAGATGCCTAAACA
Source organism: Chelonoidis abingdonii (assembly GCF_003597395.2). Taxonomy (NCBI): domain Eukaryota; kingdom Metazoa; phylum Chordata; order Testudines; family Testudinidae; genus Chelonoidis; species Chelonoidis abingdonii. The sequence continues at coordinate 24,020,170 of NC_133790.1, forward strand.
TTTACTGCCCTACACTGGGAAATCTTTGCTGAATGTGCCCTGTGAAAGCAACGTTGGCTCGTTACAGATTGCTTTCCTCCCTTCGAGCTTCTGTCCCTCGCCTTGGACCCACAAGATCGTGTCCATCCCGTCAGCTTTGTTTTGCCATGTGGATGGTACTAGAGTTAGTAAAAAGGTGGGGGCTGATTCTGCTGCCCTTACGCTGAGTAGCTCGTTGATCAGTAGCTCCCGAGAGTCAGTGGTGCTACTGGTGGGATCAAGTGCTACTCAAGTGAGTTTGGCTGGCAAAATTGCATCCTTAGAAGCTCCAGCTGGTTTCTGTGGGATCCGCTGTGTATGTGAGACTGGGAATGGAAGAAAGGATCTTATTCCCATTGCCTCTAAGGCCCCTTTACACACAGCGATGGGGAGCGGCCTCAGAGTAAATGAAAATAAGGCCCAAACTTACAGCCAGGGTTTGCGGTTTCATGAGGCTGGGACACTCCGTGAGGACTTGCAAGGGAGCCCTTCTTCTCTATCCCAGGATATGGTGCTCAGAGCAGCAGCTGTGTGACATGGTACCGTGCCCTGCAATGTATCACCAGGTAATGCAGACATTAATGGGTGCTGCCCCTGTGCACTTTCAGGAGCTGTATTTCTTGAGCAGTGCAATAATATTCTCCCCCTGATTAAATACAGTCACTGGAGCTATTGCTTTGTATGTGAAGTCCCAGCACACTGGCGTTTCCAGCCAATGTGTCTCACAGATGGGCAGGCGTGCTGAACAGCAATCATTTTTTCCCCAATGAGGGGCTGAGACTTTGCACTCTTCAGTCTAAATCGAGTTCTCCTGGTCTCTCTCTGGAGTAGGGGTGGTTTCCTGCTGCAAGGTCTCATCAATCATCGTTCTTCACTGCAGTAACTCCGCTCCCAGGTGCTGAGTGACATTGACTTTCAGGTGACCTTTCAGCCCCCGGATCTTTTTGCCCTCCAGCTCCAGAGGCATCTGCCTTTTTCCCTGCATGAGGACTCAAGAGCAACTAACTCCAAGCTTGGCAGCTCCTCTTGCCCCTCATAAGAGCCCCGCTTTGCCTTCCACCTGCTTTGCAAGCACCAGCATGAATGCAAGAGACAGGGACGAATAGAAAAATTGCTTTGGCGAGTCATTTGCTTTCAGGAGGTTTTACCGAGGCAATCTGGATCAGAGCCCTGTCAATGCACCGCAACAGCTGAATCACACAGGGCTTTATTGCTAGAACCCCGTTACCCTTTTTGCACATGCAAACGTGTTGGCCACTAGCACAATGTCCACCTTTGCCAAGAGCCCCTGCAATTACTTCCTATGCGGAGTATAACGGAGTACTGCATTGCTAAGGGTGGAATGCTCCCTGTGCAAAGGCCCAGCAGTCAGTAGACCCAGGCAGGAGTTAAGATCTTAAAATAGGACTTTATGGTGCATAAGTCTCTGCCCAGGCCAGGGGGAGAATTGCACCTTCAGTTAGCAGTGGAAAGCCAATTCTTCACCGTAGTATTGGTGGAGGCACCTACCTTAGGGCAGGCGCATATCTAAGTACTCAGTTGTGCCTCCGTGGCAGGTACACACCTGCATGTCCTGTTAACTCAGCCTGGAGTTATTTGTGGATCTGGCACAGTGGAGGCCAGGTTTAGGACAAGGGAGCTATTGTGGATTTACATCTGGGCAACCAAGAACATGACAGGCTCTCATGGGTCCATGGTAAGCACGTTTTCAGTCTACATCTGCCATTCCCCAGGTTCCTGTGCAACTTGACCCTTTGTCCTTCATTTTCAAGAATCACGACCTGGTGCTCTGTGTCAGACAATGCAGTGAAGAGAGGTGCAAAGTAATCCATTTTCCAGTAGTACGGCTCCGCAATAAAGCGTCCCTGTTACTGAATGCCAGGCCAAACACTTACCACTCTGGACACACCCATAAAGCCACAGGATTGGCTGGGCACTGCACCTAAACTTGGGCCAATCCCCACAGAACATAAGAACAGTCATACCGGGTCAGCCCAAAGGTCCATCTAGCCTGGTATCCTGTCTTCTGACAGTGTCCAATGCTAGGTGCCCCAGAGGGAGTGAACAAAACAGGCAATCATCAAGTGATCCATCCTGTCACCATTCCCAGCTTCTGGCACACAGAAACTACAGAATACTTCAGAGCATGGTTTTGCATTCCTGCCCATCCTGACTAAAAGCCATTGCTGGACCTATCCCCCATGCACTTATCTAGCCTTTAGCTGAGCCCTGTTATAGTCTTGACCTTTACAACATCCTCTGGCAAAGAGTTCCACAGGTTGACTGTGCGTTGTGTGAAGCAATACTTCCTTTAGTTCGCTTTAAACCCGCTGCCTATGAAAACAGGACCTCAGGATCCCAGTTTTCAGGCTGTAACGAGGTACATCATGTCAGTTACACTTGCCAGTCTCATGCATGTAGCATTTTAAAGCACTGAGTAGGGTGTTCTGGAGAGCTAATAAAGAAACTTTACTACTTTGCCCTTTTCAGCCACTAATAATTTGATTGGCTGCATGTTCTCATCCTCTCCTGTTCACACTGCAACTGCCTGCAGTGAAGAGGTGTGGCAAGCTGCAGTCAATCAGAACACAGAATACTAAAAAGGTTAAAACATCTATAAGGAACTTATTATTAGTTTTGCGTGTTTCACTGGGCGTTAAAATGATGATGGATGCCTCCTTCCAGCAATAAAAACCATCACACAGTCCCCTCCTCAGCTGCCTGCTAAAGGACAAGAGGAAAAAGCTGGGCAAGACGTGTAGCCCCCTAGAGGAACAGACAAGGAAATTTCATCCTTCCAACTGCCTGCTGGTCCTTTAAAAAGAGCGGAGTTTTCCCTGATAGAAGTGGGTAGATGAATGTGGGTTGATTAAATCAAGGGGGAAAAAAATCAATTAAATTTAAATCGAGAGAAAGATTAGAAATCAGGCACAATGCTTTGTTAATTACAGCACCTAATCACTGGCTCAAAAAACAGTAACTTCTGTGCGTTTCATTTTATATACATGTATGTATGTCAGAGCACCATAATGAGATGCATATTACCCTACTTGACTAGTAATTGACTAGGGGACCTTGTCTGTTTCATGTGCAGAAATGATCTGCTATAATAGCCAAGACTTTCAAGTGTTTGATGATTCCCCTCTCCTTCTTTCCCTAGGAAGAATGACACCAAAGAAACTCTTGCCTAACATTGTCGCTTATCATTTCCCCCTGGATGATGTGTTTATTGGGCAGAGATAAGTACAAAAAGCTTATGGACACAATGTGATTAAATGTCCAATCTGCTTTCCTTTTCAGCCACTGGAATTAGGTTATTGCAAACACATAAACGCTGGAGAAAATAGCTAGAGTTGCAATCAGCATCCAGCCGCCCGCAATATAAATTACTCTGAACAGGAACCTCCCTCAGTGATTGTTCTCTCTAGGCTGCTTTGTGCAAGTTCGGCTTTTCTTTTTCTTTTTGATTCCCATCCTTATTGCAGCTTACTCCATCGCTGCCAGCCCCCCTAACCCCCATGCAATGTAAAATAAAACACTGACTATAATGATTTAAGTGGAACTTTTTACAGTGGGGCAAGCAAACAAAGATCAAATCCAAGTGATAAATGAGTTCCATTTGTCTTCTTAGATCCTCCCCCCTCGCAGGTCTATGTAGGTTTTACCTACAGTGGAAAACAAACTGTTTGGGGCTGATTTTCTGTTGCCTTGCAGCCTGCGCGGTCATTTGTGCCTCAGCAAAGCGAGCGTACACTACTGCCCTGACTGAGTAGGGTTGTGCATTCAGTAAGCCTAGGGGTCAGGCTATGTCTGCAGAGCAGCTTGGAGCCACTCTCTCAGTATAGGTCAACAGGCTCTGGCAAGCAGGGCTCATGCGAGCCCTCTAGAAATGGCTGTGTAGACAGGGCTTTGAAGCTGTGATGCAGGCTGGAGCTCCATAGCCCACCCCTTCTGCACTTCAGAGCCCGAGCTCCAGCTGGAGCAGAAACTTCAAAGCTCTGTCTACACAGCCATTTCTGGAGTGCTGGGAAGAGCCCCACCAGCCAGAATCTGTTGAGCTGGGCTGGGAGGCTCACTGCAAAAGACTGTGCAGACATATCCCAAGTGACTGCAGGAGATAGAAGGGAGTGGGGTATTAAGTCTTTTGGAGTATTCTATAAGGACATGGTTCAGGTTTGAAATGCATGCTCTGCTTGTATAAGCACAAGTACCCATTTCCCCCTTGCTCCCCCCATGTCCCTACTCTGCAGTGCTTGACCCAGCGAAGGCTGCTTGTTCACATCCATCCTTCTTTCCACCCAGCTGTCTGTGTGTCCATCCATCTACCCAGTAATACTGTCAGCGTTATATTTAGTCTCAGCCGGAAGATGGAACATCAAAGGCCCGTTCCAACTCCCATTACGATCAGCGTGGAGACTCCCATTGGCTGGGATGGCAGTTGGACTGGAACCAGAATGAAGAGTTGTGCAGCCATTGCTAGGGCCACCGTCATGCCATTGGCAGAGGGCAGTTGCACAGGCACACTTCTGAGCACACGAGGCAGCAGTGGCATCAGAGAGATGGGGAGAGGCAGAACAGCCATCCTGCGGCTGAGCAAGGACAGAATTTTTCCATTTGCACAGAAGCTTGGGACAGAGACTTTAGCCTTGTACTTTCTTGTAGAGAACCACAGTATAAGCAACAACTGATATGCAAGGGTAGCAAAACCCACCACCACGCTGGATCCCAGAGGGTCACCAACTGTGGGCTTGTTTCGTGTAGGTGTTCAGTACCACCATGCATCTGGCCATGCCTGGTAGCCAAGGCTCAGTTGACTTACATACCAGAAAAACCTCCCATAAGTGGGCTTGATTTTGACACCTGCACTCATACTGCATAGAACCACAACTCCGTTGCCTTACTCCCATGGACTATTTGCTACTTAGTGTAAGACAAGTGAGAGTGACATTGCTGTACAGAACTGTGACTAACTGTGTCTAAACAGCTGTTCCCTTTGCAGTACACCCCCACCTCTCCTGGTTACATGGAACTGTTTAAATTCTGCAGACATAGTGGTAGGAAATACCAGCAGTGTTTCCAAAATGCTCCGTTGGGCGGAGAAGCGTTGGGTAGTAAAATTGTCCTTTTATTTTCTCTCTCTTCGCAGCCGATTGAAAAAGAAAATGGTTGAAATATTCCTTTGTCCCAGGAGAGAGAGAAAAACTAAAGGTTGTAAAGACATTGCCAAGCAAAAACCCCAGCAGATGTCTTTACGCAAATCTATTTGATACATGCACTAAAAATACCTCTTTAAAATTAGGAGATGAGAAAAACCTCTAAGCACTTTGTACACACACAAACAGGAATGCACACAAAACCCCCAAACCAGGTTCCTTTCTCCACCTCATTCAAACAGTTTGTATTAGTGCAGCAGGAACCCAGCAATTTGTTATTGAAAATTATAATAGCAAATCACCAAGATATTTTCCCTATTACAGATTCCAAGCTGGTTCAATTTTAATCTTCTCTTAACTACTTTCTTTGCAGCAGTGGAGGTGCCAGCTGCAGATGAGCTTGCCATTTTCTTTAGGCATTTGAAACACAGAAGAAAAATACAATTCCATGCGATACATTTTCCATCCAGTTTTGTTGGCACCGGCTTTCCACCTCCTCTCCTTGTCTCCTTAAGCTCTCCTGGCTACCCGGCCTTGCTCCTGCAAGTCAGATTGTGGTAACTGTTCCTTTTGCGACGTGTGCTCCAGGAACATCTAATGACTTCCCTTGTCATGGTCAGGGCTCAAAGCAGCCTGGCTTTTTTTCCAGGGGTTGATTTGTTATGCACGATTAAATCAGAACACAGGAACTTCCCCGCTGGAACAGACCAGTATCCTGACTTCAGAGGTGGTCAGTGTCAGATGCTTCCGAGGAAGATTGTACAATTTGACACTGTGGGGAGTAATTTCTCCCAGACACCAGCTGGAGGTCTGAGCAGTTCATACGGTGAAGCATAAGGATTGATAGCCCTAGTGGAACAGGGCAGCAGATTCTAAAACCCTATGTGGGCAATCAAGGCTCTCGTTGACCATCTTTTCATCCTAGAGAGGGTCCCAGTTATGCTGTTTTTTCCGGTGGCTCAGCCTGCAGGTAACACTCTGCTGTGTGGCCATTGCCAGTGTAAATGGCTAAGTCTGCGCCCTCCCAGGCAGACTGTCTAACTACTGTTCCTTTTTCATAATGGCTTCTGAGTCCCCGAACATCTGGGGTCTCAGGCTGGAGCCAACGAGTTGTCCAGTCTGTCACTGATAGAGATGGTCAGGAATTTTCCAGTGAAAGATGTTGTGGTCAGAAAAGGCCAATTTGTTGAACTCAACATGGGATGTGGAAACATATTGGGCTTGATGAATTTCCACCTGGCAGGATCCTGGAGTTTCCATGGCCTGCAGCCTGCCCTGGGGCTGGGGACCCCAGGTTTCCAAGGGCTGTGGCTTTGGGGCAGACCTGCCCCACTGACTGCCACAGGAGCCGCCAGAGCTTCCACACACCCCTGCTGCAGGGCAGGGAATCTGAAAGCTCAGAGAGTCCCAGGTTGAGACAGTTCCCCAGTGCACGGCAGGTAGTTGTCCCTCAACATGGGGGCAGTCCAGACAGTCCTGGGAGTCATGGCAGCTTCCTGCTTAGTTTCCTTTCAAACATCAAACCAAAAGGTTCAATTTTTCCCAAGTGACATGTTTCACAATTTCCTTTCTGCAGGAAATTTCAAAATGCTCCATTTTTATTCCGAACGAGGACAAAAGCTTTTCAGAAATGGATGAGCCAAGTTTCGACCAGCTCTTGTCAAGACCCAGGCCCAGATGCTTAGCCACATGGCCCTGGGAAAGAAGGTTTCTGTCCAAACCTCTGCTGGTATTTCTTCTCCGAGACCCCCAGCTGGTTCCCAAAAGCAGCCTTCAGCAGCTTTGCCATCTCCAGCTGTGTCCTCATCCAGGCACCATTTGCAAATCTCCTGCCAACGAAAGGGGCCAAAAAGGCCAGGATCTGCCTCCCACGTACTCGCAGTAGCTGCCTACTAAAAAGAGAGCAGGGTGAATCCCTGGGTTATCCCAATTTTCACAGGGAAGGACTGGGACTTACTGGGAGCCTGAGCAATGCAGCTGGGTCACTCAGGCACATACCCTTGTCATCGTTCCAGCTTGCTGTGCTTGGGCTGTAAGCCAGGCTTCGTGAGTGGCCACATCACCAGTTGGGATGGAGCCTGGGCTTGCGGCTGGTGCAGCTATTCCGACATCTATTGCAGGGTTTCCTTCCTATTCTGTCATGTGCAGAAGAGATCAGAAAACCCCACTTCTGCTCTCAAGCGTGAAGAGGATGTGTCAGCACCCTATTGTCTACAGAGCACATAGACCGAGAGCCAACTCAGCCCTCCCCCAGCTTCAGCTTTACTGGTCACTGAAAACACAGCGCAAGTCTCAGCTTTTTACCAGAGCTTGGCTCTCCCTAGGGTTTCCCTGCAGGATCTTCTCTGCCTCAGAGACTCTTCTTGACCTTCCGTCTAACTCCACTTTGCATGGCTCAGCTGAGCCAGCCTGACTCATCAGCAATGACCCTGAACCTTAATGCTGGGCCTCAGCCCCTGAGCCCAACTCAATAGAAGAGCCCGACCTTCTTTGACAGAGTCTTAGAGCTTGGCCCTGTTACACCTTCTCACTTTGTATCCTGGCTTTGTATCACAACAGGCACTAATATAACTGAGGTGAAAGTCTAACTTTTTATTTAAAAATGACCAAGCTGTTTGCCTCAGGGATAGACCACAGCAGTGAGTTCCACAGGTTAAGGGTAACATTGTTTCAATCCACGTCAAAGGGGTTGTCTTTTAATTTCACCCAGAGCCTGCACATTCCGGCAGCATGGGAACCAGCAGCACCCCCAATGCCCTACCCTGTATCAGTCGTTACCTCATATACTGCTTACTAATTACAACATCTTCTGCTCCTGTTCGGAGCCCAACACAGAGATAAGAAGAACATGGGGCCGACTCATCAACTAAGGGGGCTTTGCTGCTCTGTGGGAGAGCAGAGTGACTCAGGTGGCCTGGCCAGTCCTGCCTGGATGCGCAATGGCCATACCAGCCACATGCAATGACCACCACACTGGAGGCCTCAGTGGACAGGGGCAGGATACCACAGAGAAGGGGGAAAAAAAAGACTTCCCTTCACCCTGTGAATAACCCTGCTGAAGTAGAGGCCAGGTTCAACATACAGAGAGGCAGTGGTGCCTAGGGGATAGAGCACTGCACTGGCTCCAGCGCTCCGGGTTCCATTCCTGGCTCTGGCACTAGGAAAGTCACTGCCCTGCTGTGTGCCTCAGTTTCACCATTTGTAGAATGGCCTCCTTGGTGAATCACTTTGAGATCCACTGATGTAAAGCACTAATTACCACCTCTGCAGGGAAAGGTGCTGTGAACCCCACAGACCCTCCCTTGTGCTCTAGCAAACAGCACCACTCCAAGCTCCTCCTCCTTCCCCTTCTAAATGGATACGGCCCCCCTGCTTTACCACCCCAGAGTTCTCCATCACTGCGAAGCACACGGAGTGGTGAGTGCCAGAAACAATCGCTTGAATCAGGAGGCAATGGAGAGAGTGGGCTTTATGCCCTTCCCATTAGAATGACACATGCTGGGGGCTTTGCCAGTGTATTTAAATAGCTGGAGTCTCATGATTGTCCCATTTGCCATAGTTTCCTGATAGCAAAAAATGTCTCATTGCCAAGACAGTCAGGGAGGATGGGATGACACTCGATTTTTTTTCATTGAAATCCAGCTCAGGGTAACAGGGACTTAAAGTCCTTGCCATTAAATAGCTGTTTGCTGAGCTAGGTGAAGAGAGTTGATGGGTCTCAGCTCAGTTACTAGTGTCCCTAGTAGTGGGGCAGGAGGAGGCAGCTGGCCCTGCTCCTGCCTGGTTGTACTTGTCCTGGGGGTACACAGAGGGTTCCTGTATCCACAGCTGCCAACACTCAGGAGCGTCACATTTTCTTTTCCTTTCCTGTTGAGTTATAGGCTTTCATTTTATTAGGTATTAAGAACATAACATAAGAACGGCCGTACTGGGTCAAACCAAAGGTCCATCTAGCCCAGTATCCTGTCTTCTGACAGTGGCTAACGCCAGGTGCCCCAGAGGGAGTGAACCTAACAGGTAATGATCAAGTGATCTCTCTCCTGCTGTCCATCTCCACTCTCTGACAAACAGAGGCTAGGGACACCATTCCTTACCCATCCTGGCTAATAGCCATCCTAAGCCATTCATGGACTTAACTACCATGAATTTATCCAGTTCTCTTTTAAATGCTGTTATAGTCCCAGCCTTCACAGCCTCCTCAGGTAAGGAGTTCCACAAGTTGACTGTGCACTGCGTGACGAAGAACTTCCTTTTATTTGTTTTAAACCTGCTGCCTATTAATTTTATTTGGTGGCCCCTAGTTCTTGTATTATGGGAATAAGTAAATAACTTTTCCTTATCCACTTTCTCCACATCACTCTTGATTTTATAGACCTCTATCATATCCCCTGCTTGGTCTCCTCTTTTCCGAGCTGAAGAGTCCTAGCCTCTTTAGTCTCGCCTCATATGGGACCCGTTCCAAATCTGTAATAATTTTAGTTGCCCTTTTCTGAACCTTTTCTAGTGCCAGTATTCAGTACTGCTGCCCTCTTCACTTTAGGGACTCAATTTCATTCTACCTACAGGAAAGAGGCCAACAGCAGCTCTCATCCACCAGTGTAAATCTGGAATAAATACACTGACTTCCAGAGTGCTAGCTCTGGATCTGTGCCAACGTAACCTAGAGCAGAGATTAGCCCAAGGAGACTGCTAGTCAGTAATATAATCCCTGAAGAAAACCTCATGGATAGACGAATCCAGTGATGTGCACCCAGACAGCTGCGGATTGGGCATTAGGCCCATGAACACATGCATAGAGTCCTTTGCTATCTTGTTCTCAAGAGGAAATTCATATGTCCTGCCTATTCTCAAATCCTTCTACTAAGGCAAATATCTTGAATGTTTTGACCCCTATAAAAGATTCAACTTCCCTGTCAATGGGAGAAAAATAAATCAATAGGACTCCATTCACCTTCTAAAACTAGTGATTCCAGCAGTCTGTCAGCACTGGCAATTGTTTCAGAGATGCAGAGCCCTATGTGGGATGTTCAAAATCCATTATTTCACAGGAACCCCCAAAACTGAATGTTGGGAAAGCATCCAGACCCAGAAGTCAGAAAGTGACCAGGCCTTCAGAATGCACACGCTCCATCCCATCATTTGAACACGCAACGGTGGAGAGGAAGGAGCCCTAAACTCAAAGCTGCAGGGTCAGAGGGAACTCAAGTTATTTACCTGGGGTGTATACAGAGAACTGGGGGAGGAGACATTTTCTAGTGGATGGATCTGGGAACTGGGAGCCAGAACTCCTGGGTGCTCCTCCCAGCTCTGTCACTGCTTTGCGTTAGGGCTTCGGGCAAGTCATTTAGGATGACGTTTTCAAAAATGCCTAAGTGACTTAGGCTCCTGAGTCTCACTTTTGAAAGTGACTTAGCCACTAAGGCCTTGTCTACACTGGCGGCAGCAAGTAGGGTACATGTAGCTACTCACAGAAGTGAAAGGCTCTGGCATGGGGGAGGCAGTGGGGAAAAGCTCCAGCAGCTCCCCTCTGTCAAAGTCTATCACTTCGGTGGGGAAAGGCTCCAATGGCAGGGAGCTGTCAGAGTCTTTCCCGCAGCTTCCCCCCGCCAGAGGCTTTCTCCACTGCTGGAGCCCTGCACCGCTGCAGCCAGGAGGCAATGCAACACCAGACTGCTAAAAATGGCAGTGTAGACATGGGGGGCATTGCTTGGGTGAGCAGAGAGCCACGGAGGGGACATACCCACCGGGTTCAGGCTTGTCTTTATTCTACTCATCTAAGCAGTGCTTCTACCCCACTATTTATACCCATGCGAGGGAGGCACGCAGTGGATGTTCTTTACACACTGCCGTGGGGGCAGAAAGCCTAAGGAGCCCAATTTTCACTGACAGTTAATGGGACTTAGGTGCTTGTGAAAATTTTACTCCGAACGACTTTGGGACTCAGTTTATCTGTAAACTACTTACCTGCAGCACCGGAGGGTTGAGGGGCTCAGTTAACCCGTGTGGGCAGAGTGCTTTCAGATCCTCAGGCACCAGCCAATGCTTTTCACTCATTTCTCCCCTTTGCAATTCAATTCCTTATTGCCTGTAAGCAAACTCCTTTCTATTTTAATAGGAGAAAAACAATGTTTCTGAACGTCCCGTGAGTCTTGGTTTCCCCTAGAGCGTACGCAATTCCTCTAGGCTGTAAACATATTCTGCCAGTGCCATATAGTTTATGCTAGAAGTGAATCCATTCTGAACTAAACGATGTGCTTGTGACAAAGCAGAGAGTTCTCTGTTTCACAGTGGTGCTTAGCTTAGCTGAAAAGAGCTTTTCCCTCGTTCCAAGCAACGATAAAGTCCTCTTGCACCTATGCTTGCCCACGGTAGGAGTACGTGCCATGCAGGAGAGACTTGCTGATGTCCAACTGCTCTGTTCAATTACCTCTGTCTGTGGATAAAGCAGCCCTGGCGTAATAGACTGATTAATCTGCTTATCACGTGAAGCACATAGTGTAATTACATCAGAGAATACAGATCCCCGAGCGAGGCATCAATCACGTTAGCGCAGGCGATTTTACTACATCCCGTTGGCCTGAAGTAAAACCATCATTTCCCATCCATCCCGCATTCCTTCTCAGAGCACTGGCTGGGAGGTGCCCAAGGACAGAGGAGAAGATAGGAGAGATGCTGACAGATAGGGATGTTGAGAAAACAGGTTCTGGTTTGATCAGTGCAGCACTGTGGAAGCTGGCAGGGTGAGAAGCTGCTCTCAGCAGGACCAAATACAGAAGTGTGTTTGGAGTGAAATATTTTAGTGTATAGACTCTGCACCTGAGCCCCCCATCCCACAGGCAGAGGGGCAGTATCGGAGGCTAGAGCCAAGGCTATGAAGCCACCCTGCAGCCTGCAGAAATGCTGCTTGTTCAGGAGAACAAATTTCCAAACAAACTTTTGCCCGCATGATTGACAGGTACGGCTGTTGTCCTTGCTCATGGTGGACTGGCATGTCTGTTGCTCATGCAAGTGGTAGTGTACCGGTTGGCATGCAGGTGTAGGGCAGATGCTCAGCTGGTGTCAATTGTCATAGCTCCAGTGACGTTAGCTGATTGCACAGCTCAATAGCAGACCCCAGCCCACAGTTTGAGAGTCTATATTTGCAAATCTGGCCCCCGATATTTATGCAAAAAAATTTCTCTCTTGTCCTTAGAGCCCCATTACAAAATTGCCATCCATCAAAATGACTTCAGAGATAGTTAAAGTGACACTGTGGAACGCCTTCATTTGTACATTATCTTGTTCAGTTCTCCAGTGCACAAAACACCATCATTAATATTTGAGAATAACATTTTATCCATTAACCTGGTCTGTTTCCCATCTGGAAAACAACGGCTCTTCCTCTCCTCCTCCCTTTGCTTTTAAATACCTGGAAATGGACGTGTTACTGTCTACAGGCAGGAATGGATGCTGTGCCGTGGAGGATGCACCCCCATTGCTGTTACAGAGGTGCTGAAAAGGCAGCAAGAGAGCCCTGAAGTAGAAGATCAATGGGTTTGTGTAGGTCCCGTGTGACTTGTTTGGTGGCAGAACTACTTTCACTGGTTATTTGGAGGGGACACTAAGGCCGTCCTTGATTCTTACAAGCCCTTGTTGATTAAACTCCCAGCCTGAGAGGCCCTATGTTGGCAGGGGCTGGAGAACGTGCCCTGCCACCCAGTGACTTCCTGCAGCTCTGAAGTGAGTCCTGCCCTGTATTTCTCAGCTGGCTGAATTGGGGAAGCTCCCGGGGAGGGAGTCTGAGGATAGGTAAGCAGAGGAAGGCTCTGACTGTGACGCACAGGACCTCCAGCTGGGGAAAGCATCATTATTTAGGATCTGAGCAACATCACTCACCAGGTTCAAAACATGTCCCTGGCTCCGCAGAATTGGCAGCAAGTTGCCCACTTTAAGCTAGTTCTTCAAGAAGACAAAGCAGCGTTGGGCTCTAAAGTCTGCACGGGAGGCTTGGCCAGTGGGGGCGGCCCGAAGCTGCCCAAGAACAGTGTGCAGCTTGGCAGGGGGTGAGATTGCCCAGGAGCAGCAATGGCCTTGGCAGACGCATAAAGTTGCCTGAGGACACCAAGAGCAGAGATGGGAAGTTGATAGAGAGCAGCAGGAAAATGAGCAGCAGACTGAAAGCAACAGGTGTCCATGTGCCTTGGTGGCACCTTCAGAGACACAGACAAGCTGAGAACTGCAGAGACTTTCTGACGCAGTAGAGGACTTCTCTCAAACACAGCAACTACAGCAAAGAGGCTGAAACTCTGGAGAAGTGGCAGGTTATTTGCTGTGGGCTGATTTTAAATCAGCCGATCAGAGTAGGTGAAGTCAGCTCAGAGACACCCCGCCCTCCTGGAGCTGTTACTCCCCAGGCCTTCATGTGAAAATTATTCACGTCTCCCGACTTCGTGCTTAGCCACAGATCCAGGATTTTTATTCTGACATTACATTCAGCTCCCAGTCCAGAACCTATTATCCCCACTCCACATCTAAGCTGCTTCTTCCTTTTAGGATCAATTAACTTTAACAAGTACCTTTTATCTCTCTGCTTTTGAAATCCCAACAGTTATTTCTGGGGCCTGTGTTGCTGAAGCTTTAGCAGCAGCTCCTTGTGTGTAGTGGTGATAGAGAAACTGTGGAAACTAAGCAGCCCCTTCCATGGATTATTGCACCGATGGCTCGCAGCCGGGAGAGAGAAAGACGCATCAACACTTTCAAAAGCCATGGCAAGGCCAGCCAGACGAGGCGATTTTGCATTAACAGCAGACTCGGAAGGAGGGGGGTTATTTTGGGCCCCGTGCTGCGAAAAGTGATCAGTAATGGGGCGCGCTTGAAAAAGGGGCATTGGCACACACTGGGAGGAAAGAACAAGATCATTCCTGAGTGGTTTTATGCATCTGTGCAGAAGAAGTATCAGAGAGGTAGCAGTGTTAGTCTGGATCTGTAAAAGCAGCAAAGAATCCTGTGGCACCTTATAGACTAACAGATGTTTTGGAGCATGAGCTTTCGTGGGTGAATACTCACTTCATTGGACGCATGCATCCGACGAAGTGGGCATTCTCCCATGAAAGCTCATGCTCCAAAATGTCTGTTAGTCTATAAGGTGCCACAGGATTCTTTGCTGCTTGTGCAGAAGAAGACTCACCACTGCCCCCTGACTCAACTGCATGGGCTACCTCCATTGCAGGTCACCCCCGAGAGGAGTACAGCTGCTACCAGGTGTCAGACAGCACAGCTGGGCTTGCACAGACGGGGAAGTTATGGCAGCCGTAAGGGTGCCACCAGGAAGCAAGGGGGAAGCATGGACCAAATTGTGACACAGGCACAACGTATCACCTGCTGTGCTCCTGGGGCAGCTTGAAATAACTCCGAAGGAGGAGAGGACCCCTTCCAATTTAACGGGGGCATTAATTCTGAAACCTAATGATGGAAACTCAAATACCACTGGTGTTAACCATTTCATTGCATTATTTTGGCAGAAATATGGAGTGAATGTGCCTCTTCCACGTGGGTGGAGATCATTGAAGTCAGAGCCGGAAAAGGCTGATCACACCAGGGGGTTGGGGTGCAGGGATGGTGAGGACTCCGGCTCTGGGGATGAGGGGTTTGGAGTGCAGAAGGGGGCTGGGGCAGGGGCTGGGATGTGGGGGCGGAGTTGGCTCTGGGAGGGAGTGTGGGTGCAGGATGGGGCAGGTGTTCGGGGTGCAGGAGGTGGTTTAGGGTACAGGGTCCCAGCAGCACTTACTGTGGCTCCCAGGAAGCGGCTGCCAGGTCCCAGCAGCCCCTAGGCACATGGGCAGCCAGGAAGGCTCCATGCACTGCCCTCATGCCCGCAGGTGCCACCGCCGCAGCTACCGTTGGTCGTGGTTCCTGGCCAATGGGAGTTGCAGAGCCGGCACTAGGGGCAGGGGAAGTGTGCGAAGCCTCCCTGACCACCCATGTGCTTAGGGGCTGCAAAGACCTGGCAGCTGCTTCCAGGAGCCGTGTGGAGCTAGGGCAGGCAGGAAGCCTGCCTTAGCTCCAGGCCCCCACTGCACCGCTGACCGGATGGCAGAGTTGACTGGAGCCATCAGGTCCCTTTTTGATCAGATGTTCCGGTCAAAAACCAGATGCCTGGCAGCCCTAGAGCAGAGGCCAGGAGGCAGCAGCCACCACAGGAGAGCGCGGGCTGAATGGAGCATGAGGCAGCATTCTCATTCTCCTTCCATTCCTGGCTCAATACGAAGGCTGCATTCCCTAGTTCCCATCCCCTCTCATTGTCCTCGGATGCAAGGTGCTGCCGCAAAATGAATTCCATTAGCAAAGCCCATTGGGTGGAGACAGCTGGCATCAGAGCTCGCTGTGCCAGGAGGCCTAAGGCTTGTGAATAACTGAGACATCAGTGGCCGCTGCTAGTCATCAAGTCTTTGCATCAATTTTCCCTGCTCCCTTAGGAAGCCATTAGACCCAGTGTCCTGCTCCCACGCATTCAGCGCTGTCCCACAGTTTGGCTATGGCTGGTGCACTGTGCAAATACAAGAGCCATTCCCTGTAGTTGTTAAGCAAAAGTCAGGCTTGTCTGGCAATTTACGGCAAAGCAAGCTTCAACAGGAGCAGAGTGTCAACCTGCCACGGAGCGAATGGCGATCAATGAAAACGTTTCCCAGTAGCGCTCTGCTCCTTCCAGTCAATCAGCTGTAATCAGTACTATGGAGCACTTAGGTGGTTGGCTGGCTCGAGGGATTGGAAACTGGCTATCGAGCTTTTTGCCTCTAGGTCACAGGTTTTAATCCAGCCCAGGTCAGTAGGGACCAATATCTGTTAGCCTCTAACAGCTGAGTTGGTTTCATTTCAAATACAGATGGACAGACACACAAAACTACCCCCACGTTGGGCAGAGAGACCTATGACCGAATGGGCTTAGCAATTACTCCATCAAACATTAACTTCTTCCACAGGTATCCTATGTCCCCTGTGCCTCACTGGTGGAGGTGCAGAGAAGTCAAGTGACTTCCCTGAGACCATGGAGCAGGTCAGTGGCAGAACCAGCATCAGAACATAGGACTGCTTGATTCCGGATTCTGCTCGTTCCTCCAGCCCACTCCCTCACTTCTCCCCCCTCTCAGCTTGGATGCAGAGGGGGAGGTTCCAGCTAAGGGATGTGCCCAGATCCTGCCATGCAGCGGTAGCTGGCTTCTTCGCTGGAAAGAGCAAGACATTTTACAAAACAGCCGGAAATCCTTGAACATCCAAAAGGGAAGAGTGGGGGACAAGTGTGCTGCCCTAATGCGAGGCTAGCCCTGCAATGGGGGAAAAGGTCACTGTCCACTGGCCATCTCCATGCTGAGCTGAAGTTTAGCTCTCGGGCCAGCACAGCCAGTGCACAGGCAACAGGCTAGCCTGGCTCTGGCAGAGGGGCACACCCTACTCACTGCTCCACTCTCGCCAGCCCTCCCCAAACCTGACAGCTCCTCTCTTTCTGATCTCCTTGAGCAGCACCTTCCCGCACCCCAGTCCAAAGACCCGTGCATCTGGGCAGAAGAGCCGGTGCTGTCAGGCTACCACATGCAGGGAAACACACGTCAGCTGGAGGTGGGGAACACTGAGCTCTCTCTGCACACACAAGGCCAGATCTGGATCTCACATTGGTGTAATTCAGGAATAACTCCATTGACATCAAGGGAGTTTACCCCAGGGAGAGATCAGATTCAGACCCAACGTGCTGCTCCCCCTCAAAGCCCAGAACAGAGTGCAAGTGCCAGTAAATTTCAAAGTCCCTTGGGCCCAGCCTCTGACTGCGTGTCTTGACCTAGCTCTTCAAAGGCCTGATCCAGCTCCTGTTGTTTTCAGTGGGAGCTAATCTAGCCCCTGACTTATCCTTTCCCAGGCAGGGACCATCCGCTCACCCTCGTGTCATTCACCATCTTTCTCTGTGCTCTGAGGTATTTCAGCCAAACGTCACCCCCGTGCCCACAATGGCTGGGTCCCAAATATCACTGCCACTCACTATTAGTCTTTTGTATCTGTGTGTGAGAGAGAGAGAAACGTGTACTCCAAAGGACGTGCAGTAACCTCACTGAGCACTGGCTTAAGGCCCAGCTGTCAGTGCTTTGCCTGCACTGAGGAGCCAGGTCAGAGGGTATGTCACTCCGGTATCTTTCACGTGTGCTCATCTCACTCTCATTTTTTTGAACGACGAGGAAAGCATCGCTGCGTGTTGGCTAAGCGATCACAGGGGCACGTCACCATAGTACCATCACCTTTTTTAATGGCTGTAAATTATTAATGGCACTTTCATTAAGATGTCAATTTCCCCCTTTTGTTCAAAGCCGCTTCTTTTGGCATTGGGAGCGAGGCTGAAATAAATAGTTTATTTGCCAATAACATCACTCATTAAATTTTAATCAAATGGAGGCTTATGAGCACACCGTTACCAGGAGGCACCCCATGGGAACACAGAGCTCACTTTAAAAATGAATTAGTAATGGAGTGCTTTGGAACTGGCAATGAAACAGCAAATGAGGCCTTGATGTGGAATATCCATTTTTGAGTTTTAAAATCGGTTGATTCTTTCCAACATTCCTTTCCCCCCCCTCTACTTAAAACTTATTCATTTTTAATTATGACTGGAAAATTACGAGGAAATAAGACTTGCAGTTCTGATACTTACATCACTCTTTAAAAACGCAACATGTTTTGACTAAGCTCCAAGCTTGTAGCTTCACATCAGTGCTCTACCGAACAAGAGACCTTCAGACAGGCATTCAGGGGAACTAGCAGTTGCTCTCTGAACACCTGCACCCATCTATCCTGTCTTCTCCTGGAAGATCCTGGACAGCTATTAAAATGTGGGCTTGCCCCAATGCAAAATGGTAGACCTGATCCCAAACCAACAGCAAATGATCTTTAAGGACTCGGATATTTATGAAGAAATGACCACCACGTACAAGTAGCACTGACACAGCATTAGAAAGGAGACATCACATACTCAAAAGTGAGGACATTCCCCTAATTAAGTGGGCTCTTACAATAGCCATTCAACCCAGAGCACAAATGGGACCTGTTAACGTAGGCCCTGACCCTGCAACTGGACCCACGTGGGCAGTCTTCTGACTTCATTGGGGCTCTGCTTGGGTGTAGGGTGGGCCAGCCAAGTAGATCTAATTGCAGGATCAGAAACACAAACAATAATATTTCATGTTTTCCACGTCACAAGAAAAACAGGCATACTACCCCTGTGCAATGCAGCCAGGTTCCATTTATAGGAACAACCGTAACATTCGGCCTTTCCTGATCTCTGAGCACTTGGTAAGTCAGGCCGAACTTGTCATTAATTCTAGTTTTGCATTTCGTTTCTGGGGGGGGGGGGGAACGTTAAGGAGAGGGAAGAGAACAGTAAACAAAGAAAGAGAAAAAAAATACAGTCCAGATCCATCAGGGCATTAGGACTACAACAGCTTTGCTAATGGACCCAGTAAATTCCCCAAGACAGCCACTAGCCCTGCTACGTTAGATGATCTAGGAGCAGCGGAGGACCAGATGGTAAAGACAAGTCACATCTGCAGCAACTGGTATACTACAACTTGCACCAGTCTAATTACACCGGAAGTGTATTCTGTGCCTCCACACAGCCACTAAATTGATTTAACTCTTCTCCACACAGAGCTGCATCAGATGCAAACTGGATTAACTTCCACTGATTGAAGACAAGTGTGCCATTGATGTGTGTGTGGATTCAAGGCAGTTTCCACTGGCAGAAGTTCTGTTTGCCAGATGACTAAACCAAGCCCTGACCCTGAGCAAAGTGTCCCTGATGTGCTCTGGGCTCGGTGGCTATTGTGATATAATTTTGTATAAGGACAAGGCCTAAGCTCTCATCTCAACAGCTCTGCAGCTGCTGTTCTAGCACCTTGAAAACCCTTAATGGAAAATTCCACTGTGCAGGTGTGAAACTGGTGATTTAAATGTTAACCACTTTAAAGCTGCGGGCTGTCACCAAGTCTAAAGGACACATACAAAATCAGACAAGGGGTTTGGCTTCGGTCTGTTTTGACTAGCCAAGCGCAGCATCTCTGATTGGAGCAAATGGGGAAATATGTATTTTTTTCCCATGCTTTGAATAACTCAGAAACAGCCAAACCAATTTTGTTCAAAAACTTTCCTGAAATATCCACTGCTGGGCTAACATCAGTGAAAATTCAGCCTCCACGGGTTTGAGAAAGTTCTGAGCAATTGAAAAGGGAAGTGAGAAAAGAAACTGTAGCTCAATCTTAACTCAACCCACCCTGGCTGCTTTACACATATTGTGAGTTGTATAATCAGCTAGTGCTCACCTTGGTGCTGAATGGTGACAGGGGTCGGCTCATCCAGGAGTGTGGACTCTAGTGGAAGTTACATACGTGCACACAGCCTCTCAAGGACAGTGTGTCCCCACTGCAAGGAGGTCATTAATACGCGGAACACATATCCATTTTTAAGCCCATCTTGAAGTGTTTTCTGTCCGGGGGCTGACAGCGAAGCTGTGGCTTTTCTGTCTATTATTCATACCTTCAGCCTTCAAGGACTCTGCTGCTGCTAAGTACCCAGCCCTGTCACAAATGCAGGGGAGGAAGGGGTGTCGTGTTCCCATTGTATGATGAGAGCAGGAAATGGATGGGCAGGCAGGGGGCGGTGGAGGTGGGAGCCTGATCCCTCAAGATGGATTTGCCAGGTTTGTCCTTGAAAGGCGAGGCAGGGAAGGAGCAAGTTGCTGCTGGGCTGGGGCGTCATTGGCGGTCCCTTCCAGCTGCAAAGCTCTGTGGCTAGGATGACTCTCTAGCCAGGAAGCTGTGGTGGGCTCAGCTTTTAAATCCACTTCACAGAGCCATGGGACCCTCTGGAAAAAACGAGGTCCTTACAAGGGCAGCTGGCTAGGGACGAGCAGTGCCAGATGGACTGGAAGGAGGCTGTGGGGCAGGGCTGTGAAGTGAGGCACAGGATGGCACAGGCACCTCAGAAGGAGCTGAAAACTCATCAGACCAGTGCTCTGTCCTGGGCCTGACATGTGTGCGTTGGCCATGGCCCTGCTCTGCTCAGGCATGGACCGACTCACCCAGTCGAGTGCCAGGGCTGCCATAGCTCACTGGCTAGAGACCTACACTTCTGGAGGACAAACTCCTGGGGTTTGCAATCCGTTGCCCACTCATAATGCAATGTGCTGGTGGGTGATTGCAGGATGTGCATTCTGCTCTCTGAATAAGCAGAGGGAGACCAGATGCTGCTCCGTTCATGCTGATGCAACCCTATTGACTGCCATGAGGTCAGGTCAGTGTGGGAGCTGGATTTGGCCTTAAGGTGGACACCATTGCCTGTCCCCTTTCCCAGCACTATAGCAGAGTATTGCTGGAGGACTGTCCTGATTTCAGTCAAGATCCCTGATGAGGTTCTTGGCTGAGCTACTCAAAGATAGGTCTTCCTCTTGCACACTGTCTATGGAGAATTCTTCCACAGCATCATTCACTCCTAAAGGAGAGGGGCCCTGGGCCACAATCTTTGAGATGTTTAGGAGTTTTGGTGACACCCCCACAGCCAGAGGTACTGAGACACCCCTACTGCATCTAGCAATGAATTTGTGTTCTTAGGAAAGATTCATGAGCTAAAGCTTTAAGGAACTCTTCCCACTATGGTAGAAAGATGGCTCGAGGGGGGCCTCCTGTGGTTGGATGGTATCTGCCCCCTCACCCCCTAATCATTCCAACCCCCAGGCCCATTGTCCATCACAGGAGTAAGCCTGCACAGATATGTGATCTGCACCCTCGGAGCGGATCTCACCCATCAGTAATTCAATCCTTTGGCTTCAGTGAGCCCAAGTGAAGCACTGAGCAGGCCGCAGAAAGCAGGCTGGGGCTCATTATGCTCCTTCCAGAGGGGTGGGCATGAAGCAGGAAGAATGTAACTAGATTTTGACCAGCAATGAGCTGAGACCAAGACATGAGCAAAGCAGCGAGGCTGATGTTGACTGAGACAGAGAACCTTTACATCCATCTGCATCCTGCGTCTCATGGTTGCGCACATCCAGGGTTCGTATCTGGTTACACGGCCATCAGCACTGGAGCTGGGCCCTCAAGAGCCAAGGAGGCTCGAGGAGTGGGGAGCACACTCAGCATCTCAGCAGTGCTGCAGGTGCAGGCATTGTGGCAGAGGCATGCCCTGGAGGGAGCATCCTGGACAGGGGCACTTGGTGCACCTTGAAAAAAGTGTAATTTGTGCTCCCCCTGCAAAGATCTGCTGGTGGAACCATGGCCTGGCCCCAGCCAGCCTCACATAGCTCTGCTCACAGAACAGCCTGGCCTTCTTCACCCCCACACCCATAGTCCTCCTTAGAACCTCATGCCTGGGCTCATGAAGACATGGCATGCACCTGACCAGCCATAATACAGCCCCCATCATGTCTAATGCGGGTATGAGCAAGTGAGCACGTATGTGCATGCACACATGTATGTATATTTCACTCACACACACACAATGCCCAACATGAGACACTGTATGGAAGCCTGCTGGTTGATAGGGCTGAGCACCATTCCTCTGACAGTCAGAGTGACTCTACATTGGCACCCAAATCCTGAGGCTCCCAACATCACAAGCTGCTTTTGAAAATCTGGGCCACGTTTATTTGTCATACACACGAAGCCCACAGCTGACTGAAGGGTCTGCAGCTAAACATTTGTAGAAGGGGGCAGGATGATGACACGTCTGTACATGTGGCTTTTTCAATCTTTGGCGATGCTCAAAGCAGCGTTTCAAATTAAAATGAAGCTTGTAAAGTTTCATAAACAGCCACCAGTGGCTCGGCTCTTCAGAGGAAGCCAACGTGGCCGTGATGGGATGGCATGGAAGGGGATCAGGCTAGAGAGTTTGAATGTGGGTGTCATGCTCCAGGGCAGATGGGTTATAATGTGACCGAGGCATTTCTAGAGCGCTGGACTCCCTGTCTTCTGCTGAGTGCCTTGGGCATGTCAGCATTAGTGCAGAGTGAGAATCGTTCATTATTACTGTCACCTTCCAGCCAAGGATCTCAAAGCACTTCACCAATAATAATGAAATAGTGCGTCCCAACACCTGGGAGGTGAGCACAATATATTATTATTATCCCCAATTTATATATGTGGAAACTGACACACAAAGAGATTCAGTGACTTGACCAAATTTCACTCAACAAGCCCATGATAAGAGCTGGGCATAGAAAGCAGATCTGACGGCCAGTCCTGTGCTTGAACCAGAAGATCACATCTCCCCTTGCCATGCACAGCATGTCTAGTAGTATTGCCTGCACACAGAAAGCAACAGGAAAAGCCTGCATACAGCAATCTGGAAAAATAGTGCTAAATTATTCCAGTGCATGAATGGGCAGAATGCTCTGCTGTAAAGAAGTTATGAAAAACATGACTGCATGCTTGCTGGTATGTTTGCAATACGGAGCTACACGCCTGTATATTGATTTAGGAGGTGATAGGGTTGTAGAAACATAGAAAAACATGGTCTCCATCCTTGTGGAGCAGGCTTAGCAGACTGACAAAACAATACAGAGCTAATGTGGTCTCAGGAAGACTGCATTACAATTAAGCTTTTGCATCCGTTGCTGCCTTCCTAACGTAAGTGGGTTAGCACTGCTATGGAGATGGTGGGAGAAATGCGACCATTTCTCTGCTGATACTGCTCCAATGAAGTCAATGCCAGGAATGAAAATTGACCCTTCCTGTTTTAAGGAGGCATTGGAACAAGCTGGGGTGTTCCGGTGTCACACCAGTATTCTTATTAGCAACACTTATACGGAGGTAGCACCAACAGGCTACCCAGGGCAGAGTCCCATGGTGCCAGCTGCTGGGCAAACCCATCGTAAGTGACAGTCCCTGTCAAGTCTAGAAGCCATTAAAAGTGGATGAGTTGCACAAATGGGACAGGGTGGGGGGAGAAAAAGAGTAGGAAAAAAGAGGATGTACACGACTTTTAGCCAATCAGGCGCAGTAATCGACTTTCCACTTGTCTAGCTGTTATGTGCATCTAGATGTATAGATGTGCGTGCATGTTCTCTCTACACACACACACACACACACAACTGCGCTTATTGCTATTTCTTCATTCTTCAGCACTTTAAGCAGAACTGACACCCTCCGCTATGTTTAAAGAAGAAGAAAATGTTACCAGGGTTACACAGTGGCAGAATGGCTAAATGAGGCATCTGACATCATCCGCTGAAATAGCTATGCGCAAAGCAGGTGTCCCTGAAAAATGGGAAGTGTGTCCAGTCATTGGAGTGGGTTGAAATTAACGGACGGAATTCTACTGAAAAAGGGGAGAAGCCCCCTGCAATATTCCAGTGTGTCAAGGTGCCAAACAAGCATCAACATCTGTTCAACTGCTTGGTGGTTTAATATATTTTAAAGCTAGAAAGGCCGATTCTGATCTCCTGCATACACAGGTCAGAGACGCTCACCCAGACATTTCTGCAGGGAGGGAATCATTCGTCCCTAACATGTGAGCTTGCAGAGGAAAGATTCCTTCATACAAACACTCTGCCCTGTAGTACAAACTGGTTCCCGAGGAGAATGCTACTGTGCTCTTGTATACGCTCCACACACCACAACGGATCGCCGAATGCCTTTACAAGCTCACTCAGAGGGACAATGTCACCAATCTTCCGAGGGCTAAGATGGGCGATTTCATTGCCTCTCCCATTGAGAAACAGTCAGTCAGTTTGAGCAGTGAGCTTTGGTTCAAGCTAGGCAAATCACGCGACCAGTTTGAACACGCCTACATGGAATGCCACTTTGATTGCAGTGGCCTCCTGCACACACACTCAGGACATTCACTGGAGTGGATTTGGGGCCTGTGGCTGCAATTTGCATAAATCGCCAAATGAACAGAGGGAAGCAGTGCACATAGCTGATAAGGTTTAGACGAGTGATACTCCAACCTCAGTGGTTGAGAAGCCAAATTAGTGATCAACATTACCCAAAAGAGCCACAGGAGTATGAATTAATTGCTTCATTTACAATAGTACTATAGATTCCTATTTAAACAGCACGATGTGGGAAGAGTTTTTATATTTTATTCTCACAGCAAAATGACTGATTATTATGATTTTATTAACTACAATTGGTTAATAACATAGTAAAAACATCCTGATTGGTTGTTAATTAAATCACACCATGTTTTACTACCACCATGTGCTGCAAAGAGACACAGGAAACACATTAAAAAGCCACTTGCGGCTCACGAGCCTCGGTCTGAGTATCACTGCTTTAAACCATCCAATCCAGGAGCAGAAACAATGCCGTGTGACTTGTGACTCATCAGGCAGCATGATTATTGGCCAGATTGCTTACGGTGAAGCCCAGAAGCAGAAACCTGCCTGTGTGTTATACATCCCTGCTCTGGACTCAATCCACAGAGACTACAAGTGTATCAGGACGTAGCCCTTCAGCTGAAGCAATAGAGCAGGGGTAGGCAACCTATGGCACGGGTGCCGAAGGCAGCACACGAGCTGATTTTCAGCGGCACTCACACTGCCTGGGTCCTGGCCACCGGTCCGGGGGGCTCTGCATTTTGATTTAATTTTAAATGAAGCTTCTTAAATATTTTTAAAACTTTGTTTATTTTATATACAACAATAGTTTAGTTATATATTATAGACTTATAGAAAGAGACCTTCTAAAACATTAAAATGTATGACCGGCACATGAGACCTTAAATCAGAGTGAATAAATGAAGACTTGGCATACCACTTCTGAAAGGTTGCCGACCCCTGCAATACAGGCTCATGCTTTTGGCTATGGAGGAGCCTGGTTCAATTCCTGTTCATGACCAGGACGGCCGTTGTTCCATCTGCATGAAATGGCCAAGCGGATTAATGAGAACTGCAGCTTGTGCTTGGGAAATCGGTGAACAGGACCAAGGACTAATCTGATGTCCAGCTCCTGTCTGTGCACTGTGGAGAAAGGGCGGAACTCTGTCAGCTAGCAGAGACTAATGTAGCAATAGTCATTAATTTACAGAACATACTGGGCCAAATCCCGCACTGGCATAGCCCCAGTGCAGTTACACCTGGGATGAAGCTGTGACCATCATAGGGAGTTGTTCTCATTCAGCCAGGCCATTCTCCTACAATAGCTATTTCCCTGGGCCTGGGAGAAGACGGATACAAGCTATGACCCTGAGGTCAGCAGTATGTGCCATGACACAGAGTCAGTCGTCCGAGGTGCTGAGCCCCTATTGTGAGGTGCTGAGTGCCCTCAGCCCCAAAGGACTTCAGAGAGACTCAGTCCCTTACAGTTGGTGTTTGGCACCTTGCTGGATGGAGCCCACAGTTTGTAAATGGTAATGCAAAGCACAATTAGATCTACATACAGTGAGAGGGAACATACAGCCCCTGGCAAAGACAGCCTGAGTGAGGAGAGCCTGAGAACAGAGTGGGGAGACTCCCCTGGTTTTCCCACTAAATCCCACCCCAAAGGAGTCACTCCAGTGGGATGCTGAAGGGTGCTAAGGCTGTGAAGGATGGCTGGCTTTGCTGAGCTGCCCCTGTGATGCCGGCTCTTACAATCCACTGATTTTACATAAGCCAAAATGCCATGGATTTGAGAACATCCTGCTAATTCCTGCTCAGCTGCTGTGTATCCAGAGTGCCTTACCAATAATCTCCTTCCGAGTGTTCCACGCAAGGGATGGGAGGAGCAAGCAGTAAAGCCTACTGCTAGGACTTAAAAGGAATATTTCCTGCCTTAACTGTTCCCATTTGTTCTTGATTCGTGAACATTGCATGGATTTTCCTGCAATAGCCATATCCGCCAGCAATGTGGTTTCAAGTCAGCAAAGCCAGGGCATGAGTTTTCTGCTCACTCCACCTGTGGGGAGTAGCTAGAGCAGGAGACTGCGAGTCAGAACTTCTGTGTCCTGTTCCAGACGCTGCCACTGACTTGTTTGGGAAAGTCATTTCACCTCTCTATGCACTCATCTTTAATTGGGTGTAATAGTAATTTTCCAGCTCACAGGGATGCTGTGAGGCTTAGCTAATGTTTGCAAAATGCTTTGATACCCTCAGCTGAAAGGCGATCGAGAACTGCACAGTCCTGCCACTAGTCACATTTAGATAATCCAGAATTATTCATAAACAAAAACGTAGAGCACGCAAACACATTCATGAATTCCTAGAATGATCCCAGGAAAATAGAAGAATTAGTCTTGTTAACAAGTTATATAGATTCTATATCTATGGGTGTCTATACACACAAGTGCTTAACTCACAAAATTTGATACATATGACAAGGGTTATGTGGATTTATATAGTGCCTTCCAGCTGAGGATCGCCAAGCGCTTTATGAACACGTAGGTCTCTGCCCATGCAAAGTAGTTCCACCTCTCTTACAAAATGGCATAGATGAATGATTTGCCCAAGGTCACGCAGCAAGTGGCCGAGCCAGGAAGGGAGCTCTGATCTCATGATGGCCAGTCACCCACTCTAATCAGATCCACAATTGTACAGATTCAGGTTTTCAGACCTGAAGGGACCATTCTGATGCTCTAGTCTGACCTCCTGCATAACGGAAGCCAAAGAATTTCATCCCAATCGTTCCTGCATCATGTCCAGTAAAGGGTTGAAGTAGGGCAAATCCTTTAGAAGGACATCTGGTCTGGATTTAAAGACTTCAAATGATGAAGAATCCAACATGTTCCTAGGTGCATTGCTCCTGTGGCTCATTACCCTCACTGGTAGAGTCTGGCACCTTGATGCTAGTCATTAATCCTGGTTTGTAGCCACTGGATCTTGTTATGCCTAGAGAAATTGTCTCCTCACCTTAGGAATGTATAGTCTAATCAAGTCACCTCTTACTCTTCTCTTGGGTAAACTCACCAGCTGAAATTTAACTCTCTCCCGCTAAGGCAGTTTTCCCAAAGTGCAGGTGTGTTTGGGTTGAGGTTTTTCATTCCACTTATTAGCACTCAAGGGCAGCTGCAAACTCCATTGGAGGTGAGGGCATATCCAGATCCAAACTTCAAGGTGTTTGGATCCAGGTTTTGGTCTGGGTAAGTGCGTCTCTGCCCAGGACCACATTCGTCCCTGAGGCACACCCCTCCCTTGCAGATCAGCTAAAGCCAACAGCGCTGAATACGATGTAAATTAGAGCAGAATCTGGCCTTGTGCAGATTAATGCAGCCATATATTTCTGGTGCTCTGTGGAAGGGAAGATAAAGGTGCACTGAAAATACCACATGGTTTAATTAATGCACATGCTTTTTATTCTATAGATTGTTCGGATTGTTAATTATTTTCTTTATAAAAATAATTAGTCCCAATCAAGGCAGAAGCTCTTCAGAATTACAGCTCATTAACTGCGCTCACATTTTTCTGTTCTATAAAAAGTCATGCAGTGCTGATGAAAATTATAGGCCCTCGGAATTGGCATTAAATACAAATTCAGACAGTGTTACCATCCTATTACCATCAACTGCATTGACTTGGCTTTGGTAATTGCAGCTGGAGATGGAGTGCAAGGATTACTGCTCGGTGCAATCCCGGAGCACAAAGCATGCTGCCCATTAGTTTGCCAGAAACAATGCGACACAAGGCACTAAAGTCCCCTAAGTACATCATAGTTAAAGGGACAATAGTCCCTAGAGACAAAGGGAAGGAGGAAAAACAGAGCAGCTTTTCAGGCTCTCTTAGAAAAGCAGGGTGCCTTAGATTCAGGCTTGCCCTCCCCATAAAGCAGGGTCACTCCTTTGTCTCTAGCCGAGAATACACCGATCTGTCATGTGGCCTACGTTGCCCATTGACTAAGAGACCATCCCAGACCTACCCTACCAGTACCGTGAGGGAAAGCTGTAGGAAATTCAGAAAGGATGGCTCAGGGATCTCTAGCTGTCAGAGAGCTGTGTGTGTATTTGCTCTTCAGGGCAGCACAAGGGTGCTTCATGCTCCCAGGAGATGGCCACCCTGGTCCTCCTGCGCTCAATATCAATGCAGTCCTGCAGCACACTGCCACCTCAGTAGCTGCAAGTGCCCACAGACTCAGGTGCACTTGGGAGTTCTGTCTGGGAGGAGACAGCTGATAGGGATTGGAACCAGGTGTCATGGGTCCAGGGTTGCAGGAGGGATTTCTGTTCCATGTTCCTGCCCTCTCGCCAGACGCCAGGCTCAGGACAGGAAAACCAGCCTGGATTCCCTCCTCTTGGCTGTGATGAGATAGCTGGACCTCTCACTCCTCTGCTCGGTGCTCCTCCACATGGGGCTGAAGCCCAGGAAAGAAAGCTCAGGCTGTCACAGACCACATGAGAGTGGCGCAGAGGCGGGCGAGGAATAGGAAAAACAGGGAATTACAGTACTGAGAAGGAAAGAATTTCCTTTTACCCTGTCTAGAGGCAGAGGAGGCTTAATTCACTGGATGATCTCTGTGACCGTCTGGTTTTCTGCATGGTGGTGGCAGGGTGTCATAGTAGGTGCAAGACTCCCACAAACACTGTCCTGCAGGGAGCCCACTCGAGTGGCCAGTGATGTCCCAAAAGGCAGGGTAGTATGACCAGTTCACCCTCCAGGCAGCCTTCTATAAAGCCTCATCCACACAATACAGTTGCACAACTCCAGAGGAATCCCCAGGGGAGAGGAGTGGCACAAACATCACTCCTCCTTCCTTTGGAGCCATCCCCAACGCTGCATCTCCCTGCACCGGGGGGACTCCAAGCTTAGAATCTTTATCACAAGAATGAGGAAAGCCAGCAGGATGTTTGGACCCATCTGCTTCCCCTAATCCATCACTGCTCCTCTCCTCCTCTGAGGAAGTCATATGGTATCATCCCACCACAGAATGCATTGCCACAGCTGGCATGTTTGCTGGCATTCAGCAATGGATCAGAGCTTTACCTTCAAGCCAGACATGGGCTCTTCTCCAAGTCAGGGCTGAAACATAGTGATTGGGAAGGGCAGGGGGGAGAGAGAAGAGAGAGAGAACGTGCTCACTGCTATCCATCCAGACTGTACAGAATGGAGAGAGGACTTCAGTCGCCCAGGGCTGACAGCCTGGCACCTTTCACTAGATTCACTCAAAGCATTTGTGGATGCTCGAGGGAATATATAGAAAGCAGGAAACCTGCAGAATCCTTTAGTGGAACTGAATATTTACCCAGGCATCAAAGGAATCCAGAAACACACATAAAAGCTATGGAGCTGCACTGGAGAAGCCAGGCATCCATCTATGGTACAGCCTGTAACAGACAGTCTGGCTTGCTTATATCCGTGTCAGTGCCTGAGGATCCAGCACAATGTAGCTTAGGGGGCACCTGGCCTCCAGCCTCATGTTGATGCATGAACTCTGCAGGGGAAGAAGTTACTGCCTGCTTCATCTCTCATTAGACGCCCATTGTCTGCTAGGAGAGGGCTTCTGGAAAGTCTAATTGAAATAAATAACTGCACTTCAAGAGCGTTCGGGTCAAATCGATACCTAACCAGTTAAGAGAGGCAGTGGCTGCTGGCTGGGCTGTGTCCTGTTCCCATGTCTGTCCTTTGGGAGCACAGCACTCAGCTACCCTCTGCTTCGATTGCCTCCTGGGAGCGTTCGTAGTACACTGAGGTTCTGGACCCCTCTCCTCAGAGGCAGAGAAGGCTCCCAGTAATTGGCCACTTGTCAGCTCTGGTTTGCAGCCCTGTGCTGAAAGCTCAGGCTGTGGCTATCGGCTAGGCCTGCCTCCGTTCTGAGAAATCAAAGCCTCCCCATCTGCCACAGCATTCAGTGCTGATCTCTCTGCAGAAGTGAAATCTGAGCCCAGGTTTCCTCTGGTGTCCAAGTCAGAGAGAGACCCAATTCCAGCGGCAGCAGCAGCAGAAAACACATTTTCACCGCAGAAGCCCTCCAAGCGGTTGAGTCTTTGAGATCCTCCTTTCAGTTTATATTAATCAGGGAACTAACTTGCCTTCAGCCCTATTACACAGTCCAGCAGAGCTAGCTCTTTGTTCTGAGAGCTTCACGGCACAATTAACCCTCTCCTCCCCACTTCTGGGGCAAGCAACTTTCCTTTGTAGTGTAACGCTGCCCCGTCCGAGTATCTGGCCCATTGAGTTCAGTGGGAATGGCACTTGCTTATTTGAAGCCAAGGTATCACCCTCCCTGCCCGCCCCACCCCCCGTTTCACTTCTCAGGAACCCATATGCCAGCCTAACAGCCACTTCCTCCCAGAATCCTTAGATACCACGTGCAAATCATGGTGCCACACATGTAGCTCTGAGCAGAGAGGCGGCTAAATTGTTTTAATTCCGGGGGCCCTCTCCAGGTGATTATACTGGGCCCTGGCAGAGGATTCGAGGAATGGAATGGACCTGAAGAGTTTATCAGCTTGTTCCATGTCCAACTTCTATGATCCCATGCCCCACAGGTTTCCCTCTTACTAGCCCCAGTATCCACTGCCCATATGAGTGGGCAGAGAATTGGAGACAAAGAAATGAGTCAGCCAGAAATAAAACCTGAACTGAATCCAGCCCCTTGTTTCAAAATGATTTCATTTTATCATTAGCACTCCTATTGACTGCACGAGGATCCTTCCACACTCCCTGCAGCCTCCTTCCTAGCAATGATTTCCATATGAAAAGGGACTTCAGGGTGAATCCCCCAGTGCCCTCTGAGCAATCAAGCAAGTAGCTACAGTTTGCGCCAGCATATGCTGGTCACACTTAATTTGCACCCAGGATACCAAGGCTAATTACTTCAGGCCAGGGTGCACATAGAAGGAAGCCATCAGGTGCATTCTCACAGAGCTCATGCCTCATCTCCTCCTGCAGTGATCCGCCCCACAGGAGTCCTGCCCATCATGTCAGTGCCAATTAGAAAGGACCATTAAATGCCACACTTTGACAGTAAAAGTCAAGGGTGGAGGAATAAAGCCTGCCACTGGCAGCAGCCGATGGCTATTAATGGAGCTCGGCTCCTGACTAGTGTTTGATGGCTAACAGTGGGACCAAAACAAGGCCCATGAAGGGAGCGCGATTAGGCAGCATTCAGCTGGTTTTTAACTTCTTTACCTCCTCACCCGCGTACGTACATTTTCTCTGTGTTTTTCATCTTTGCAAGGGCAGTTATGGCACAGGTTCCTGTACTGAGACTGTAGGGAGTGAAGCCAGTAGGAGTTGCAGGGGCTTCCCAGCTCTCCAGATCCAGCCCATTAAAAACACATCTTTCTTCCCATATTTAAAGTGGGATGGGGAGAGCGAATTTGCATGAAGAGAGGGGCTCCAGCCACTGCATGACACTGGGCTGGTGGGTATCCTGCAGCTCCCCTAATCTGCCCCATACCTCCCTCTGCAGTGCAGCCCCATGCATCTGGGAACTGGGACTGCAGATGCTCTGCTATATTTGCGAGACAGACAAATGAGTGAAGGCACGGGGGGGGGTCCATTGGCCTCAGCTGACATGGGGTGGCCAAGAGAGAACTGATCCAAGCCTAGCATCTCTTATGCAAGTGCATGCTTCCCCAGAGGAGGGCTGGCAGGAGCAGCATTTGGCCCGATGCTGCTGAGTCACTCACAGGCCCCTAACCCGAATGAAAGCAACTGACGTTGTTTGAATGCTGCGACCCATTCTTTACTAGGACATTTACTTCGTCTGAGCAGGTTTCTCTAGTCCAAACCCCACTGCCCTGGCACTTCATTTTTCCCCATAAGGGTCGGACTCCCAAAACTCTGGTATCTCTGGAACAAAATGTCAGCTTCCTTTGTTCCCACCTCCATCTCTCCCCCAACAGCCTGCCATGCAGATCCAGATATTGTTGCTGCTTTCTTCCCCCCAGGATGGTTTATCGGGCTGCCTTTTTTCTCCATCTCCCTCACACCATAGTACTTCATTAACTCAGCAAACATGCTGCTGATGGACAGACAAAAGCGGCAGAATGGGACTGCTGGCTGTGGCGGCTCAGATAACAGCCCGAGTCGATGGAGCCTGTCACTCCTTGCTGGCCTGCTCCTTGACAAGGCAGACAGCTGCCGGGAAGGGTAAAGCCAATTGTCTCTTGACCTCAGGGACACAGGTAGGGACTGGTGTCTGGGGTTTGGTGGTTGCTTGTTTTTGGTTTCTAACTCACATCTGAAATGAAATGAAACCAAGAGTGCACTGGAGGAACTGTCTAGCATCACAGCAGTTGGCGATGGAAATCACAGAATCCACCCTCAGACGAGGGCAGAATACAGCCTTCTGACAGAGGATATTAAACAGATCACTACAGATTCTTGGGGAACTTTCGTAACTTACATCTCTTCCTCTCAGGTCTGTTGCTCAGCCAGCTTCCAGGGCTGGACAGGAATGCTGAGAATTCCAGGGAAGGGAAAGATGTCCCGAGTCGGGACCAGAACCTGGTTTAGCACAGGCTGATGGAGGACCTGTTTCCTGACGACACTAACTCACCTAGTGATTAGGCTATTTGTATTGAGGTAGTGCCTAGGA
Source organism: Chelonoidis abingdonii (assembly GCF_003597395.2). Classification (NCBI taxonomy): domain Eukaryota; kingdom Metazoa; phylum Chordata; order Testudines; family Testudinidae; genus Chelonoidis; species Chelonoidis abingdonii. The sequence continues at coordinate 24,052,799 of NC_133790.1, forward strand.
ACATCACTCATGAACCAGGATCCCAGAGTGAGAGGTGCTGTACAAAAAGACAGTGCTCAGAGCTAAAGCTGTCAAAAATCTGTTGACTAAACTTGTTTGGATGTCAAATACCTTTTTGAGTAATTGGAAAATTTTCTGAGAGCAATGCTCAACGTCATCAAAAGTCAAAAAGACCAAAAGCTTTGGGGTTTTTGACAAAAAACAAAACAAAATATTTTTCTTTATATTTTGCATGGAAAATAAAATACCTTTCCCCTCGCTTTACTCAGAATGGCCTGTAGCCATCCTTCAGTGTTAATTATCTGTCCCTATCAATAGATTCCAAAGCAGTTTTAACCTTGGAAAATCAAGCAGAGGTACAGACACCACGAAAAGGGGGTGACAGAGCTGCTCTGGTACAGAGCACCAGTTAAGCCAAGAGCTGCAGGTGTCTCTCCTTTCTAGAGTTATGCCAAGTGTCAGAACAGCCACCAGCCATTCTGTATACCTTGGACTCTAGCACCCATCAGCTGTGTGTGCGCACGCACAAGATTATACATATCAAGCACACCCACATAGCTAATGGAATGACAGAGGCCGAGTTTACATATGTATAATAAATGTCTAGTTTGTAGAACTGGTCAGAAAACGGTATTTTTCCTCCCAGGGAAAATTCTGACTGTCAGAAAGTGAAAAAAGGGAAGTTTTATTTTTTCCCATTAGAAAACCCAACAGTAAAGATTGGAGGAAACCAGACTAACACTTTATGAGAAGTTGTGTAGTGGAAAACTAGATTTTTAAAAAAGGTTCAATGGAAAATTTGACCAGGCCTTTAGATACACACTCCCCCTCCAACCAGAGTGGGTCCATTAGCTATCCTGACTAGCAATGAGCCTTTATATATTATGCATTCATCTGCTTTCCCCTTGCTGTGTACACTGCTGTGGGAGATGGACAGATATTGGGCCAAGTTACATATTTTTACTGTATATACAGCAGCCAACCCCCCCCCCCCCCCCGCCCACAGCATATATAACATAACACTGTTCTGGTTGACCCAAACAGTGTGTGGGCATTCACTGTGAAATCTCTCAATGGAAATATATTTATTTTGCTGGATAATTCTTTATCTAGACAGTAACGTAGCTGAGTCTCTCTCTCTCACACACACACACACGGACAGGATGCCCCTCTGCCCAGGATGAGGCGCTGTTGTCCATTTGGTGTCAGCATCAGAAAGATGAATTTTCTAGTAAAAGCCCTCTGTTCTCTGAGTGTTTTGCAGCCATTTATGTTGGCAGAGTGGGTGGCCATATGGTCTCGTGACCCTCACCCTCTCCCTCCCTCCTGGAATTAGGGATTAAACATCAAGGGGTGTAAAGACCCAAACGCATGCTTGAAAACCTGATCGGCAGCACTATCAACCCAATCCCTAGCCTCATAAGCTAGCACTAGTACAGCACAGACATGCTGCTTCCAGAGCCAAATCCTCTTTATTCATAATCATTCCTGAGGCATGTGATACAGCGACTCCATTTCCAGGTACCAGGAGGCCTCGATAGCCGCTCCCTCCTCCCCCCGTGCACCTGTCTCTAATTTAGTGACCCTGTCCTTTCCACTTCTGGTTCCCACTCGCCAATGGATGTATGATTGCCAGGGAGGACCTGCTTGGTGAAGCCAACCAACTTCTATCAATCCATGTCGCAAAGGCTAATGTGCCACACTGAAGCCAGAGCTCAAGTCACCTCAAATTCCTTGGCGGCAGAATAGAAGGTGGTTAAATAAAGCCAGCACCACAAGGGATCTTGCAAGAGCCTTGAAGATATTATCAGCATGGAGGGAGAGACAGACCTATTAGATTATCTTGGGAATCAGTGACACAAAAATAGTTCCACGGAAAGCTTCCAGCGCCATTAAAAGACCTTGCAAGTGAAGCTCTGGGCACCAGGACCCTTGGATAATGTGTAGCCCTAGATTAGATGGTTATTTCTGCTCTATATAGCTCAGTTCTCAAATCATATTGATAACAATGGGAAAGCTCTAATGTGACTGTGATACACCTGCAGGGCTCAGTGCTGCACGGATTAAAGTGTTTCGCTGGATCAGGCCAGAGAGTTTAGCTCCTTGCAGGACTGAGCCTGTGATAGCTGACTGCAAAGAAGGGTGCAACGGGTCATCCTGCAAAACACATACAACAAAAGCAGGCACACGTGTCCATCTGCACGTGCACTTACTAGGGCTGTGTCTTCAACTCTGCAATCGACCTGAACCTCTCCGAATGTTACAGCTTCCTCCCCCAGTAGTCAGACTTGAGTTCACAACACTGCAAGATCTGGTCTTGCTCATGTATTTCCCCCACGCAGGAGCTGAATCACAAAGACAAGATCTGATCCCTCGTTATTTCAGTCCCGTAACTGACTCCCTAAGGCATTTACAAAAGGGCTGTGAAAAATGTAAGCGCTAATGCAACCCGTGAGCCTTTGTAGTGGTTACCAGCTTTGCACAGGCACATGAATGCTCAACTTCATGCCCGTGCTGGTTGCATGCCTATTTCCGCAGGAGCCCCCACGGACAATCCATCTCTTCTCATCACCTGCTGCTTTGTAGGAGTTTCCTGGAACGAAGGTGGGGTAAGGATATGAGAAATGGATATATTCTTTTCTTCTGGAGTTACCCATGCTCCCCTGAGGCTGTGCAGTTTGTCCCTTCACTGTTAATGACACAGCTGAAGGGCTGAGCTGCTCCCCCCACATACCGGATGCTGAATAATTGACTGATTACTTTGTTCAGACCCAGGGCATATCAGTGTTCTTGGAGATCAGGTGTCTGGGATCAGTCTTTTTAAAGACAGAGTTTGATTTTTTCCCCTTGGTACCTTTCAAAACACACCAACTTGTTTACAGCTCAGATGATTATTTGTACTGGATGTGGGTCTGAACCAGATCCCTGCACAGGAAAAGCTCTGGTGAAGTTCATATTGTGATCTAGACCCAAAATTCGAAAGCTGACTTTTGCTTTTCACCACACACACAGAGCAGCCATCTACCTTCACTCTAAATTAAAGAAAACCAGCAACAAGAAAGGACACACATACAAAGTCTCCATGAGAGAGAGCACAGTGTGTGCATCTCCTGAGTTACATGCTTCAGGGATTCAGAGAACAAAATGGCTGCCATGGCTGCAGACAGGCAGAGTTATTAAATGTGAAAAGGTGCAGCACACACAAAAAATTCAATGGATTGCAGCAGCAAACTACATATACTACATCCTGCCTCTGTAAAATGGCCCAAACCAAATCCTATATCCAAACATCTCTAAACTTTGCTGGAGTGCTGTATCTAGCACTTCAGGCCCATCTCTCTTTCAAACTCAAATTATTTTCCATAATTTGAGGTATCAATATAGAAATATATTGACAGAGGGAATCTTTCTGTGGCTAAACTTGGAAAGTGAAATCCAATGTGAAAGCATCCCTTTAAATCATAGCTCAGCTGAGCTTTTTCATTCAGATGCTTGTACTCATTTACTGTCCACTGTTCCTCTGGGATCGCATGCCACTTGTTTGAAACACAAACACTCCAAGGAGGTGACGCAAGACTCAGTCATGACAAAGCTCTGGGGGATGCTTCCTTCAGCTCTGAATCAGACTTCTCTCCCCATACACACATTACAGTGTTTAAAAACCTGTTCGCTCTTCCTTTGCTTCATGTTAATAATTCATGGAAGCATTCAAATTAATTCTGATCAGGTTTTCCACCACCCCCCTCCTTTACTTCCCCACTCTGAACAGAGATCGGGGCTATAATTATTTTGTTCCTATTTTTGTTAATGAAGAGCCATGAATTATCCATGAAATATTAAATATATGTCATCAGCTAAGCAATTAGCCCCAAACTCTCTTCCCCAGCATCCAGCCTGAGCTGTGGGTTGGGGAGTCCCTCAGGGGCTGGGGTGAAGGACTGCTCCCGGCCAGGCAGCAGAGCCTCTGTGAGTATGTCTACACTTAAATTAGACACGCAGGTTTTTAATTGCAGTGTAGATATGTCTTGTGACTGCTCAGGTAGTCTCAGCCTTGCCCCTCTGCCATGTGCGCACCTGCTCCACACGGGAGGATAGAAAGTGAGCCCTATCCAGCCCTGTGTGGTGTGCTGGGAGCTGTTGTAATAGCCGGGCCTACAAAGTGACCCTAACTGTCAGCTCATCCGTGAAACGTGAGTGTGAGTTCACAAGATGTCACAGTAGCCTATAACAACAAATCCTGATTGGAAAAGGTGCCAGAAAAGAGACAAAATGACTCAATTAGTCCAAACAAAAAGGCCTCCTGATACAGCTCTAGGACCGTGTAAAGACTGTGGCTGGTGAAGAAGAAAAGTTTGGGGATGGGGAAATCAATGAACCAAAATGGATGTGGCAGAAGTTAGTCCTAATTGATGGACACAATAACAAGGGGATGGGCTATTCCGTCCATCACTCCCCTTTGGGGTCTTTAAAGAAAGACTTGGTGAGAAAATTTCATCATCGTGGCTGCAACCCCCACTGTCTCCTGGGATCTTCTCCATCCTAGTCCTGAGATATGTCCTGACCTGATTGGCCAGAGAGCTGGAGACAGATGACATTGCCACTTCCACCAGCTCTGGCTAAATTCCCAACACGTCCCGGGATGTGAGACTTTGTCCACCCCTTGCTCCAGTGTGTCCTTTTCTTTACCTACCTTACTTCATTCTCCTTTCTCTCCCTTTTTTCCTTCTGTCTAAGGAGAGCCTGGCTTAGCCAGACAAGATGGCATATTTTGCAACATTGCTGTAAGCCTGTGACCAAACGGAGGCAGCTAAAAGCAATGCCCTGAATAGTCCAATGCTGGTACAGGTCTGACAGATCTCTGAGTGGCTGATAAGACCATGTGCTGTGCTCGGACGTTCATGGCCATCTTCATCTCCTCAGAAAGTGAGTTCCAGATTCACGACCTGGGCACTGAGAGAATTCTGTGTCTGCTCATGGGTCTGACTCCTTCGCGACAGTTCTGTTGTTCCGATGGAAGGTAGCTGTTGTGGGCAGTCATGCGCATGTGGGGTGAGGCGATCCCCCAAGTTAACATTAGCCGTTCCCATGGAGGGCTTGAGCCCCAAATCCTTGACATGACCCAAGAGGGTTGGATATTTTGGGTAAGGTCAGGGGAAGCAAATGACCTTTTGGGTGATTTTCCAGACTGACTCTCTGAACTGTTAGAAGTTCCCCTACCACAAGATTCTGTGTGCAGAGCATTACAAGAGCAGCAAAGATCCTCTGTACACGGATGAGGCTTTACGTTCCTGATGGTAATGGTGGAAGGGAAATGACTCCCTCTGTGTCCCTACAAATGCACCAGCATGTTCAGAGAACAGGCAGCTCCATAAAGAGCTCTCAACTAGCACCTGCATTATGCAGCCATCTGCAAAACCATGGAGCCGTGCACCCAGCTCTGTCACACACCGACAGTGTCTCCCATCACCAGTTTGGTGAGGAAGGGCCTTCCTTCCAATATGAAGAACAGCCCCTCAAAGGCCAGGCCTGTGGGCTAAAAGGCAATGGCTACTGCTCAGCTGGGAGCAAGATCCACTGTTCACAACCAGTACAGCCCAACAGACTGTCATAAACAGATAGCTAAGGGTTAATGTTTCTTTTACCTGTAAAGGGTTAACAAAGAGAACCACACACCTGACCAGAGGACCAATCAGAAACCCGGATTTTTAAAAGCTCAGGGAGGGAAGTTTTCGGGTGTGTGTCTTTTGTGTGTGTCTCGCTGTTCTGTGCTCTCTCTCAGCTATGAGAGATCTTTCTATCTTCAAGCTTCTAATCTTCAGTTTCAAAGTTGTGAGTACAAAGGTAGAAAAACAATAGGCTGTTATTGTTTTTTTTGTATTTACATGTGTGTAGTTGCTGGAATGTTTAAATTGTATCTCTTTTTGAATAAGGCTGTTTATTCAATTTTTCTTTTAAGAAATTGATCCTGTATTATTGTCACCTTGATACAGAGAATATTTTTTTGTCTTTTTTTTTCTTTTTTATATAAAGCTTTCTTTTTAAAACCTGTTTGAGTTTTTCTCTGGTTAAGGCTAAGGAACGAAGGGAGGGGGAAATCTCTTTGTGTTAGCTTGACTAGGTTTGAATCTGCATAGCCTCAGGGGAAGAAGGAGGGGGGGAGGTAAATTGCCCTCTCTGTTTTGCATTCAAGGAGTTTAAGTACAGTATCGCCCAGGATAACCCAGGGAGGGGGAGCTGGGGATGAGATAAAGAGGAGACAAGGGGAGGAGCTTGTTTTCCCTTTGGTGTGAGACTCAGGGCCTCTGAGTCTTGGGGTCCCCCAGAGAAGGTTTTGGGAGACCAGAGAGGGAGTCAGGCCCTGGAAATTCCTGGCTGGTGGCAGCGATATCAGATCTAAGCTGGTAATTAAGCTTAGAGGGTTCATGCTAGCTTCTCAGTTTATGAACACTAAGGTTCAAATCTGAGTAGGAAGCTATGACACAGACGCACCCCAAAAATGGGCACCAGAATCCTTTTGGGTTGACTCACGTCCACATGGGCTCCCTTCCAAACCACTGAGTCTGAGTCACAGGAGGAACTTTCCCGTCAGCATAAGAGCAGGATAAAATGGTCAGGAACAGATGCCCCATAGCCATTTTTCCTAGCTTTGTGCATTACAGTAGACTTAGCTCTTGTGGGGTCTTTTGACCCAGGGCTGCCTTGCTCACGGTCTCAGGCGTCTGTTTATTTCCATTGCAGACAGAAAATCTCATGCTGGTAGCAGCTGAGGACTGTGCCCTCAATCAGCTGACAGCAGAAGTGGACCCAGCAGGTACAGCAAAGCCCTGCAGGGTTTCTCTTTCTGTTCATTTTGTGACAAGGCCGAGATGGCTCCATTCTATCACATTTGCAGGTTTGCAGCCCAGCAAGGGACACGGCCTCCAGGGAGCTGAGTGATCAGGGGCAATATCAGGGCTCTGTTTGGAAAGCAAGACACTAGCATCCCTATCACGAGCAAGGGCGGCGTGTGGGAATTACATCACAAATCCAAAATAGCCCCACAGAACTTAAGGCAGAGTCTGGGCTCCTTTGAGTCTCACACACAACACATCTGACAAAGTGGGTATTCACCCATGAAAGCTCATGCTCCAAAACATCTGTTAAGTCTATAAGGTGCCACAGGATTCTTTGCTGCTTTTACACACAACACTGTGTGACAGCCCTGCCAGCACTGAGCTATAATCCCAGGCAGAACACTGCTCAGTGTCAGCCAGCGCGTACACTAGAGTTCCAGGTGGGCACAGACAGTGACCGTCAAGTATTAGCCAAGATTGGAAGTCCCCTGGGGGAGCGGCCGTCTTTTTGTTCTGGCGTTTGCACAGCACCTGGCACAGTGGGGTCCTAGTCCATCGAACAGCTGAGGGCTCTATATCCTAGAGGGAGAGTCAGGTGACCTCCCGAACTGCGATCCAGCCCCTGGAAAAGGTGGAACCTGTCATGGATTCCTAGACCCACCTGGAACAGAATCTGAGATGCCACCAATACAGGGATGCCTTTGAAGGGCCACAGGATTTGGTCTAATTCTCAACCACCAGGAACATTTGCTCCAGAGAAGCCCAGACTGGGGCACCAGGAGGTGATCAAAGGAGAAGCTGATGCCCTGTTCGGAAACAGCCACAGTGCCCTACCTGTTAGCACCATCAGATCGGCATAGGGCGAGGTTCAGGATAACGGGGTTGTGAAAGGCCCTGCGTGGGATGCAATCACACAGCTGAGTTAGGGGGTCCAGGTGTGGAATGGAAGGGGTATCCCAGGACAGGAGTGATGGCTGTTGGGGAGCTGTGTGGAGGAAGCAGGAAGCCTGCCTATCACCGCCCTGCACTGTGCTCGGCTCTGAGCGTAGCCACTAGTCCCACATACCATCAGTCCTGACATCTGTCTGCTAGAATACGTAGTATCAGAGCACTGAGCGTTTTATTGTGGTTTACCTTTGCCGTGAAGGGAAATGAAGATATCCCCGCCTGCGTCCCTCAGGACTGGAGATGATATATAGTAGAGGAGATGTGGCCAATGACAAAGATTTCACATTTGCTGTTGGCATGAGGCGTCTGGGTCCCCTTTCATAGGGTGATTAATGAACAAACACAGCACAACAGAGATGAGACAGCCTTAAAACTGTGTGTACTATCCTGCCAGCCAGTTTTCTCGGTGAATACATCAGCGTCCCCAGTGCTGCTCTGTCTGACACCGTGGCTTACTTTGATAACAATGGAAACAAATTAAATTGGTGCTTCCAACAAGGTGTCCTGGAGAAGCAGATTGGACTAGAGAATATGGGGTGTTGGATGGTCCTAATCCTGGCTCTGCTGAATAACCTTGGGTAAGTCACTGCCCTCTGTTTCTCTTCCCACCTGTCTTGTCTATTTAGATGCTCAGCTCTTTGGGTTTCACCGGGTTAGTGCTGTGCCTTGCAGGATGGAACCCTGAGCCCCTGGCATGGCCATAATACAAACAAGGGCAGTTCTTAGGCCTTCTCCTGGAGCTGTGGGGTGCTTTCTAACTCCTTCTGCCTCTGCAGTCAGAAGGTGGCTCATTCCAAAGGGGACAACTGCTTGGTCCTGCAGCCATTCACCAGCTGGGGTCCTGCCAAGGCTTTGCCAGGCCACCGGCTGAGCTCAAATACCTACTTCTCAGAGACTCAAACTTCAGACGTGGACCTTAACTCACCAAGAGCTGGGAGGTGCCTGGACCCACAGTTTACCCTCGGACCCATCCCTGTTTGTCCTGGTCACCACTGCAGTTGTTAATATAAACACAACTCACCCTGGAAGAAGGAAACAACAAGGTTTAGACGACATGCCTCATAGCTCAGTGCAGTTAGCGTAACAAAGAGAAGGTGAAGGGGTGACTCGATTGCCAGGTATAAGTACCTACCTGGGGAACAATCAATGGGCTTTTCAGTCTAGCAGAGGAAAGTCTAACAGCTCAGTGGCTAGAAGCCAGGGCTGGCTCCAGGCACCAGCCCAGCAAGCAGCTGCTTGGGGTAGCCAACAGTGAGGGGCGGCATGTCCGGGTCTTCGGCGGCAATTTGGAAGCGGGTCCCTCACTCCCTTTCAGAGCAAAGGACCAGCTGCCAAATTGCCACCGAAGACTGAAGTGGCGGCGGTAGAGCTGCAGATCGTGATCGTGGCTTTTTTTTTCTTTTTCTTTTTTCTTTGTGCTGCTTGGGGCAGCAAAAACCCTGGAGCCGGCCCTGCTGGAAGCTGCAGGTAGCTCAATTCAGGCTGGAAATAAGGTGCAACTTTAAACAGGGAGGGCAATTAACCACGGGAACAATTTACCAAGGGCCATGGTGGATTCTCCATCATTGGCAAGTTTTAAATCAAGACTGGATTTTTCTCTCCTTCCAAAGCTCTGCTCCAGGAGTTATTGTGGGGCAGCCCTATGTCCTGTGCTACTAGATGATCACAGCAGCCCCTTTCTGGGCTTGAAATCTGTTAATCTAGAAAACCAGGGCAGGGTGTGAGTGGGGATTCAGCAAGGGCTCAACAGGCTCGTTAGCTCATAACCCTGTGACTGGCTAGAAGCAGACGAGGCCTGAGCAGGCAGCAGGGAGCCTAATTAGGCAGCTGCTCTATGAACAACAGAGACAGGCAAACTTTTTGGCCAGAGGGCTGCATTGGGTTTCTGAAATTGTATGGAGGGATGGTAAAGGGAGGCTTTGCCCCACCCCCTATCTGACCCTCCCTGCTTCTCACCCCTTGACATCCCCCCTGGGACTCTTGCCTCATCCAGCCCCCCTGCTCTCTGTCCTCTGACCACCCCCAGAACCCCCACCCCGACTGCCCCAATGCCTCATCCAACCCTCCCATCCCTGATTTCCTCACTGAATCTCTGCCCCCATTCAACCCCCCTGTTCCCCACCCTCTGACTCCTGTGACTCCTATCCACACTCCTGGCCCCTGACCACCACCCCGAACTCCCCTGCCCTCTATCCAACCCCCCCTGCTCCCTGCCCCCTTACCGTGCTGCCTAGAGCACCGGTGGCTGGCGGTGCTACAGCTGCGCCACCCAGAGCACCAGGACAGGCAGCCGAGCCCCACGCAGCACAGAGATCAGGCCAGGCCGGGGCGAGCTGAGGCTGCAGGGAAGGTGGAACAGCAGGGCGGGGCCAGGGGCTAGCCTCCTGGGCCAGGAGCTCAGGGGCCGGGCAGGAGGGTCCCGTGGGCCAGATGTGGCCCATGGGCCATAGTTTGCCCACCTCTGATGTACAAGCAACTCCCACTGAAGTAAACGGGAGTAGCTCCAAAAGCAGCCACTGTGTAAGTGGGTCCTGTCTGCTGGGCCCTGGTTAATGGCATTGATCACCGTCCGTGCAGTAATGGCAGGTGTCACTGGATCATCCAGCCTGTACCCTCCCTACCTGCAAAGTGGAACCCTGTGGCTCACCCACAGAGGCTACTCCAGACAGGCTGGAGAAGGGGGAGCATGCTGTGAAGGTGACACTGCCCCTTCTACTGGGATCTGCTAGTTTCACAGAAGCGGAGGGGAAGCTGGGGCCTGGCTGCCCTCCAAATGTCACAGCCAAATTTTCAGCAGACTCAAGAGACACAGTGGGAACCGGATTTTCTGCTGCCCTGCAGCTTGCGCCTTCCCAGAACACCGGTGGCAAACCAGCATAAAACATTTCCACAGCAGAGTGGCAACATTTTGCATTTGGGTTGCACTGGTGTAAATGGCCACACAAGGGGCAAGGTGATGGAGGACTGGATTTCTACTGTTGTAAGCGTCCCATTCTCAGGCCTTGTCTGCACTAGAATGGGTTTGCTGGCAGAGCTGCACCAGCAAACCCGCCTAACGGAGTTTATCCCAGCTAAAGATTCTTTGGCCAGCAGAGCTGATACCATTCCCCGAATGAAATAAGCTGAAGTGGCAAGAGCACTTTTTGCCAATTAACTGCACCTACACTAGGGCTTGTGCTGGCACAGAGATGTCCATTACGGGGGTGATTTTTTCCATACTCCTGCCAGCCAAAGCTACGCCAGCAAAACTTAAGTGTCGACCAGGCCTGAGTCTCTAGGCAACGCTGTATTGTTTATTACCCCTGCATAGGCAAAACTGGATAGAAGAGAGGGGGGATATATTCACTCCCACTGAGTCCTGCAGGCTAAAGCCCAGAATTTTTACTCCATTGTTCATTTAGCAGACAGGTTGCTCTTTCCTGTTAAACTAAGGAGCTCAAGGGCCCTGGAAGCTTCATATGAGGAGATGCGACTGAAAACCCCAGAGCTCTGACTGGTGAATGGCGTCTGCAGAGGAAGACTGCCTGGGATTCAGGCACCGGACATCCTGATGCTCATGAAAGACTTATGTCCTCAGCTGGCTCTGTCACTTCAGGTTGGTGTGAGCAGGCTCTGTACTTTGCATGGGAGAAACTGGCAGCCAGGCATGGCAAACAGGGACCCTGTCAGGTTTGTTCTGTGAACCTCACTGATGCCCATCTTCACTCATGTTGTCAAGGTACGACACAAAAGGGACGATCCGCCCTAGCTATTCATCCAAGCCGCACACTCTGTTATCCATATTGACCAAGGGTCATCTTCTATCCAAAGGGGAAGGGTTGCACTTCTAGATAATTTATTGAAAATAACAGGACATAAAATCGTATGTCAGTCAACCTCCCCCACCCCAGACTTGACAAGACACTTGTAACAAGCCCTGATTGATTAGGAAGACCCAGATGTTATGGTTGCCACACTAGCTCAGCCAGTGGAGAAAATATTTTTTTCACAACAGACTAATCCCATCCCTTCCCACTAGAGTGCTGCAACACACACACAAAATCCATTCCTTATCACACTGTCTTCTTACAGGATCCTTTCCTTTTAGAGCCTATTCTTGAGCATAATGGTGCTTTGGGTTAGTGTTAATGGGCATCTGAATGACCCACCTGCAGTCTTGGCTACTGCACCTACGGAAACTTGTCTCTTTTCTTTATTTTTGGCTTGGCTATTTAGGGACATTTTGTTTTTGTTTGTTTTTCCCTTCTACTCCTTTATATCAATTTTTTCAGCAGTGGATGGATTTTCCCCACACTGGGTAGCTAAAGGGAGAGGTGTGAAGTGTCGAGAAGCAGGCACAGCGGCTAAGGGAAGGCATGCCACCTGTACAGGTTGCCTTTCTAGAAAGTATTGGAAATGATTGCTTTTCACTATACAATATTCCCCATTTACACAGCAGCTCTCGGGATGTCAAAGAGTTTTGCAAACAGACACAGAGCGAGTGCCCAACACTGGGGCTGGGGAGGGGAGATTTGGCCTAGAAGGCCAAGACAAGCTCCTACTCCTTTGATAAAAAATGCTATAGGATCTTCAGTGCTCCACACACGTACGTCACATCCTTCATCCTCAGCTCCCAAAGGGAAGGCGGCACAGTATTGTCCCCATTTTAAAGGTGGGGTAATTGAGACACACGAAGTACGGCTGTGTCTGCATTAGACACAACCATGTCAATGAACCTGGTAGTCTCGGAAACAGATTCCAAACACTGCCAGAAGCTTAGAACTATCAGTCCTGAGCCAGCCAGTAAGCATGCCTGGAACAGACCCGCCTTCCCTAACTCGAAGGCCTGTGCTCCACCCACTAGACCACAGCTACCCTAGCTATTTAGGAAGAGCAGACAGGGTTTCTGTTTGTAAGAGCTCATCTAGAAGACCCTGCCCAATATGCCACTTGGCCCCCCAGAAAGAATAAAGACTGTGGAGGCTCTGTAGTGGTGGTTCCAGAAAGCCCATGTATTAAATTCTTTGGTTTCTCTCTCTTTGCCTGCTTGGTTTCTATATTGCTTCCTGTTCCTTCTCTGGATAAATGGCCTCCCTGCTCATCATTTGCCTCAACAGAAGCTGCTTTTCAGGGAGCGCTATATAATTGTAGTCCTTCCAACAGAATAGCTGCTTCTTTGAGGAGACTTTTCTTTTTAAATAATATAGCTGTTCTTCATGGATGGTTCTCTCAAAAAAATCCCCTTTATTTCCCCAGATCTTACCTAGGGGATCTCGATTAAAAACCAACAACCCACCTTTCACCAGATTTGCTTCCAATTTTCTCTCTGAACAGCTCATCTATTTCAGGGAGATACATTTGCCCTTTCACATCAGACTTGTATTTTAACCAGTGAATGATCCTTTTCAGGACTTCTTGTGCTTTCAGTTCCTCCTGTTATAGCCTCATCTGCCCTGCACCCCTTTTCTTTGCAGTTTGGGGGGATAGAGCTTATTCAGTTTCAGCTGCAACTCCAAGGGAGGGTGGCTACTCAGCTTGCAGAGTCGGTTATTTCAAATGTGCCGCGTTTAGTGACACAAATTCACGTGTCTCAAATAAGATTTGATTTTAAACATGGTGGGCCACGTTCATCCCTGATGGATCTTGGTCATCTAGACAGACAGTAATGAGGGGCCTGTAGACAATAAATCTGTCTCTAATACAGATTGACCTGGCCAGGTTAGGAAGTGCACTATGCTACTGCTCTGTAGGGGGCACCAGCTTGGGGTTTTCAGCACCTGGGAGCAACTGAATTCCCCTGGGCACTTCATCTCCATGTGTCTAGGCATTTAGGCCATGCTGACCACTGTGGTAATTATAGAGTCCCAACAGGCAGAGGCTTGCCAAACCTGCTGTCTCCCGGCATTTTGCCCATGGAAGCTGATAGCCTAAACCTGCACTGAATCTAGCCCATAACTGCTTAGCCTCACAGGGGCATGTAGAATGATCCATTCATTACTCTGCTCCCATGTAACACCATTACATCAGTACTGAGTGCCAAGTGGGAAAGTGGGGAAAGTCTGCTTCCCCGAAATGTGGTTAAATAATGAATGTTCTGTGCTTGTAATTGCTTCCCTCAGACTATACCAGTAGCACCTTGATCTCATCTGGCTGGATCCTTAGCCAGCTCTTCTTTTCATCGGTCTTTCCATTTTTATACTGTGCTCATGACCATGGCATCCGAGCACCCAGGTCTCCTAAAGTCCATTGAACCTTCTCAGTGGCATGAACCATCTCCCTCTCCTCCACCCATCTCACATGCACAGTACGGGAGTGGAGGGGTGGGGGGGAAGAACAGATCCCAGCAGCACCTCACTCTACAATGCCGCAGGGCAGAAGAGAACTGCGTTGTCTACTATGATCTCTAGGTAAGCTCATAAAGAAAGAACAGAGCCACTCACGAGTGACAGCCTGTCCTTACCTGGGTGGTGGATGTGGTAAACATTTCCTGTGGGCAGTACTGACAAATCTGAAAAGCTCAACGAGTGTGAAATTATTCGGGCAACTTCTATTCTGAGTGGAGATGCATCAAGGAAGCAGAGTGCAGATATAGATTAGGTTGTGGTTTGGGGAAGGACTGGGCTGGGTCCGAGGTCAAATCAAGGGTAGGGCTTGATCTTGGATTAGACTCTGATAAGGTCAAAATCTGATCTTGATCTCTGGAGACTTTGGGCCCTGAATGGCAATATTCTTGTCAGAGCAGCTAATCTTGGGAGATTTCAGCTACAAGTGACCCTGAAAGAAAACCGACACCCAATGAGTTTGGGATCTGACCAGAAACCAATCCCACAAGGCAGATTCAGATCCAGTACTTTGCAGAGTCAAGGAGTTCAGACCTGGGCTTCCAATCTGGACATGACTTTAAATTTGCTTTCCCATGTAGTGACCCTTAACTTGAAGGATGCATTTATAAGTAGTGTATAAAGGTTTAATTAATCAGAAGATGTTCTAAGCACATTACAGCCATAAGTAGTATGAATTATTGATGGCTATAAGCACCATCAGCAGACGGTGTTACAGATGGGTAAAAGTCTCTTACTCACCTGCTGGACCCTAACAACCTGTGATCTTCAACCATTTATTCAAACACCGATTAGTCATTATTCCCTTATAAACTATTTATAAACACATCTTCACTAGAACATGGGAGAGGCCATGTAGTCCAAAGGCAACAGGTGGACCTGGGTTCCATTCCCAGTTCCACCACTGATCTACTGCATGTCCTAGAGCAACATCTCTTCACTTCTTTGTGCCTGTCTTTTGCTCTCCTACCTTTCAGTGGTCATGCCTGTTTAACACATATACTGTGCCTACCCCAGCACTTATATGGGCCCCATTGCAATCTCACAACCTTTAACACATTTATCCTTGCAATTCCCCTGTGAAGTAGGGCAGTGCTATTCCCATTGTACAAGTGGGAAACTGAGGCACGCAGCAATTAATATCTTGTCTACACTTGCTGCGGCATGTAGGGTACATAGACATAGCTAAAGGCAGGCTGTGTTCGCACTTCTTACTGAGGTGTGTTGCTACGTGTGGCAGTGAAAGACTCCGGCAGCGGGGAGCAGGACCGGCGCTAGGGGTTTTAGCGCCCTAGGTGCGCGGCAATTTCGGCACGCCGCAGGCTGGTCCCACGGCTCCAGTGGAGCTGCTGCAGTCATGTCTGCAGACGGTCAGCTGCTCCCGTGGCAGTGAAGCTGCCGCAGTCATGCCTGCGTGAGGTCCTCCGCAGGCACGACTGCGGCAGGTCCACCGGAGCCACCTGCCGCCCCCTCCAGCAAAACGCCGCCTACCAATAATCCTGGCACCCTAGGTGATTGCCTAGGCCTCCTAAATGGAAGTGCCGGCCCTGGCGGGGAGACAGCTTTCTGGAGCCTTTCCCCACTGCCTCCCACCTGCCAGAGCCTTTCCACCAAGGAAGTCTTTCCCTACGGCTCCGGCAGTGGGGAGGCAGCAGGACCCAGCGGTGTGGATGTGGGAGGCATGGCTTGAGAGAGCAGAAAGCCATGTTGAGTATACATCTTGGGGGTGCTGGTGTAGAGCACTCTACGTGCCCAAGCCAAGCCTCACTGGCTACACGGCTACTTATAGCCATGCTAGCCGGGCATGCAGTGTCGGGACTCTACGTGTCTACAGCTGGAGCTAGGGCTGAGAGTCCAGCTCGCGGACCTACTCGCACTAAATAGTGCAGCTGCATGGGCTAGCGGCCCTGAGTACGGACCCACGGGCAGGTCTGTACTCAGAGCAGCTAGCTCACGCTGCTGCTGCTCACCACCACCCACACTGCTGCAGCTACACTGCTACTTTCCAGGCACTCGCATGAGCTAGAATCACAACCCTTGCTCCAACGACAGATGTCGCCTCAGTGATTTGCCCAGCCACATAGAAAATCTGTGGCAGAGCAGGGAACTTGAATCACTGACTGCTAGGTGCCAGGCTAGTGACCCTAACCACTGAACCATCTTTCCTCTGAACACAATACAGCCCTGACTGCAGCGGAGGCTTGTGGGTGTTATTGTAATAGAAGATCATTTTACGGCTACTCGTAGGTCTCAAATATCACTGGGGCCCCAAAATACAAGCGTCCCTTACGTTAACCGTCTGGTTGTCTCTGCACTATAGGACTCTTGCTTTCTCAGTGCAGGGCTGAAGAATGACAATGAATCAGCAATTAAAAAAAAAAAACACAGGCGTCATTTAATGGCACTTTCCAGCTTTGAAACGATTAAGAGCTTCAGCAGCCAGGAAAAAAAACAAAAAAGGAAAGGAAAGGAAAGGAAAGGAAAGGAAAGGAAAGGGCATCCATGCCTGAATTGATTTAATTTTAGCCGTGCCTGGTTTGCCTTCGATAGGTTTATATTTTTTAAAAATTAATAATGAAATTTACTACTCGGAGATGCAGCAGAATGGAAAGGGAAAACACTGGGGAATGGTGGAGTGACAGCTAAGTGGCCATCAGAGGGGGTTTAACTTCAGGATCAGGCCAAATAGGAAACTAAACTGCCAGCTGAAGGTTTGTGGAGTTCACGGCAAGAATACAGCGAACAAGGTCCTGGAAACCTTACTCCCCGAGTATTAGAGCAGGATCTTCAGACCCAGTCCTGTCATCCTTACTCAGGCTGAGCTCCTGGTGTCTTTAGTTAGATCCTAGCCCTTGTGAGGCTGCCAAGATTGCAGCCTCAGAGTGGGAATTACTTGTATTATAGACGCGTTTAGAGGCACCAGCGGAGATCGGGGCCCTGGATATTCAGCTAGTGAGAGGCAGTGCCTGCCCTGGAGTCCGCTCTCTGGGGCAGGAACTCCTTTCACTATTCGTGCCTGGGATGCTTAGCACAATGGGCTACCAGTCTGTGGATGGGAACTCACAGGAGAGCTTTGGTTCTAACTTCCGAGACTGCTGAAAAACAAACATCTCAGGACAGACAGGGGAAGAGACACAAGGGGCTGTGGTTTCCCTACACAGCACAGCCCTCTCATTTGAAGCAACAGTCAGAAGTTCCCTAGCAACCGCTGCAGCCCCATCACTGGCAGTATTTATTACGTAGGACCTGCAGCATGCCAGGGGCTTTCCCAGCCCAGAGAGGCTCACAGGTACGCAGCACCCTGGGCCTTCACCTCACACATGCTCCTCCTCTCACCCGGCCCTGAAGAGAACAGCATGTGAGGGGCAAGAATTAGCTGCCTTTGCACTTAACTAAACTCTTACCCAGAGCTCTAAGTAACAGCTAACTGGGGATGCTGTGTTCATTCTGCCCTTTATACAGTTCACGTTGGTTTACTTCTTCTTTCCTATTGAATAAAGTCTCCCCCACATGTACACTCCTGGCTTGGCCTCCATAGTGGGAGACGCTGATTTGGGGCCAGCTTCTTATTTCTAATCACATCTGTGTAGGTCTCGTTATTTACCCAGGTGTCTTACAGCTGGGCCCATCGGTGCAGCATTTGAACATATTGCCCTGCTGGGATCCCTACGCCCTGACTTACACCGGCTGCAACTGCCCAGCTCAGCACATCACGCCTGGCCCCGGTAACGTGCCGTGTGACTCCAAAGGCACAGATAACGCCCCACTTCCCGCCGGGCAGAGGAGGGGATGAATGACATGGAGGACCAGAGCTGACCTCAGGACACAGGCTGCAGCTGACAGAGCTGAGATCCCCCAAGCAGCACCCGACACAACAGGAGGCAGTTGGCACGCTCAGGTCTCCCCAGTGCTGGCCCAGGCAAGGCTTTTCAAACATGACGGACACTGGCAGTCCTGGCAGCCGCCAGGGCCCAGCTGTCATTCATGCCGCCATGGGCATGCACCTGGAAAGGGGGAGGGGATGCGTGGGCCCCTGCCAGCAGCGCAGGATGGGAGAGGAAAGGCACCAGAGCCTGCTGGCATGAGAGACCCAGCGCAGTACAAAAACCGCTTCCACGGAGAAACAAACTCATCCGCAAATTCCATTCACAGGCCTCTTTCCATTGTCCCAGCCCCTTGCTGGCACACAACCCCCTTGTCGGGAGCAATGGGACTCTGCCCACCCAGACAGGGTGGTTCCCCAAGCAGGAACTCTCCTGAACAGCAGTCATTGTAACCCAGCCTGATGACTGACTTTCCACCGATGCAGGAACACACTCTCACAACCAACACTCTGGCCCCAGAGCACAGTCACAGCAGCTGGGCTGGGTGCTGGGGGGAAGGATCCTCCCCTCGCCGGCCATGGCTGCTGGAGTAGCCGCCACGCTGCATACGCGATGGCTGTTGGATCTGTGGAGCACTTAGTGCTCCTGCCCCAGCTTCGCCTTCTCCCTGCCCAATCTCTGCTTTGCAGCAAGTCTCGCTAGCTGGCCTCTGTGGGGCCTCGGCACACTCCAGCTCCCTCCCTTTCTGCACTGCTGAACCCCACTAGGTCCCAGCAAGGGGCCCCCTAGGCAGCCTGCCTGAGGAGGGAGGATTTGCCCCAGGACAGTAACGGTCAGTGCTCAAGTAGTGTTCCCTGCAGTGATGTCATGCTGGCATTGTGCCTGCCAGGCAGCACCTTGGACATTAAAGCCCAGCCCACAAGGAGGAATGGATATGGGATGTGGCCAACATCCTCTTCACTCTGAAGGCCTCCCCTCGTATCTGCTTCTTGTCTGCAGGGGATGATCCCCTGGGGTCCAGTCGCCCTTCCCCCCGCCCCCAGCCAGCTGGGCAGATTCCCCTCATTGGCATCTGACTGCTGGGGCAACCAGCCTGCCCAGAGCAACCCCAAAGGCTCCCAACAGCAAGCTCTGGCAGGACGGAACAACAGCTCCCGTCAGTCACAGCATGGACGGATCCCGAGAGGGGTTTGCTCGCACTCCAGCACCAGCCAGCCAGGCAGAGTCATGAAACCCCGCGCCACCTCCAACACCTCCCCCTCGCGGTGTGTGCAAGCTAGCGACAGTTCCAGACCCTTTCGCTCGGGGGAAGAGACTTGTGCTTTTAGATTCAGAGGGCTCTGGTGCTGAAGGGAGTCGAGAGCTAATCTCCCTTAGGCGCCTTTGGCAACCTCAGCCTAAGTGACTTGCCCAAGGCAGCCCAGGGAGCCTGTGGCAGAGCTGGGACCTGAAGCCAGGCCTGCCCATTCCTAAAGCCAGAGTTCCAAGCTCCTGCTCCCCTTCCCTTTGAGGCAATACTTCTCATGCACCAGCTAGAGTACAGAGGAGACCACATGTCACCCATGGCAAGGAAAACACACACATGGAAGAACCCGCCACACACGAAGGCAGGAAACAAACATAACCTGGGCTGAGCCTGCTGGTGGCCGTCGAATTGAACCGTTTCAGAAAAGAGATCCCGTCCCCACGGAGCACTAGCGCCTGGGGACACCAGAAGGGATGGATTGTTTAAATAAATCCTGTGTTTCAAGTAGGATATTATGATTAGCCATAGCACCTACAGCCTCCAGTGTCCTGGCTGGAAGAACTCACAATCCAGCTTGAACTGAGTGAGCGTAAGAGACAACAGGAGGGCTGGGAGAGCGGCCGTGGTAGGATTGGGTCTGTAAGCCAGGGGGATCCAGGCGGCCAGTTGTAACAACATGCTTTTTGCAGCCCACCAACACTCCAATACCTTTAAGGAGAACCCACTGAATTGCCATTTAACTCACTGGGGATTAAAAGCAGAGTCTGGGGGAAGGGAGCAGGGCAGACAAAAGCAGCAGCTCGCTGGAGGGCCCCTTTAAGAGCCTGTGAGCTATTCAAGTGACAGATGTTCAGGGGTTGGTTAGCAGAGACTTGGGCTCGCAGTCAAACAGCCTGCTCTTGTGCAAAGATGGGATAAAGTGAGACCTTCTGATAGCTTCGTTTCATCTGCTCAGCTTGGCTTTGCAAACCAGCCCACGTTTCCTCATAGAGGTGCCAGAGCTGTAGCTGTAGCCTTCTCTAAGGCCTGCAGCATCCAGCCCTTGTCTAGCAGGATGCTACTTCTGAGTTCATGGCTATGGGGCAGGCAGGGGACCCTACCATGTTCATCCATTGCCTGGCTGGCTGCTTTGGACTGGCTCTGCCTGGAGGAGCCAGGACGCCTGACCTGAATAATGCTCAGGTTACAATTGGGATCCAAAAATCAGGTCTGCACAGGGCACTTCTCCTTAGAACAGGCTTTATCCACCTGTCCCCTACATACTCATTTGAAATCCAGAGCCTGTCCTGGGGCTGGATCTATAAACTGCAGGTTTTGGAGGAAGCACCAGCTGTTTCTGCTGCTACTGTTTCACCTGCACTAAGAGGAATGTTTGTAAACAGCTTTATTCAAGGGTGAAATCAAATATTTTTATAAACTGCTGAGTCTGTTTCCTTCGCGCCTTTGACACTAATTACCTACCCAGCCAGTGGATTTTTCTTTTGCCTCCTTTCACCTCATTTACTCCCCATCCCCCTTGTTGAAGACATGATCAAAACCCACATTTTCCCTGCTGCTTGCAACCAGGGAATGGTTGGGTCAGCTCCTCACACTGGTCCTCAGTCCCAGCTCCCCTGCATCAGCTCCTTGTCTGCTGTTCCCAGTGCTGCTCACAAGCCTTCGCTTTGTAATTAGCGCTGAGTAGACCTGGCGGAATTCACATCCATGTGTGAACATTTACAACCCTCTACTAAGCCCCCAAATTCAATTGGGGTGGGGGGGGATCTGTGACTGGATTTGAGGTGCTGGTATGATCCATTATAAAGAGGAACTGGATTCAGTTCAGGGCTGGGTTTGGGTCTGGACTTCGAGCCACATCCTCCAGAATTCAGGGGTTTTGGCTCTGTGGATCCAGTTCATTCTCATCTGGAAAGGTATCATTTTCACAGATTCAGAAGGTCTGTCTGTATGTCCATCCTGGGCTTATTCCCATGGTATCTGAGCATCTGCAATGGTTTGTGAGATAGGTTGTAGTAGAAACATGTTACAGAATGACACAGCATCATATCCATGTTCTCTCTGTACCCACGGATATTTAACACTCCTATTACTGTCGTACCCGCAGCCCACCGTCAAGGTAAAGTGTTTGTGTTGAACGAAGCGTGTGTGAACAAAGTGAACAAAGACAGTGAAACTCAGCTGTTTTGCTTGGCCAAGGCTTGTGCAAATATTGCCTTTGGCTCTGATCCACACGGGGATTGCAGCTCCTGAGTTTCAGGTTTGGCTCTGAATTCAGAATGGTTCAAACTGATGAGCAATCTGGTTTCACATAAGGCACAACACAGATTCTGCAACATTTCAGTGCACAGCTATAAATCAGCCCAGGGATGTTTGAAACCAGGTCCAGATTCAAGAACCCTAAAGAAAAACTTTCAGCCCAAAGGCCAAGAGCATGAAGTCTGTATAAACCCCAACACCAGGTGAATGTCATCATAAAACCTTGATGCATGTGAGCACATCACACGTCTTTACTCGGACCAGAGTCAGCTTCCCAAATCCAAATATACCCAAAGTTCTTTGAGAACATTTGAATTCCAAACCTGGATCCGGTGTTTGCAAATGGCCTCTATACTGGGGCAATTCAAAATCCCGCAGGCTTTGGAGGATGGGGAGAGGGTGGCTGCAAAATCTGGCCCTGCATTTTAGATCCTGAAACCTTCTCTGGCCACCACCTCTATTTCTCTGTCCAGAAAACACTATGAGATGAGAGATCAGGTGTTGGCCAGAAAGGCTCAGTTCCTGCATGACACAGAGCTCCTTCAGCTGTCATAATTCCCTTGGGACTTTTGACCCCTCAATGGATCAGAGGATCAGGCTGCAAAAAAAACGGTAGTTTTCATTTTGCAACAAGGATGAGAAATGGGCATGGCTCCAATGATGTTCATGTACCAGCTGAGGATCTGGCCCTGAATATTTTAGGCAGAGGTTAGAGGCAGATAAACTCTCCACACAGGTCTCTATTTCCACTTCCTGCCCTATATGTTCCAGGTCTGAGCTCCTCTCTTCAGAGTAAATCAGAAGCCAACAGATTTATACCAGCAAGAGGAAAAGCAGGCCCATTGCCTTCTATCTAGCAGCTGTGGAGGAAATACTTTTCCCGAGTGCCATATTTCACTAGAAGCTATGCCGTTATTTACTTTATTAGCGCTAAGAATGAATGAGTCATGTAAAGAGACCTTATTAAAGCAGGAACATTTACTAATTAACAGGCAAGGCAACCGAGCAGCTTTTGTAGCACTCTAAATGGACTCCATTGTGACTGGCCTGTTTTCAATTTCTTCCAAATACACTGCCACTTCGGTCATTAATCATTGCATTTCCAGCCTCTCTGCTGACCCCTCAACTGGTGACATTTCCGTGACCTTTTCCAGGTCCCTATAAGCATCTCCATTCCCTGAATGTAAAACAGACACTGGGGGATTCTACTGAACTACAAAAGAAACCCACCTAAAAACAACTCAAGAGTTGGCACAGCATCTGCCGTGGGGCAGGGACTCTCCCCAGCCCTGGGGCTCCTCCTCCTACCTGCTATCGCAGTGGTGACGATATCAAAGTCTAGGTGCACGTTAGCTCCAAAAGGAAACATACAAGATTGGTATCAGCAGGAGGCAGAGTCAGCAACAAGGAAAGAACCCGTGACTACATCACCGCCTTGGCATGATTGTTGTTCCAGCAAGGAATCATGGGACCAAATTCATCCCCCATGTACAGGGCTGCCCAGAGGGGGGAGGAACAAGTGGGGCAATTTGCCGCAGGCCCTGGGTCCTGCAGGGGCCCCCATGAGAATACAGTATTCTATAGTATTTCAACTTTTTTTTAGGGAAGGGGCCCCCGAAATTGCTCTGCCCCGGGCCCCCTGAATCCTCTGGGTGGCCCTGCTGATGTAACTCCACTGAAGCCAAGTCACACCCTGGGGAAGTTATAGCCAAGGGCAGCTTTAGTGCTCTGGCCAGCTTGTGTGGGAGGACAAGGCCAACCTGTCGTAAGAGAAAAGTGGGACTCTAGCTTGGCAGGGAGCTAGGCCAGAACGTGTCGTAGCAGAGTGTGGTCCTGTCCAGCCAAACTCTTTGAACCCCATTTGGCCACACAGGCAGCTCAGCTGTCATCCGCCAGCCCTGTCTGACATTGCTAACACTGCTTCAGCTCCATGCTGTGTTTGCAACACTGGGGGACCTCATGTAAATGGTAACTGGCTGTTGTAGGCATTTTTAGATCCATATTATGTTTGCTCTTGAGCAGGGCTTCATGAAATGGCAGTGACGTGGCTACACTACAGCTCCCAGTGTGCTAATAACATTGGAGAAAAACTTGAGTTAGCAACGGTGAGAAGTTTTCTAGACAGGACAATACAGCACCCAACACACCCTTTTAATATCTCCCTGTCTGCATTCATCCCAGCGGTGG
Source organism: Chelonoidis abingdonii (assembly GCF_003597395.2). Classification (NCBI taxonomy): domain Eukaryota; kingdom Metazoa; phylum Chordata; order Testudines; family Testudinidae; genus Chelonoidis; species Chelonoidis abingdonii. Next base: position 24,076,413 of record NC_133790.1, read on the forward strand.
CTCCAGGCCCAAGCACGGGACCAGCGGACCCTCAGCAGGCAAGCCATTGAAGGCAGCCTGCCTGCCGTGCTTGGGGCGGCAAAATGCCTAGAGCTGCCCCTGATTCATCCACTACCCAATTACACATCTCTGAGCTCTATATATCATCTATCGTCTAGCTCAAGTACCATGGCATAATGTCTTTTAATCCCCTACTATAGTGCCATTATTACCCCCTCCACCCATCTTCACCAGCGCTGAGTGAGTGTTCGTATGCAGCTATCAATTCAATTTTTAAGTGAATTTGCTTTGGCCACATATGTCTGCTTTCTGCAATCATCTGTATGATTGAATTCTACCAGAATGAATGTTCACAAGACCCAAACTTCAAAGCTGCTCAGTATGAATATTTACACAATCTGAGTTTTAAAATTCCCTTGTGCATTTATTCATTCAGACATCACTTGTGCACTCAGCCAATTAGGTAAGAGATGTACCCAACAACTCAGCAACACGGTTTAGACATCCTCCCAGAGAACTGGTCATGCAACTTACAAATAATTACATTAAAATGAATTATTTTGATCAAATAAATGCAAAGCAATTCTGACCTGTTCACAGACAAACAAAGAGGTGAAGGGTGAGATTTTCAAAGGCACATCCCACTGAAAGGCAAGGGGACTTGTACTCCTAAAGGCACTTCTGAAAATCTCATCCTAAAACCCTTTGCTCATCTGTGTAAGTTATTCTTTCTGCTCTAAACATTCCCTTGTGTGGCTGATCTCTGCCTAGGCACAGGCTCTCATGGGATTTCAGTCAGGCCAGTTGCTACCCTAGTATTCACTGGGCTCTTTTGGGGTAGCCCTCGGGTACCACGGCAATTCTGCTCCTGCCAATTAAGCTGCTGTGAAATATTTGACCAGGAGAGGATGGGGACTTTCAGAAGTCTGCCCCCACCAGCCAACTGGATCTAGAATTGATCCAGCCTGATGATATCAGTACCTGGAGCTGTTTCCCCTGCCCACCATCCTGAGACAACAATGGCCCAGGAGGTCAGGGATTCAGGCTGTATCTGCAGGCCCTGATTCACCCAAAGGGCCAGAGGCCTACGGAGAAGCTGAGCTTGTGTCCCAGGGGATGATGAATGGACAGAAGCAGTTTTATTACTCCAAGCACATGGCACTCAGGGCACCTGATTAGAGGATCCAGTAGAGAGGCAGATGGACCTGGGGAGGAGGGGAGGCAGAGAAATCAGAAAGAGGCAGCACAGTGGGGGGCGGAGGGAGAGAAAGCTCCATCCCCCCAGCCTCAATGTTGTATTCCCCAGCTCTGCTCGGATGAGCGTGCCCTCTGCTCTTGCTTTCTTGTGGATCCTTAATCCTCTCCCCGACCCCCTCTGCGCTCCCGTCTCACCACATCTCTCTGCAGGACGTCCCCTGGTGTTCTTGGGGGCTGGTAATTAGAACTCCACTCCTGTTAGCCCTCACCACCCCCAGCCGCTGGACAGCTGGAGTCTGGAGGGAGGGAGCAGACAAAAGCTTTGCTATTAATTGCATCTACAGGGGAGGGGGGCAGGTTATGCCACTTCCCTCATGCCCTGTGGCTGAGGCCACAGACTCATTAAAGATTCTGCTCATTGGAAGCAGGAGGAGGCTGGGAAGAACCAGATGGCAGCCAGGCGGATGGTGGAGCAAGCCCTGCCTCCTCCCTGCACTGAGCAGATGCCCGGGGAACAAGAGAGAGGAGGGATTAAAGGGAGCTCTGTAGCAATTAGCATCAAAGGCCAAGGAACCATCCATTTGCAGGCCAAACACTGGCAGCTGAACAGCAGCCAATCAGCCAGAGCAGGTAGAAGGATTCAGCTCAGCCCAGGCCCTAGAGCGAGGCTGCCTTTGGTCCGGTAAATTGCTGGGTCAGGCAGCGCATTAGGGCAACTGTTTGCTCTCATGAAGGTTAGGCCCCCGAGGCTCCATTTGTTCCAGGATCCCATACCCCCCGCCCCCTCCGCCCACACTCCTGACCACAGGCAAGAGGCTGAACCCTGGGACGGGGTAACTTGGTTGGGGCAAGGACGGCATGAAGGCAAGCTGGACGGGAGAGAAGGGAAACATCTGCACTATTATTTCCCGGAGAGCCTGGGTTCTGCTAACAGCGGTCATTCATTTCACCATGGACAGTAGATGTTTTACAGTATAATCGAACGGTTTAGTGACATCAGTGGCTAGCAGCTGAATCATCCAAATTGTAGAAAAGACATTTTGGGGCTATGATATGACCCTTTGAAAGCAATTGGGTTTGTAACCGGAGGGTAGGTCTACATTGCAAGTGAAGGCACAATTGGAGCATAGGTCTGCCTACCCATGCCAGCTTTAATCTAGCTCGCAGAGGTGATGACAGTACGGGCTAGCAACCAGAGAACAAGCCCACCCAGGATCCTGGCCCCACACTGTGGTTGCTAGCTCCTGCTGCCACGTCGACACTCCTCTCAGGACCTGGCCTCGCTAGAGGAAAGTGAGTGCAGATACGCCTGCCCACGTCGCACCTGCCGTGTGGTCATACCCTCCAGGTTTGAGTGCAGATGCTACGTGGGGCTGTGGCCCAAGACTGGCTGGAGAGGTGTTTGAGTGTAGCGCATAGCGCCAAACTCATCCCTGGGGTAAGTTAGCTTTAGTGGCTTGAGACTGGGGCAAAATTGGCCTCTAGTTGTTTTAAATGTGGGGCTATTTTTAGTTCCACGGTTGCAAAGCCCCACATCTCTAGGGAGCACTTGGAAGACCAAGAAGGTTGGATTCCAACAGGGCTGACGCGAGGCCCACATATCCACGCTGTGATCACATCTCCCGCTGCAGCATACACACCCTAAGCCCTGGTACCCAAGGCTGCACTTCACTGAGCCTCGTTTGAGTGCTGGAGGCAAATGGTTCCCACCAGCCGGGCCTCAGGCTAGTTTAGCTGCTGGCATACGGATGGCCAGACCACGCTCAACAGCCAATACAGGAAGCGGGACAGGCTACCTCATCCTGATGCTGTCCCTGCCGGGAAGCGAAACCTTTTCATGAATGCACGGTGCGCACACATACTGATCACACTCCCTTGAGTCCCACTGAAAGCTACACGGAAGCAGTCCGGCCCATACACAACACCCCATTACTGGAGTCCCCCAGGGACAGGTGGGTTTTACTGGCTGGATCATGCCAACCAAGGCAGATGTGAATACCAGTCACCACAGTGCCTAATAAAGGAAAAGCTCGGTGGCTCTACAGAGCTGGGAAGGGTCTGTGTTGCAAGGAGGCATGGGGTGGGGTGGGGGGAAGGAGCAAGTTTTCATCTTATGCCCACACTACATTCAGGTTTTTACTACATGGTGCAGATTAGCCTGCTCCTCCAGACTCCGCTGCATGTACCAGCATCAACTCTGCTCACATACTGGGGTTTCAGGGAGCGGGAGGACTCAAATCCTCCCCCTACAAGTTGGTTTGCAACAGAACTAGCAATTCAGCCACTCCTCCTTCAGTGCAGAGCAGCAGCCCCAAGCCAGGGCTGACATACATTCCCGAGATCTCAAACGACTGCAAACCAAGCAGCTCAAACCTCTTTTAATCTGTCCCTGCTAACGGGTAAAGCAATCACATCCACCCCCCCACGCACCACCAGAGGATTAAGAGTTAAAATGCAAATTTTCCCCAAGCTAGCCTGGTGTGACCCACTTAAAGGCCATCTGCCATCCTGGCCACTGGCTCTGAGAGGAAGAGAGAGCCTCAGGGGATGGGGTCACTCACCCATTTCTGGGACCTGCTGGTAACGGCTCATTTACCAAGGGGCTGCTTCAAGGTGGTGGTTTCTGTCTGTTGGCGTGTTGCGTTTCACTGTCTGTGCTAGTGAGATATGAATGCAGCCAGGGGACGCGCACAGAATGTCCGGCAGGTGGGCATAATTAGAAATCCACTCAGATCCTGCTCTCAGGAGCTGCACATGGAGTTTAGGCCAGGTGGACACAAGACCAGCAGTGGTTCTTCATATTGTGAAGGACTGAGCCAGCTGCGAGTGAGATCCTTGCTTTCTAGCCATGCCAGCTCCAGAGCTGGTCACTGTCCACTTCCCAACTACAAGTGAAACCCAAAGAGCATTTTTGGACCCAGCTAAGATGCATTCTGGTGATGCGGGAAAAATGATGAGCTTGTGGTTAAGGCAGAAGAGTGCAATCAGCAGAACCACGTTCAGTTCCCAGCTCCCCCATGCTTCCTGTGAGATCTTGGACAAGCTGCTTCAGCTCCGTGCCTTAGGATCTGTCTGCACGAACAGTCAGACTGTGGCAAGCTGGGCCATGAGTGTCCTGCGCACTCGCTTGCTGTGGACCAGCTGTCCATGTGGACCCTGCTGCTGCACACAAACTGGCGCTCAGCGTGCTTCAATCTAGTCACATTTCAAAAAGGACTATATCAAAGCAAACTACTTAACTGTTAGTGTGCATCAGCAGGGTCCGCATGGATCAACAATCCACAGCAAACTAGCCCTGGGAAGATTTCAGTTACCCTGAGCTAAATGTCCATGGAGATAAGCCCTTCATTCCCCATCTGTGAAATAGGGATACTACTCCCTCCTTTGCCTGTCTTTAGCTGTTCAGGTTACAAGCTCTTGGGGGCACGATCTGTCCCACTACATATCTGTGCAGCACCTAACACAGGAGCCTTGAGCTACTGGTGTAGTACAAAAGACAATACATATCACACCCCCACACAAGCAGTGTGTCTTTCAAGTGACATCCATTCCCCAAGACCCACAGTGCAGGAAAAGACCCTTATTTTTTCAATTCGGTTCATATTCAAATCCATCTCTCTCAGCAGGACTTGGGGCCAGATTTAGCCCTAATGTAAATGGGGGGGAGGACTCTATTCACCTCAGCCAGCTTCACCACTCGGCCTACGAGCTGCTAATTAAATCTGCCATAGTGAAAAATACAACAGGCAAAACAAATCCAGGCTGGTTTCAAGCAGCCAGCTAGTAGGGGTGCAGAACCCATCCCAGCTCTCAGAGGGCTGTCAAGGGTGGGTTTTTTTAAATTGCTAATTACTCTGTTAGTTACACTCGCATGGCCCTGCAGTGAGTTGGGTAAATAAAAGTTAAACAAGCCAACACGGGTGAGACACAAGCAAATGCAGTAAGTCACCCATGAAAGAGAACAACTAAAAATTCAACAAAAGGAGGAGAGAATCTGGGCTTTTGAGTTTGACTCGCACTGTCAAGGGATAAATGGCAGCATGGATTTAATGCACTCTAGGCACTTGGTGCAAATCTGGTTTAGCAAAGTGAAAATAACTTCCTTGGTCTCAGTCCTGCCCCTAGTAGAGTTTAGACTTGGTTACTGTTACCTTACAGTAGTGCCTCGGGGCTGCAGCTGAGATCAGGGCCCCACTCTGCTAGGCACTGGGCAAACTCAGAGTGTCCCCAAGAGCTTACCCTTCAAACAGACTAGACAGCTAAAGGGTGGGAGGGGAAACTGAGGCATGGAACAGTGATGTGAGTTGCCTAAGGTCACAGCAGGTCAATGACAGAGCTGTGAGGAGAAGCTGGTTCTCATGACTCCCGGCTCTACCCACTACTTCATGTGATGGGTGCTCTGCAAGGAGGCAGGCAGAGGCTCGGTCCTCGCAGCTGGGCAGGCTTCGCTGGGCAGCTATAGAACAGCAGCAGGCCAGCCCTGTGTGGTGTCCCAGGCTTGGAATGGCAGAGAGGGCTGCATGATGCAGAGAGAACAGTGTGAGGAAGCCGTACACTCTACAATGCCTGGCTCCAGCCCCCACTAGGTGCCTTTCCCTTTCAAAGGCTGAATGTGGCCGGGAAATAAAAGTTCTTCAAGCGCAGTTCACTCACCTCCTCACATAGGTGCTGCCGCCCCCCACCCCCCGCTCAATTTGAAGTAGGAACAACCACCAAATACATGGTTTCCACACTCAGCACCCCCACTAGAAAACTTGTTGCAGCACCGCTGCCTCTTCAGTCCCTGGACCCCGCCCTGCCGTTGAGCTGTGTACTAGATTGAGCTACCTAGCAATGTGCCGAAACCAGGAAGATGCCTCTGAACATTACCAAAGCGCACAGGGATGAACAAATGGAGAGTTTCTTTCTTGAAGGTTTGAAAGCCCCGCGCTTGTTTCGAAAGCCCCTGCAGGAAGTCTCCAGAGAGCAGGGCTAAGACCAGCATTGCGTTCACACTGGGAGGAGGCAGGAAAACACGGTTACTCACCTTTGTAACTCTTGTTCTTCGAGATGTGTTGCTCATATCCATTCCAGTAGGTGTACGGTAGGGTGTAGCGCCAGCGCGTGCACGTTCGTCGGAGATTTTACCCTAGCAACTCCAGCGGGCCGGAGGCCTCCCCCTAGAGTGGCGCCGTGGTGCGGGTGAATATATACCCTGCCGGCCCGCCGCTCCGTCAGTTCCCTTCTTGCCGGCTACTCGGACAGTGGGGACAGGAGGGCGGGTGTGAATGATATGAGCAAACATCTTCGAAGAACAACGGTTACAAAGGTGAGTAACCGTGTTTTCTTCTTCGAGTGCGTTGCTCATATCCATTCCAGTAGGTGATTCCCAAGCCTTACCTAGGCGTGGGGTCGGAGTTAGAGGTCACTGTGCGCAACACAGCGCAGAGCCGGAAGGCCGCATCATCCCTGGACTGCTGGACCAGGGCATAATGGGTAGCAAAGGTGTGCACTGAGGACCAGGTCGCTTCGCCCTGCAGATCTTCCTGATAGGCACTCGTGCGAGGAACGCTGTCGATGAAGCCCATGCTGTAGGTGCGCCGTTACTCTGCCGGAGGAAGATGGGCTAGGTCGTACAGTCTGTATACAGGAAAGCACCATGAGAAATTCTTGAGAGGAAACTTAACCCTCTAACTCGTTCCGCGACGGCAACAAGAGTTGGGCGGACTTACGGAAGGTTTGAGTTATGTAAAAGGCGAGCGCTCTGCACACGTCTAAGGAGTGTAACTGCTGTCCTTGCGAGACAAGTGTGTTTTGGGAAGAAGACAGGTGGAATATGTCCTGGTTGACATGAAAGGCCGAGACGACCTTGGGAAGAAATGCGGGGTGTGGGCCTCAGTTGCCCTTTTTGGGACACCGTATACGGGGGATCGACGAGGGCGCGCAGCTCTGAGGAGTGGGAAGTGGATCGCACAGATGCCGTCTTCCAGGACAAGTAGAGGAGGGAACACGTAGCCGCGGTCAAACGGGGAGACATTAGACAGGTAGCACCAGGTTGAGATCCCAGGGGGCTGGGGGCGGACTTGTGGGTAAAGGTGCTCCAGTCCTTTGAGGAATCTGGACACCATTGGGTGTGAGAAGACCGAGCTGTCTTCACTCCCTGGGTGAAAAGTGGAGATGGCCGCTAGGTGAACGCGTAGAGAGGACAGTGCCAGGCCTTGCTCCTGAGCGACCAAAGGTAATCTAGAATGACCGTATGGAACCTCGTGGGATGGGAAGCGCTTTTTCACGCACCAGCACGTTAACCACTTCCAATTCGGCTACGTATGTCGCCCTTGTAGATGGTTTTACTTCCAGGAAGGACCTGCCTCACTGGGAAGGCAATGTAATTCGGAACCGAGTTGCCATTCAGGAGCCACGCCGGAGAGTCAGCTACTGGAGGTCCGGTGACAAAGGCGGCCGTGGTCCTGTGTGATCAGGTCCAGGTGAAGAGGCAGGGGAACCAGGTCGACTACCGACAGGTCCAGCAAACAGAGAGTACCAATGCTGGCGGGCCCATGCGGAGCGATCAAAATACAGCGGGCCTGTCCCTGTGCGCGCCTTCAGCAACTCGACCTTGTGGACTAATGGAAACGGGGAGAACGCATATGAGAGGTGCGTTGTCCAGGGAATTAGAAAGGCGCATCCGCTATCGAGCCCGGCTCGCGGCCCCTGGAAAGAGCAGAAACATCGGACACTCCTGTTTCTGGCGCGTTTGCAAGAGGTCCACGCAGGGGATGCCCCACTGCCGGACGAGAGCAAGGGCGACGTCCGGGCGAAAGGGACCATTCGTGGGAGCTGAAGAAGGACCCGGCTGAATGCGAGATGGTCCGCCAGGGTATTTTCGAGCCCCGGGCAAAGTAGGAAGCAATCAGGTTGAACCGAGTGGGCTATGTAAAATTCCCACAGCTTATTTCGTTGCTTCCTGGAAGAGAAGAGTGAGATTTCGTTCCGCTGCCTTGTTCACAGTAGTAGTCAAACTGCTGTCGTAGTTGTCGATACAGTGATAAAGACCGGAGACACAGAGCGGGCCTGGATCTGACGACGAAACGCGAGACAAGCCCCAGAGTCGGACCGCTCTCACAAACTCCCGGATGTGTTTGATATGCAGGGCAAGCTCGGGAGGAGACCAGCGCCCTGGGTCCGTCGGAGGTCCTAGGTGAGCCCCATCATCCAAATCTGACGCGCCTTTCCATATCGTCAGGGACAGCGAGGGCTGGGCTGCTGATGAAATGTGGAAGCCCCGCAACATACGACGGACTGGATCTAGCGACACCATCGGAGGGAGGAGGAGACGCCTTGTGAATCGGTGACCCACCGTGTCCAACGTGCGCCTGGCCCGAACACGAAAAGCTGAGGGATGAAGCCAGGATTGGTAGGGGGTCGGAGCGGAGTCGGGCGTTGCCGCCGTGACGAAAGTGCAGGCTGCCATGTGCCCCAACAGCGTCAGGCAAGTGCGCAGGGAGGTCAGAGTGCCGACTGCAAGCGCGGATGATGGCTATAGCGTTCTGGAACTTGCGCTGGAGGAAGGACCGCCCGGGCTATAGTAGAGTCCAGAAACGGCTCCGATGAACTCTTATCCTCTGAGTAGGGGATAGAGTGGACCTTCTCCACATTTGAGTAGCAAGCCCGAGGTGGGAGAAAAGGGTGGCTGACCCACTTGGACGTGTTCCTGGGGGACTCGATCCCTGCGAAGGCCCCGGAATAAGCCAGTCGTCGAGGTAGGGGAACACGTGTACCCAACTGCGATGGAGAAAGGCGACGACTACGGCCATGCACTTGGTGAACACTCTCGGGGGCCGTGGAGGAGTCCGAACGAAGGACCCGTGAATTGATAGTGCCTGCCGCGACAACGAAGCGGAGGAATCTGCGATGGGGCGGGAAAGATGGAGATATGGAAATAGGCGTCCTGCATGTCCGAGGGCGGCGTACCAGTCTCTAGGGATCCAGGGAAGGGATAATGGTCCCCAAGGAAACCATGTGGAACTTCAACTTGAGTAGGGTATCTGTTGAGTCCGCGGAAGATCGAGATGGGACGGAGACCTCCTTGGCTTTGGGGATCAGAAAGTAACAGGAAGTAGAACCCTTTCTCCGTCTCGTCCTTCCTCCGGCACCCTCTCCACGGGCTCCCTTGTCGAGGAGCGTTCTGCCCTCTATGTAGGAGGGGATTTGCTTGGTGAAGAGGGGTCCCTGAAGAGGGACGAGGAAGGAGGTGGTGAGGCGAGGGCGGGCACGAAGCAAACTGCAGGTAGGTACCCAAGCCGCGAAGCATGCAGAGGACCCAAACGGGAGGAACGAACGAAAGAGACGGTTTGTGAAAAAGGGAGGGGATGGATCCATGGAAAAAACTGGTAGTGGCGCCCCCGGGCGCACCTTCAAAAGGACGGCTTCGGACCGGAGGATGTTTGGGGGGAGCCCTTGAGGTTTGGCCCCCGTGGTTGCCAGAGTGTCGACGCCTGTCTCGCCGCTTCTGTTAGGCAGGACTTTGCCAGGAGGCATTTTGTCTGGGCTGCGGGATTGAGACCTGTCACTGTTGTTGCGGCTGCTTTGAGCGGACGACGCTGAGCGTTACAGGCGTGTGCATCCGGAGGGACAACACGCATAATGACCCTGTTGTCCTTAAGACTTTTGCAGGCGCGGGTCTGTCTTTCAGGAAATATAGGCCCTGGCCCTCGACGGAAGGTCCTGGATTGTGCTCTGGAGTCCGGAGGGAGACCATGAGAGACCTGTAGCCAGGAAGATGCGGCGCATAGTGACTCCAGAGGCGATAGTCCTATAGCGGCCGAGTCAGCTGCGCCCAAAGACGACTGCAGTGCAGTGCGCGCGACCCTTCGTGCCTTCGTCCAGCTATGAGGAGGCGGTGAACTCTTGCCGAGCGTCTTGTGGAGAAGCTCCTAAATTAACAGCCGCCTTCCCAGGTATTATATGCGTTAGCGGCGGCTGACGCAGGGCTTGTTGGTTGAAACCCGCAGCTACAACGCTTCTGGCGGAATAAGACCTTACGGCTTTGCCGAAGCGAGGTCCATACGCCGCGCCTCCCGAATTTCGGGGCCGTGAGCTTTCTTGTCCATGTCGTTCCCCTCTCGTTCACAGATTGAACGACGAGGGAAACATGGGCGCGGTTATGGACGTATAGATACTCAAATATCCCCTTCGAGGGAACCATATACTTGCGCTCCACCAACCCGAAGCAGCGGGGGAATGTGAGGCGGGGGGACTGCCATATGGTCGGTGGCGTTCGCTTGTATGGTTTTATATGAAGGGCAGGGAGACGCAAGGGCGCGCGGCATCTGCCGAGGGTATCGTGACGGACATACACCGGAGTCTGGCAACCTCGGGGGAGGGACCTCCTCAGCTTCGGATGCTCATGTTTTGCGGCAACGCGTCTGAGGAGAGTCTTTTGTCTGGTGAGCCCTGGTCTAGTGGGGGGGGACGTGGTGGTCGTCGTCCCCACCACTGCTTCATCCGGCTTTCATTCCGCCGAGGATGACGAGGAGACACCTGGCAGAAAGTGGGTCAGGTGGCGGCCTCAGAGTGGACACTGTTCTGGCACCTGCGGGTTCAGTCTCAGGCTGGTAGGGGACCGTTCCTCTGCAGGGATGGTGGTGGCGAGAAACCGTAGCCTCTGGAGCCCCTTGCGCTCTGAAACCGGACCGAGGCCGGACGTGCGAAATTTGCTGGAGACACCGTTAGCCCGACGCTTTGTATGGTCATGCCCAGGTGGGCCGTCCAGAAGCCCCAACTGCTGCGGACCACGTTCCTGGTTGACCCTGCAGGGAAGAGGGCGGCGACCTTTCACTTCACGCTCCAGTAGACGCTATCCAGTCCTCGAAGAGACTGAACCCTGACCGAGAGGGCCACGGGGGGGCGGAACGCGAGTAGTGCGAAGGTCAGCGCCCTCCGACGCGGCGACTGCCTCCTCGGTGCCGGGGAGCGGTGCCGTGAGCCATGCCGGTGCCGATGATCTGGACCGGGACCTGTTTTTTTTCCCAGCGCGGTGCCGTGTGGAGAGTCGGGACCGGGAATCTGGACCTTCGGGTGCCGAGACCGGGCTCCTCGAGTCACGGTTGCGCGGTATCGATGGCTGGACGCCCGGCACGGGCCGCAGACGTGTGCCTGGACCGTACGTGAAGATGATCGCGCGCTGCCGAGTCGATACGACCGTGCGGTGCCGCAGTGGTGACAGCGGTGCCGGGACTTTATAGCGAGCGGCGCCTCGAAGCAGACCTCCCTCGGGACCGTGGGATCGGTGCTGTGACCCTGGATCGTTGCCGGAGCAGATCGGTGCCGGACGGAGAATCCGGGTTGTGGTGCTCTATCGGCATCGCTTGCCCCTTAGAAAGTACAACCCGCACCGGCTGTGCCGGGGTTTGGGGCAGCCCAGGTCTCCGTTAAGACGATAAGGTCCCTTGCCGACGAGAATGTCTTGGGCGGTAACGGGGACTACGAGCTCAACCCCCAGATTTGGCGGGAGCTTAAGAGGGATCGGGACTCGACGGACCTGCCCGGCCTCGGAGTCAACGAAGCCCCCTGCGCGGCCGGCGTCGGCATCGGTGCTCCTTCCGGGGCTGCTTAGCCGGGGGTAGAGACGGAGGAGGGACCTCATTTTCCAGGACGCCGGTGCCTTCGCGGAGGATAGGGCGTGCCGTTGTGCCTTGCAGGTGCCGGCGTCGGGATCCGGTGCCCGGAGCCGCAGCTCGGTGCCGACGCGCGGGTGAAGTGCCACCACGTCCATAATGGAGCGTCCGGGAGGCGTTGTCATCGCTCCTTCTTAGTTTCGCGGCCGGAAGGCTTTGCAGATGCAGCACTTCCTCCGTGAGATGTGTGCATCCTCCCCCAAGGCACTTTAAGCAGGCGTCGTGGGATCACTGGTTGGCATCGCGCCTTTTTACAACCGAGCACGCTTTGAATCCCCGGATGAACCAACGACAGGTGCATCCGCCCCGGCGCCAGGAGATGGCTAAGTAGCTCACCGAACGCCTCAAACGCCGCTAACTAACATATATATACACAACAACCTATAACTATAACTACGAACTATATTATATACTTAAATTAACCAGAAATAACTGTAACTTATAACACGATAACGAGGAGGAAGTAGGGACAGTGGAGGTCAGCTATGCCGCGCTCCACAGTTCCAAACGACCGTACACGGCACCGGCAGGTAAGAAGGAACTCAGGGAGCGGCGAGGCCGGCGGGGGTCAGTATATCCCCGCCATGGCGGCGCCACTCTAGGGGGCGGCCTGCCGGCCCACTGCAGTTGCTAGGGTAAAAGTTCTCCGATGAACGTGCACGCGCGGTGCATACACCTACTAGAATGGATATGAGCAAGCACTCGAAGAAGAAACAGGTGTGTTTACGTGATTTTGTTCCAGCACAAGCACTGCTCCTTACACTCTCCCACCGGCACATCTCACGCTGAGTGCCACATCACGTTCATTCACGTCAGATTATTTATTCTGGCTCTGGCTCCTACGGTGCAGAGCAGGCTTGGCAGACAAGGCCCTGCTTTGGGAGAGGACTCTGGTGAGCCCTTTTCATGTAGCCTTATTACACAATCACAGGCTTTTCACTCCGTCTCCACCAGGGCCGTGGGGTGGCCTGAGTTACAGTCTCCTCTGGAGAAGACTCTTGGGTGATGCTAAAGAAGTGGGATAAAGAGGAAGAGGAGCCAAGGGACAGAACAGTGGACCTGACGCCCTATCACAGTCCCTTGGCTTTGCACTAGTGTAAATGACAGCCCAACAGCAAGCACTGGGATTCTACATATAGAATTGGACAAAGTGCAAATGACTCCACAAGGTGCAGGGCAGAGAAGCTGGCCAAGCCCCTGTAGGTCAGTGGTTCTCAAACTTGTTCTGCCCCTTGTTCGGGGAAAGTCCCTGGCAGGCTGGGCTGGTTTGTTTACCTGCTATGTCCTCAGGTTCGGCCGATCGTGGTTCCCACTGGCTGTGGTTCGCTGCTTCAGGTCAATGGGGCTGCGGGAAGGGCATCCAGCATGTCCCTCGGCCCACGCTACCTCCAAGCAGTAACCCAAGTTTGAGAATCACTGCTATAAGTGAGATTTTCTGGAGCTGGAACTGTTTTATATTCTGCCCTTCCTGGCATCTCTCCCCTTTGAATCTGTGGCTGATACATTGGCTCAGCCTGGGCTCCCAACTCAGACACATTTCCTATGTTTTGGAAGGCCAGGGCTGGGGAAGACAATGCTGCGAAGCTGTTTGGTCGCAAATGGAAGGGATGCACCTCGCCATCAGTTCACTTCCATTTCACCTGGGGAAGCTTCCGGTCTGCTCTTGTGCAGCTAGTGGAATGGACTAAAGAAGACAGGCTTTATAAGTCATGTCCTCACCTCTTCCACTGCTATCAAAGCTGATAAATACACTAAGCCTCTCATAAGGACAATCTTAATGGGCCAAGTTTATCTCTGGGGCAACGCCAAAGAAGTCAGTGGAGTTCTATCAGAGATGCATTTATCTCACTGTCTCCTAAGTGGCACTGGCCACCTCCCACTTTTCTGTCTTTTTCCCCTTCTCTGTTCTTTCCTTCTTCCCATTTGCAGAAATCCAGGCTGCAAACTGCACAGACCTTAACTGCCTTTTATTTAAAAATCTATTAGCAGTAGATTTACTAGCCGGACTTTCTCAACAGTCTTAGCTAAGGATTTCATGTACCTTTCATAAGGCCAGGACGCTGCTTTGGGGGAGCTGGGAAACAGGCTCTCCTGCTCACTTGTGCTCAGCTGCACACCCGCAGTTAGACCATTTTGCTGCCCCTACTCTCCTGCTGCTCTGGGCCCTGCATCTTCTGTCCATCCAACAGAGCTGCCCTGAATCAGACTCTCCTTGGATAGTAACTATACAGCAACTGATTGTTATCAATGCATTTGCTGGGGTTTAGCACTGAATGGCTGCATTATTTGTTGTGCAGTAGTGATGGCTAGAAGACCTCAATCCTGCTCCCACTGAAATCAACAAGAGCAGGAGTACAGATCTTAAGTGAGCACAGAGCTGCCAACTCACGTTATCTGGTGTTGGTCCTGAAGGCCCAGCCCCTGGAGCCAATGATTGCATGAGAATTTCAACTTCAAATTTGTAGCCTCCCCATGGCTGCAGAATAAAGCTTCAACATGTGACCCGAGTGCTCAGAAACCAGGAGGCAATGAAAAGACCCCAATTTAAAGAAAAAAATCATGATTTTAAGCCAATCTCATGATTTTCATGGGGAATGACTTGATTTTTCAACGCTTTGAGTTGGCAGCACTGCATGTGATGCTGATGGTACCATGTGAAATAACAGAGTAGGAATTCTGAGTCCCCCTAGCCAACTTTATCCTCAATTTAGCTGCTATATTAGTGTCGGTACTAGTTCAGATGCAGTAAATACTGGTGTGATATCATTTGATCTAGTAACACCTCATTCCCCTAAAAATTAAGTCTTCTGTTTGGGTGTTGATGCCATTAAATAGGTTCTGTCCCCATTTTACAGATAGTAGGATTTAGGCCTTTAAATTTTCTGCCTCCATTTCCCTATCATATTCCCGTGTGTATGTAACTGCTGCTGGATCTGGCCCCATCTAACTTGCCCCATCCTGTGGAAGGAGACCATGTTAGAGCTCAGGAGTTCCTGTCCCTCAGTACAGCACATGCAACTGCCAACCTGTCTTCCAATGACCCTGATGCTTATTTAATATGCAGTAACTAGCCCATTAAATGTGCCCTCCACCACAGCTGTTTCAGCCTTTTGAGGACCCTATGTTACAACAGAAAAGTTTCTTTGTGGCGAGATGGGGGAAGATCCCCTGAAAGAGGGTGAGCGTGCCCTCCTGAAATCAATTCCCAATGCCCAGGTTGAGAACTGGGGCATATTGAACATACCAAATATAAACAACTAGTGTCATTGCTAATGAAATGATCCCAAAATGTATCTCAGCAGGTACTGGGCACCTGTCACACCAATAATTGCGAACTGATCATTAATTCATATAGCAGCACTCTCCCGATGCAAGACATAAGAACTGTGGATCAAGTCCTGAGAAGCTTATCATGTAAAAGCCCAGATCATCCTGTGAGTAAATCCATTGGAGATGTAACATGTCATGTGACAAATGGTGCCAAACAAGAAGCGGGAGCGCCAATGGGAGCCAATGGCAGGTAGTCCTCTCTCTGCCTATTTATAGTGCAGTCTTACTATATTTGTACAGCATTGGCACAAGGGAACCCTGATCTTGGTTGGGGCTTCTAGGCACTACCAACACATTGCCATCTCCACATGTTCAAAAAATCAAGAGTTAGGGCCCCTCCAAAAATCATGAGACTATTAAAATATATTTTATGTTAATTTCTTTTCCCTCCTGGTGTCTGGATTCAGGATGCGCTGGCTTTGAATTTTCAAGCTTTTCTCTGCAACCATGAAGACTAGAAGCTTTTTGCTTGAACACTTGTAAAGCCAAGATTATCTTGCAATCACTGGACTCCAGGAGCTGGGGCTTTAAGAGATTGCAGGGTACCACAAGACTCATGATAAAAATTGCAGGAGCTGTCAACTTCACTACCAAACACAACTGACTAATAACGGGACCAATAGACTCTGAAAACAGAGCAGAGTTGAAAGAGAAAAGCAGTGTGAAGAGGTCATTAAATTTACAAACACATGGATCTGCAGGCAGGCTGAAAAAGACAAAAGGACTCTTTGGCCGCGATGCAAAAAAAAGTTCTTTAGGCCTAGGGAACCCCTATTTGAAAGGAAGGGCATTGATTTCAGCCTGGTTCACACTTTATGTAAGATGTTTACCTTTTTGTGTGTGTTAGAGGTAAAGTATTGTAAGAAGAAGAGGTAAATGGAAGTTGCGTTTCTCCTCCTATTCCATCTCTCACTTCTTTTTTTTAAAGGATCTTTAATTCATAAAACTGGAAGCAAAGCATAAAACCCTTGGCTAGGCTCCTCGCTGCTTGTCAATCTGATAGGGGAAGGAAAGGTCGAACTGTAGTAACTGTAATAACAGATCAAGTCTCCACCCTTAGCAGGTAGCCCATGGTGCTATCTGAGAGAAGCACCAGAATCCCAGTGTTATTCTAGCCAGCTACTGCACAGGAGATGGTCAATGGGGCTGGGAAATGATCAGTCAAGAGGATCAGCTTTTGGTATATGGAATCCTGCCCTGCCACAGCCTTTGAAAGCAGACAGGGGGTTTTCATGGATTCCGGGGAAGCAGGTTTCAGGGTCCTGATTATCACACATGGCAGGTGCATCCTGGGACAAACCAGTGACAGGGAATGTGGCCTTGCGGTTAGAGCAAAGGGCATTAATAGCAGTGAAATTCACCCAGGCTGTTAGCTGGTGATGAATTCCTTTCTCAGCTCCACTCAAGGGGCAACCCTGGAATGGCAATGACCAGATGATGTCCTAATTGCCAGCCTTCCCCATCTCTATTGTCAGATTCTACAGGGAAGCAGGAGGGATGAAAAAGTTAATCCAGATGCCAAGGAACGACAGGCTCCTGGCATTGAATCCAATGCCTTTAAATCTTCGGGAGTTTAGAAGACCAGCACAAGGCCTATGAGCCCCTGAAACTGTAATTTCAGGGTCTAAGTGCTGCATCGGCCTTGCCCAGGCCCTTTTTCCAGGGGAGTTTCACCTGGGCACACATAAAAAGCTCCAGGTGCCACCCTGTCTTCTCCAGAAAGATGCTTCTGATTCAAGGGAAAATGGGGGCGTCCCTTTACCAGGGTGGAGATCAACAAAAATGTGAGTCACCTCATCCCTGCTTTGCTTTTTCCCAGTGCAATCTCTCACTACTGACACAAATCCTGTTGGAACACAACATTAGGTGAGCACGACCACCCAGCAGAGAAGTGGGGCAGAAAGTACCGCAGGTAGCAAAGCCCCAGGTTACCTGTAGGTGGCGCTTGATTTACCCATCATGCATGAAGAGCAGTAATAAAAGGGCCCTCCTGGATCGATAAAAACCATTTACTAAATCTTTTCTCAATATCCCTGCCTGCGAAGAAACTGCTTTCATGCAGGCAGGTTAATAACTAATTAATTCATTGGGCCATTTACCATTTCATGGATATTAGATCACCTATCAACAAGAGAAGCAAAGCCAGACAAGCCTTGCTTAAATAAATAAAATAAATCGCTCGACATGACAAAACTAGGGATGGGGAAGCAGGGGGTGAACCCATCTCAGCCTTAGCAGCCAATAGGTGGGTCGGAACTGGTGCAGAAAATAGGAACTTTCACACCTGTTGCCGTTTTAAAGGCAAGCAATGACAGTAATGCAATTCCATTATCCAGGGACGCCCAAGAGGGTTCTCCATTTGCCATTGTTCATTTAAAAAACAAAACCAAAACACAATTACAAGCAGAAGAGCGCGACACATGAATAATCCAGCTGTAATTGCAAAATTTATTTCCAAACATTAAATAAACTTTTTTTTTCCATCTCAGCGCAAAGAGAGAAAAAAAAGCTTAACTTTTTATACATGAAATTAACTCGACATTGCTAAGTGCAACTAAATTAGTGCTCGAGGGCAGGCACTGTGTAATTTATGTGGCTGCAATAAGCACTGTCTATTTACTGATGGCTGCTGTTTGGCAGGCTGCAGCATACCTGAAAAGGAAGGGATGTTGAGAAGTTCTTTTAGCATCTCATTAGGTAGGATGCAGCAAAGAGGAGAACACCCAGTTTTGGACAGCTCCAGCCTGCTGCTCATTGATCATCCAAGCTGCAGAGTTTGCCATGGGGCAAATGTTGGCTCTCCTGGATTATCGTTTTTCTGTATTGCCATAACACCTCGGAACTCCTGCTGAGACTGGGCCCTCACTGTGCCAGGACTGTAGAATTAGCGCAGCTGAAGCAGAATTAGAAGAGTCAAACGAAGTCCTGTCTTGTTGAAGTCAGCTATATGCAAACACTGCCATTTACTTAAATGGGAGATGCAGCTGTGCACCCACAGGCACTGTGCGGCCCCTAATTGCAGCACCGGGGAGCAGATCTTACTGTTGCACTAACTCTGTCAAAACTGGCTTTGATGGAGTCCTGTGTTTATCATGCCTGGCTGATTCCAGATCAAATCAGCTCAGTTTATAAGTGAAAGACGTATCTCACAGCCAGTTCCTCCTACTCAGCCTGGGCTTGGAGTCAAGTGTTCGTCTTTCCACCAGCAAGCAAACCAGGCCATCAGACACACCCGGGCAACCCAACTTCTGCTCACAGCAACACCTGGGCTAACCCACTCAGCTACATCGGTGAAACAACAGGCCTGATTTGACCATGTGTCCCGCAGGAATTTCCTGGCTGCTGTTGTGTGAACAGGCAGAGGTTCCACTCGACCCTGAGCCTCATTACAAAAGGAGAAAAGACATCTTTTCATGGGTAAACTCTGCAGATTGTCCATGGAATCAGAGACCCGAGCTACGTGGCATGCCACGCTGCTGGGGCAGGAGTTGCTTTGCAGAGAAACAGAGCGCTAAGGAAGGAGAGGTTCCTGCTCACTACTTTAGTACTTCTACTGCTCAGTTTTCCTCGTGTCACCATAAGTCTTTGGGAGATTAGCCTTTTCACATGTGGCTGCCTTTTATTTTTTGCGCAAGGTGAATAAGACCTAAAATCTAAATAATTGTTGCCCGTCCAGAACAGTGGGGCAGAAGGGGTTATGTTTCTGAGGCAGCGGGAACCACCACTGCCAGCTCAGTGACACTGCTAAGAGAAACAACTGGAATCTCGAACAGTTGCATTACACAGGAGGTTAGGCTAGATGATAGAATGGTCCCTTCTGGCCTAAAAAATACGAAACTATGGAACTCACTGGTCCCAGGGTTTTTGCCAGGAGGCACTTTCCTCCTGCTTTGTTCCAAGGGATGAGTCATCAACCTGGAGGTTAATGGTCTGCAGATGGCTTGGACCATGTCACAGGTCTCAGTTCAGGAATCTTCATTTCCTGCCATCCAAACCCATTTTCCACCTCCTAGAGTGATTCAATTTAAACACAAAACCCAACCTGGGTGGGGAAATGTTCCCCTGAGATCTGCATGTGGAGGGGACCCGCACATGTACAGATCTCCCCATTCCTGCATGGACAGGGGAGGTCAGCTATCTTCCCTCCCCTAGATCACACGAAGAACCTTCTGCATGTCCAGGTTGGGAATCTCCCTCCACGCTCAGGAAATCTCCCCTGGGTGCAAGAGTTCCCTGCCCCTCCCCTTCTGAGTACACTGCTTGGGGGCAGGGGACATCCCAGTTGGTGCAATGTCACTGGACCACCGAGCAGCTTGCTCTGAGCCACTGGTACAGCCTCAGAGAGCATGAGCTGTGAGTGGCATCCCTATCTTGCTCCATAAGGGTGCATATGTTGGGTACCACCCTCATCATTAGCAATGAGATGATCTCGGGAAAACTCTCAAGTTTTCATCCCTCTCCTGTAGATAGTTCCACAGGATGGGCATTCCCTACATCCCATGCTTTCCCTAGCCACTAGGCAGTCTAGGCTGTGCATCAAGAATAGAGCTGAGGTAGCCTGTCTTTGTTTTCCCATGGAGAACGTGTCTCTCCCCCAGCTCAATGCCTGGGTTTGCATTCTCCTGTGGGGGGCCCAAGGAAAAGAGAAAAGCTCAAGGCCATTTCTGAGCCCAGGATATCCCAGTGGGGGATTGCAGTTCAAGGGATGAGTTTTTCCATCTCAGCTTATCCTCCTTACCCTCCTCTTAACCTCACATGCGGGACACAGTTCCCTTTCCATCAGGAGGGGGGATCTGGGGCAGCTGAATGAGGTGGCAGGTTTCCCTGCATTTTTAACAATAAGAGTAAGTGGACCACAAAGGCCAGTAAACCCCAGACCCACCTGAGGTTGGTGGGCTCTTAGGACATGTCTACACTGCAGTCAGAGGTGTGATTGCAGCACATGCTCGCATACCCTGGCTAGCTTTGATGTAGCTAGCACAGATACCAACAGCAGTGAAGCCAGAGCAGCACAGCTAGCAGCTCTGTACATAGCCAAGGTCAGTCAGTCCATGCTGCCACGACTTCACTGTTGCTATTATTCGAGCTAGCAAGATCAAAACAGGCACATCTACCGGGGCTGGAGTCACACCTTGGATTGCGGCGTAGGCATGCACTAAGATTTCCAGTGCAGACCTACTTTGGAGCTGTTTGCTCCCTTTTCATGCAGGTCTCAGCACCGCACGGCTCAGACACGTTTCAGGAAAGGTTAATTGGAAAAGTCCCTTTTCCTGATTGTCTTCTTATTTGTTCTTTAACGCAACAAGCTGATCTATAATCCATTTTCTTAAGAAAGCACTTCTCCCTGCATCCCAGAGGGGCTCCAGCCCACTTCACAATTGAGTGCAAGTGACCCTCACCAATGGTCAAGCCATTCCAGCTTGAACTCCAGGGAGGTCTCTAAACTCATCCCACAGCAGTACCAGAAGCTCAGGTGGCGGTGAGGGGGAAGTGAGATGGGAGAGGGGGTTAATTTCTTCTTTTGTTCCAGGATGTCATAAAGAAATAGCTAAGGGTTAATGTTTCTTTTACCTGTAAAGGGTTAACAAAGGGAACAAAACACCTGACCAGAGGACCAATCAGGAAACCGGATTTTTCAAAGCTCAGGGAGGGAATTTTGGGGTGTGTGTCTTTGTCTCGTCTCTGTTGCTCTCTCGGCTCTGAGAGTGATCTTTCCATCTTCAGGCTTTCTAATCTTCTGTTTCCCAGTTGTAAGTACAGGTACAAGACAATATAGGTTTTTATATTGTTTTTGTATTTACGTGTGTGTAGTTTGCTGGAATGTTTTAAATTGTATTTCTTTTTGGATAAGGCTGTTAATTATTTTTTTTTCTTTTAATCCAGTAACCCTATATATTGTCACCTTGATACAGAGACCATTTTTATGTCTTTCTTTATATAAAGCTTTTTTAAGACCCGTTGATTTTTTTCCTCTGGTTAAGGTTAATGAACGAAGGGAGGGGGACATCTCTTTGTGTTAGAGTTACTAAGCTTGAATTTGTATAGCCTCTGGGTAAGGAGGGAGAGACACTTGATCTCTCGGTGTGTGTGTTTCAAGGAATTGAAGCAGGGTAATCTCCTAGAGTACCCAGGGTGGGAAGATCTGGGAGGAGGTAAAGAGGGGGAAGGAAAGTGGGTTATTTCACTTTGTTGTGAGACTCAGGGCATCTGAGACTTGGGGGTCCCCCAGGGAAGGTTTTGGGGAGACCNGGGTTATTTCCCTTTGGTGTGAGACTCAGGGCATCTGAGTCTTGGGGTTCCCCAGGGAAGGTTTTGGGGAGACCAGAGTCAGACACTGGAATTTCTGGCTGGCGGCAGCGCTATCAGATCTAAGCTGGTAATTAAGCTTGGAGATTTCATGCAGGAACCCAGATTTTGGACTTATGCTTTATGACACAGGATGACGCTTGGAGATTTCATGCAGGCACCCAGAATTGGGACTTATGCTTCATGACACAGGATGACGCAGGGGTTTTTACTAGAGAACGTGCTCCCAATCCCCTATAGCTTGAGTGGATTTCAGACCCCAAAGGGCTTGATCTTTGGGTACAGCTAAGCTAAGCATGGTAGAATATCATAGAATTATAGAATATCAGGGTTGGAAGGGAGGGACCTCAGGAGGTATCTAGTCTAACCCCTTGCTCAAAGCAGGACCAATCCCTAGGCAGATTTTTGCCCCAGATCCTTAAATGGCCCTCTCAAGAATTGAACTCACAACCCTGGGTTTAGCAGGCCAAGGCTCAAACCATTACACCCCTTAGCATTATACCACCTTTACGGCCCACATAGGGGCTCCGCTACCACATGCCTTCCTTGCTGCCAGAGCGGAGGCAGAGGGGCTGGTTACTGAGAGGGGGTGGGTTGGGACTAGCGCTGTCTGGGGAAGGACAATTCTGTTTTAGGGCAACTGTCAAGGTTTTGAAATGTGGTTTAATTCAACACTAGAGAAAGACATACCGCTTACAGCCTGGATGGTGGGTTGCCCAGGGTCAAGGCCCTGACTCACAAAGGTTGGCCTGATTCAGCATCAGCTGGAATGACAAAGCAGGCACTTGAACCCAGATCTCCCAGAGTCCAGTTACACAGCCCACAACCACGAGCCTCCCCACGTGGGCCGGCAGACTGGGGGCTCATGCTAGCGCTCTAGAAATAGCTGCACAGACAGCGCTGTGAAGAGGCAACTCGGGTTGGGGTGCGCGCAGAGCCTAAACTGCCGTTTCAAGGAGTTTTCTACGCAGCCCAAGTCTATGGGCCTGGGCTGGGAGGCTGTGTAGACATAGTCCCGTATTCCAGGCCAGTGGCCTCACTGGCAGGCTAGCTCCGATTCCTCACAAACTTCTCACTGAAGCCCAGTCAGCACCGCAGATTGTTCTGGCTAAGTTGAAAGAGCAGATTCCGTTTCAGCTAGTGGTCGGAGCGGCTAATCGGGGCACTCCTACACCATGTGGATTGGGGGCTAGTTTATGTAGCTGTCACAGCTGGTTTATGTTCAAGGCATTCTCAGGTTTCTCTAGCTGTGCAAGATGCAGGAACTGCACAGAGCAGCCACGTTATAGGCCACCCTTTTCGCTCCATCCCATTGGTGCACAGGGGAGTGACACCGGCTGGGAGAACGGGATTTCTCCCAATTAATTCATAAGTCAGACAAGAGTTTCTGATTAGCACTATGCTATAGAGGATGCAATTGTATCTACCACTGGAAAACCTAAGAAACCAATTACAGGGTTAAATTCTGTAAAATGGACAGCTGAGCAGCTGTCAAGTGTGTGACTAAACAGAAATCCAGACAGGTCAACTTAATTTTTTAATTTGGTTAGCTAGGCTCCTTTCTGCTGCTGGCTCCGTTTCTGCCCCTCTCTCCTAGATAAGGCTAAAGATGCTCCCTTCAGTTGGCCAGGAATATGCTGAGGAAAAAAAGATAATCCACTGCACTTCATCAAATCACAGACAAAACATTTGGGAAAAAAACACCCGAGAACAGAGATCTGCCTGCAGAGATGTTTCTAAGAGGAAATATCTGAAACCTTAGAGCAACTTTCCTTCTAGGATGGAGAGCAGACGCATACAGCTGATACGTATAGATCTAATGAATAAGTTAGGAAGCGCATGAAACCCTAGATAACCCTGTTCGCATCCCAGAGTGACAGTAATGTAACCATGATCCTTCTACTCCATTCTTGCTGTAGAGCACTGGGGATGCTGTTCATAGGACAGACAGAGTTCATAGAGGAAGCCTGCTTAACGCTGGCAAACGTTTTAGATTTATGATCTCTTGGATCACTAGAGAGATGAATTCTCAGGGCTCACAGCACAGAGACCCTAGAAATAGGATGTTTTGCTCACATTAAAAAAAAAAAAAAAAGAATCAGTGTAAAATACTTCTGAGAATACCATTCTGCAGCCAGAGACCTGTGATCTTCTTTCCCTTGTGAGTAGCTCTCACCTGCCTTCTAAAGAGAAAGTGTCAAACAAATGGTGCCCTCATTGATACCCATGGAACCTACTGACTTCACAGAACTCACAAGTGTAACTTCACTATTTATATCCCGGTAGCACCTAGAGCCCCCAGCTGAGACTGAGGCACCCTGACGCTATGGGTTGTACTGACACAGTGAGAGACTGTCCCGGCCCTGACGAGTTTACCATCTAAACAAACAAGACAAATGGGGGAGGGAAAGGTACGTTTCTACACTTGACAGCTGGGGAACTGAGGCACAGACAGATTAAGCGACCCTGCCCATGGTTACACAGAGTCTGGGCCTGAGTCTAGTCCAGCACCTTAACCACAAAGCCATCCCCTGATGGATACGAGTGAGGGCAAGATTTGGTTTTGTGAGGGGCAAAATGCCACACCTGCAGGAACAGAACCAGAGCCCCAGCTAGAGAAGCAGAGGGTAGCTTTGCTGGACGGAGTAACTGAAATTTGTTACTGGGAACAATACGAACCTAACACCTGTGGCAGGGCGTTTCCGTGGGGACAGACAGATCACAGGGAGTATCACATTTCCTGTGCATGGTATTGCTCTTCTGCAACATATGCTGTGGGAAGACAAGAGGAGCACAATTCTGACTTTGCATGGAGATATTGAACCCTCTCAGCAAGAATGCTGCTAACGGAGAGCCAGTTCAGAGACCCTGTTCCATCGGGTTAGCAGCAGAATTGGCTTGTGTGCAAAGAGCCAAAAGTGGAGTTTATCAGACCACTTTTCTTGTTACGTTAAAAGCCTTCTACACCTAAGCACAGATGGTTCCCTCCCTCCCACTGGAGTGTTTATTGTCTTGTAAAATGAAAGAACACTTGCATTTGCTAACTTTTAAAAAAGCCTGAAAATGATCACATCCTCCATTTCTCCACATAGCCGTCAAACTAGAAATAAAGCTTTGGCAAATCAAACAGCCAGGAAACATTTAGTCCATAGTATCTGAATATTTGTTGTGAATAGTCCCTCATCAATATGAATTACTTAATCACCATTTTGGAAGGCTGGTATTGTTCCTGTTACTTGGGCTTGCTTTGTTTCTATGACATCTTAATTCTGTGTTTTATTTCATCTTCGATTGTGACATATTTAAAAAGCAAGGATCTTTCAGTGAAATTCAAGAGAAAGCATAGTGTTTAGACACAGCTCTGGTACCTATGTGCAAGTAATATAGCCTGGTGCTTGGGTAGAAATTGTGGTTTCTCTCATGCATGAAGACAGAAGATACTCTGAAAGCTTTCTGTGGAAACTAGATTTGCTGTTCTTATTTGGAAGTCTAAGCAATGTCTTTTTCAATTTCCTAATCTGATTGATCACTATCAGAGAGATTGTAAATTTCACGCTTGTCTGTAACAAAACATGCTCCTGCAGCTGGTCTTCTGACACTGTCAGTTGAAAGTCTGCATTAATGTAGATATAAATCACAGGCGGCAAAAAGCAGGATAGTCTGGGGAGGCAATTCAGAGAGCAGCAGACCGTCTAACATCCTGACTTGGGGGGAGGCGCTTTCCCCCCCACCAAGAGGGGAATGGAAATAGCTTTCCCCTTCCCTCCCCCATTCCTGAAGCTGAAGGACGGAGAGAAATGCAGATTTGGTGAAGTGCAAACAGCCCTAATATTAGACAGCAAGACATCCTGCTCATGAATTAAATTGTCACTGCACTTAGCTTGAACTGTTTTATTCTCTGGGGGAGTTTGTCTTACCAATTAGACACTGTGGGCCAAATTCTGTGCTTGGTTACACTGGTGTAAATCTAGAGCAACTATTGAAGCCCTTTGGATGACTCATTCCTGTGATCACCCTGTTTTCTACCAAAGGAACTTTGCTGATTTCAATTGAGCCACCTCCCTGTAAAGCTAGAGGAACAGCTGCGAATCGAGCCCAGTGGATTCACACTGGTGAGGCTGTAAGCAGAATCTGCCCCAGGAGAAATATTGCTGCAGACTTTTGAAATCCAACACTTGATATGTCACAGCATCAGGAGTCGTATCAGCTGTTGTAAACTGGCATAGCTCCTTTGACTTCAACGGCTTTGCTGATTGCAACTGGATGAAGATCTAGCGCCAAAGATATAACATACAAGTGTTTTAGGGCCAAATCCTAGGAGTTACCAAATGCCCTCAACCCCAGTGATTGTGGTGGGAAGTGAGGGTGCCTGACATCTTGCAGGACTAGGCCCTCTGCCCTATGGTGTTAGCATCAGGAAGTAGTCCTGTCCCAGCATCTCTCTCTCTAGACCCCAGCATGATCCGTATTTAGCCAAACGGGATCGTCATTAGCTTTGATCTAGTGTGTGAGAGAAGAGACTGTTTTCTGCGCATAGTAATATCCCATTATGGAAGCAAAGTAAAGGGCAACACTTCAGAAGAGACTTACTAATTATTCCCTTGAATTGGTAACTGTGTTCTCTGCACTTGTGGGTCAGCCCCCCGCCCCCAACCCATCCTACAACATGCCAGGGAGGTGGGTCAGAGAAAATCAAGTGATCTACTTGCATGCTTATTTGTTTAAAAAAATTCAAATGGTACATGATGCCATGAATATCAAAGCGCAAAGCTTGAGTGGAAGCATTTACCTTCCTGTCCTGAAATGGTGCCTCAACAAAGCGCTCTGATTATTTCTGACGATTCTGACACCAGAGAGGAGGCACCATCTAGTGCCTGAAGCACATGCCTGGGGGTCAGAAAAACTGCACATGCTTTCCAGTCTCTGCCACTGAATAACTGTGTGACCTTGGGAAAGTCACTTCACCTCACAGGGAAACTGAGGTTCCTTGTAAATTGATTATTAAAAAAAAGTAATAATCCCACTCAGAAGTGCTGCAATGTCAATCCTGGTTTCTAATCCCAGCTCTATCACTGATGTGCTGACACACCTTGGACAAGGCATTTCAGCTGTCTGCCTCAGTTTCTCCTTCTGGAAAAAAGGGCTAATAATAAGCTTCAAGGATTCAATGCTTAAACTTTTAAGATCTTCAGATGCAAAGTGTTCCAGAAGTGCCCACTGTTAGTGTCCTTAGAGATAACATGAACCTGCCCCACAAAATCAAGAAAATGGCAACAAAAATTTCCCTGTTAAATTCATGTTTAAGAAGAAAATAAGAAACCAGTTCTGACACAAAACTGCATCAGTTTCTTCCAAGCTCAGAGCCACTCATTATACAGCACTTGTGATGGCCCACAGGCTGTCAGAAGAACCCCTCTGAATATGTGCAGCACAAACATTGCTTTGAATTACTAACCGCTATTTTGGTTTGAAGTCACAATCCTTGGTTGAACCAAATGGGTAGAAAGCCATTCTCATGTTCTATCTATAGAAGAGCCATGACTCACTTTTTAGAGATCATAATTCTGCCCGATGCATTTAAACTACTACTTCTTCTTCCCTTACAAATGACAGAGAAGCTAGAGGGTCAGGACCTACAACACAAGGAAGAGAAAGCCACTGGATGTGTTTTACCAGTGTGTGTCTGTAATTAACTGAGAGCTATCACCTTGTAATCTGGGTCTTTGAAATTTAGGAAGCAAATTGGTATATGAATGCTTGTTTTCTCAGCTGGAATAAACCACTAGGGCCTCCTTACACTACTGTACAAGCATCTGACTGAGGAATAAAAACACTTTAAATAAACCTTTCTGGACTATTCAGGCCTGATTTTCCAGAGGTGTTGAGCTCCAAAAACACCACTTGGAGGCAACAGGAGCTGCAAGAAATCAGCTAACCATACACGGAAAATCTATTGCTATGTTACGAGACTGACAGATTTTTTTTCTGCCTGTAAACGTTGTTGTGTAGTTAGCATCTATGCAAGGGGCTTGGGTTTATCCTGCGGGTGTGCTGGAGAGCAAGTAGGGGTGCAACCCCCATGGCAACTAATCAGTGACTGCTCTGTGCAGCTGGCAGCCCTGCTCCCACACTGACTGGCACTGTTCAAACCCTAATGGATCCTGGTAGCCTGGGTGCCATGGGGGAAGGGAAGGGTTAAGGTGGAGAGGGTTCCATCTTGCATGTGGGCTGCCCAAAATCCCTATGGAGACTCTGCTTGCACCCTTCTCTGAGGGTTACTTGTCTGAAAGGAGGTGGGGGAGGGTAATGGCAATGGTTCCACCTCTCTCCCCCACCCACTACCCGCAGGTGAAAAATGGAGACCATGCTTTTCCTCCTTCGGGGGGGCAGGGTGCACTGCCCAGGAACCTGCAGGAGAACACTGGCTGACGGCACTAGAATTCCTTCTGGGCACAGACTGCTGGGTGCCCCTCTGTACCCTTCTAACCTGCCCAGTACCGTGCATGGCCAGGCATGCAAGGCCAATCCCAGGTGTTGGTTTTCAGCACATCAGCAAAACTCTGGAAAGAGGACAGTAGCTGGCACACAAGGCTGGAGTCTGGGTCAGCTTCTCTGCTGCCCTGTGCCAGCATCTACACCTGTGAAAAAACCCTGCCGTTCTGATTGGGTAGCAACTTGCCCCTACGTGGTATAAGTACAGGATTACACAAGGCTTGGGGCAGTGGGAATCAGGCCCCATCTTGTCTCCTGCATGGGCTCTATTTGGAAGATACAAAGTAACTGATTCTTTGTGAATGCAACCAATAAGACACAGCTTTTTATAGGAGCCCAGCTGCAATAATGCTGCATTACCACTTACACAAAAATGTCTGTATTTAGACTCCCATTTCATCCAAGTCCACCTATTCACAGTGAGCCAGTTAGTTGCTGTGAATGAAAGGGGAGCAGATCTAAACCCAAATTGGAATCTTCCTAGGTCCTCTCCAGAGTTTACGAGTTAAAAAAATTTTCACCTGCATTTTTACTGACTTGGTGTTAAGTTCAGTGATGGGGGTGCTAAGCAGGCAATCATTCTAGAGTTAGAATGACAGCAATGCAGGTTGGATCAGTGGGAATTCTGGAGGTTCTAAGAGGATTTCTACAGATTCTAGGGGTGCTGGCTCTAGAGAGATGTTGCTACAGCTGGCTCTAAAGCACACTTATTTTCCAGAATGGATATCGGGTTCTAGGGGGCAAAAAAGAGAGCTGGGGTTCTCAGCATGCTAAAAAAGATTTGAAATAGGAGTGCTATGGAACTCCTTTTAAAATATCTAAAGCCAAATCTCTAGCAGATATAAACCAGCACAGACCTATTAACTTCAATGGAATTGTAATGATTTGTATCAAATGAGGATTTGACTTCTAGAATATAAAGGTGGGAAGAGGTTAAAAAAAGAAAATCCGACTGAAGGTTTTAAAAATTCTTATAGGACAAACGGCATAGCTGCTGGCACAACAATAAAGGGAGAGGCTCTGGAGTAAGCTCTGTGCTGTAAGTTTCCAGGATAATATACAATCCAATCATTTTCTTCTGTTAAGAATTGCACGCAACTCACAGTCTTCCTCAGTCATCAAAGGATGAAATTAATGGCAGTAACCCAAGAAAATGAGAAACCCTGACCTTAAAACACTATACTGTACTCCGAGTTCAAAGCAAAGAAACATTTTCACTTTTCATGGCTCTTAACATTATTTCATTCAGTCCTTTTATCCTGCTGTCCCTGCATTTTGATTGTGATTGATTTTTTTTATGAGCAATCCTCTGAGGAATTACAGATAGACACCTACACAATTATTTGTTTAAACACATATATCAGTTCAAAAGCACAAGAGATTGGAACAGGCATCAACAGCCATCATCTCTCTGTTTCAACCTTCATAGACACTTCAACCCTCCCCAACAATAAAGGGGAAAGACACAGACGTCAAGTAAAATATTGGTCTCTCTGTTAGACAGCTGTAGACCAGTGTGTTCCATAATTACTAAATAAAATACCACAATCAGATGTCATTATCTCATGTTCTTTAAGGAATGAAAGGCGAATAAGATACTGAATCATTGCAGGCAGCACAACCTGCCACCTTTAAGCTTTAGCCCCAGGATGTATCAGGTCATGATAATGCCAGCTTCACAGATTTGGGTATTTCCAGGATATTTATGCACCTGCCTATTCTTGTTAACTAGTCATCCTGAAAACAAAACCTGCCACAAACCACTAAGTTACTGATCACAAAATTTACAGGGACACTTTAGCATAAACTCAGAATTAGAGTTAAGTGAATTGGTTTGCAGGGGGGTGGTGTACAGCAGTGGTTCTCAACCAGGGGTACACATATCCTGGGGGTATGCAGAGGTCTTCCAGGGGATACATCAACTCATCTAGATATTTGCCTAGTTTTACAGCAGGCTACAGAAAAAAGCAGTAGCGAAGTCAGTACAAACTAAAATTTCATACAGACAATGACTAGTTTATACTGCTCTATATACTATGCACTGAAATGTAAGTGCAACACATATATTCCAATTGATTTCTCTTATAGTTACATGGTATAAATGAGAAAGTCAGTGATTTTTCACTACTAGTGTGCTGTGACATTTCTGCATTTTATATCTGATTTTTAAGCGAAGTGTAACTTGGGGGTACGGGAGACAAAACAGCCGCCTGAAAGGGGTACATTTGTCTGGAAAAATTGAAAGCCATTGGGAATTAGTTTCCTGTTTGCAAGTTATCAGGAACCAGACCTGGATTTTCAAGACTTGGAGGTCCCCCCACCCCTACCCCAACTAATGGGCGATGCAAATATATTCCAGCATTCACCAGGACCACTGCTTCAGACTATTTACTGGTGGTACTGGTCAGTGGAGTCACAGGGTATTATTAAAACACAAAGATTGGATGACTCCCAAAGGCCCAAGGTGAAGGCTCTGGGCTAGTACTCAGGGGAATACAGATTTGCAGGAACATTTGTGATGCTTAAGCCTTCTGCGCACATTTCTGTGAACAGTTGTGCTTGTTTGCCTGTACTGGGCCTGACCATGAAGGATGCGCAGACCCCAAAGAGAGCTTGCTGGTTGAAAGTTCACCAGTCCTTGCAGCCTTCAGCCCGCCCTGTCTCCTCTGGAAACACTAGCTCTTTGGGGATCCCTGCCTCTTTTAGGAGCTTGGAGTAGGAGTTCACCTGAGCTGTTTCCCTTCTAGAAGAGCTAAGGACTTGCTGGGGCTGGGATGAAATAGCAGGACAGGGCTCATTACAGGAATCACTTTGCTCAGGGTTAATTTTGAAATGATCCAACTTTGACCTTGTCACCTGTAAGCAAGTACTAAGTCCTCCCACCTGCTCAGTCTTCCCTCCCCACCGACCTTCCTTCCTCCAGGGCAGGTCCTTGGTCTTATTTCTCCCGTTTCCTTTCATTGAAACCCCGCCACAACAACTGACTAGCGGCGCGCACCTGATCCTTCCACCTCCACCCCAGTGAGTCTGGTTCCCCATGAGGCAACTAGCCAACTCCACTCAGGTGGACAGTGACCCAGACCTCAGCCTGGCACAAAGCGCTCCCCTGCCCTCCCCCTCCGGATCGCAGCAGCAAGAGGAGATATTAGATGAGTTTCCATCCCTGGCTGCCCCAGAGACCGGAGCAGAGCTAGGAAACCAAAGCACTCACATGCCCCCGGCTGCTCGCCCCACTCCGTGCTGGTACCAGCTAGGGTGACCAGATGTCCTGATTTTATAGGGACAGTTCTGATTTTGGGGTCTTTCTTATATAGGCTCCTATTACCCCTCACCCCCACCCCGATTTTTCACACTTGCTGTCTGGTCACCCTAGTACCAAGGCTGAGTCTAGGGAAAGTTTCCCAGGGAGATAACCCCCAACCTACCCCCTCCCCACAGACACACCCTGCCGGACGCTGGCTCCCCCACTCCAGCCAAGCCCCAGCGAGCGCAACGGGCTGGCTCAGCTCGCTCTGACCCCGGGCAGCGGAGCCTCACCTCGGCGGCGGCTTGCGGGAGGTGATGCTGGCGACGATGACGCTCTCGGGTCTCGGCGTGGCCACGGCTTTGAAGGTGCCTCTCCAGAACTTCTCGAAAAGCTGCTTCTCGCCCTGCTGCGCGCTGGCCATGCCCGGGGCCGGCCGGCCGGCCGCGGAGCTCCGCGTGCTGAAGTGCCGAGCCCAGGGTCAGGGGCTCAGCGCCCGGCGGGCCGAGAGAGCGCGCCCGGCCCTGCCCCAGCCCGGCCGCCTGCTCTCCGGCCTCTGGCGGCTCGGAGGCGGGCGCCGACGCGCGAGGGGAGGCAGCTCAGTGTCTGCGAGCCCGAGCTTGGCTCCTGTTTTGTCTCACTCACTCCGTGACGTGGAAACGGGGCTGGTCATCGCCCCCCCCCCCGCCTGGCTCCTCATAACAAAAGGCTGCGGGGCCGGGGAGGAGCGCGCGATGCGCTGCCACAATGGCCGGGGCTGGCTTCGCCAGCGAGCCCGGAGCACCAGAGCCCAGACCCGACGGGGGGGGCGTGCCCCGGACCCCCCTCCTTCCCCGCAGGGGCCTCAGGGCTTGGCCTCAGGGGGGCCCCGCGCTTGTCGGGAGAAGCCTTCGCCATCTGCTCTGCCTCCGGCGCAAGGGACCGCGATTTACATTCTGCTCCAGAACAAACAAGCGCAGCCCAGGGCGCGAAGGAGCCCGTCCTGGCTGCGTGCAGTGCAGCTGGCAGCTGGGAGATCCGGGCGGGGCAGGGCAGCGCCCGCCCCCGGTTCGCCGAGAATCCGCACGCAGGGAGCGGCTCCTGCCAGGGGCTCGGCGGGGAAGCGAGCCTGGCTGCTGAACTAGGGCAGAACCGCTCAAAGATGGAGTCCAGCGAGGGAGGGAAGAGACTTCCCCCGGGTTGTTGTAGCAGAGACTCCGGAGCCTGCATGTGGCCCCAGGGGTGAGACGGGTGGGGCACAAATTCAGCTGCTCTCTGGTGGGCCCAAACTTGCCCAGGGAGATGTTGCATGGGCTGGTAGCCAGGAGGGAACGATCCCTGCCAAAACCCGGCACCTGGGATCCCTTGGGGGGCAGCTTCTCTTTTTCTCGTGTGGCCCTTTGATCCCAAGGGACATGGTCACATCTTTATATGGGTTGTGAATTCCGCATCTTGATTATCCCAACTGCCCCCTCCTGCTCCAGCTCCAGGCTGCCCCAAACGCCCACGCTGGTCACCTAACGCTCCTTTTGAACCTCTGCCTCCCACCCAGCATCTACATACCCTTCAGACCTCTCCCAGTCACAGCCACGCTCCTGCCTACATCTTTGCTTCCCTTGTGCCAGCATCTCCAACCGAGCTGCTCTCCTCACTATGGGGCTCGTGCTCACATCCCTGTCTTTGTACCACCACGTATGTTAGGAACAGAAGCAGCCACCAGGCTGTACGCCACCAACCCCGTCCCCTGCCAGCTCCTCCAACAACTTCTGGAGACCCATGAAACCTGCTGGCAAGGCCAGCTCCCCTGTCTGCTCTGCCCTTTCACCACGCTATGCACACCCAGACCGTAAGCTCTTCAGGGCAGGGAACTCGCTTTTGTTTTGGGGGAGCGCATATCGGGTGCTGCCTAGCAGCTGCAGTTCCATGTTAGCAGAATAATGCCTTGGAGCTAACCAGTCCCTTTGTGCAAAGCAGAGCCATCAGCCCTTGAAAGCAGTGACAGTTATGGGAGGCACTAGAGTGACCCCCTCTGCCGGATGCAAAGAGCAGGAATAACAGTGGGCAGGCCCCAGCTCTCAGTGGAGAGGGGGCTGAAAAAGCAGGGGTCAGACTAGGATCAACCTGGAAAGCAAGAGGTCCCAGAAACGTGCCCCACCAGGCTTCCTTCACGTGCAAGCCACCACTGAAAGCCTTTCAGGACAGGGTCACTTTAACCACCATGCTGGATATTCCAAGCATTCCTTGGGGGAGAGCTACCTGCACCCTGTCCATGCTGGCTGACTTAACTTGTTTTAAAGAAGAGTTTCCTAACACGTGGCACATGGGAGTAGTAGTTTGTGGCAGGGCTGCAGGTTCACACTACATGCAGTGACAAGGAGAGCTGTCCAGTCAGTCTAAACAAGCACCAAAGCACCATTAAAAGTCAGCAAAGCCTCACCAGCTTACACTAGCTAAGGGACTGGCAGGGAAAAGAACTCTTCACAATTTACAAGTGGATTACTGGGCCTCTGGGTCATCTTCAGCTTGATTTTACCAGTCCCTGTTGGCTAGATTTGGAAGTCAGAATGGATCTAGACATCATAGTGATAAAAATGTCAATGGCTGCTTGCAACTGTTGGCCCTTCCATTATCGCAACCAACAGTGGAGGGCACCAGTGGTAGGAGATTTACACAGAAGATGCCAGTGTAGTCAAGGCTGTAGAGTCAGCCTCCTATGTTTGTTGGCTATGGTCAGGTGTCCAAAAATTCACTTGTTCTGCACTGTCTGGCTGTCCTGGAAGAGACCCTAAAGTCTCTGAACACCAATGGAACCAGGTTCAAGGAACAGCCAGAGAAAGTCACGAGTGCGACTCATTCAATGAGATACATAGGTGCTGGAACTCAGGATGCGTCCAGACCCCTGGCTTGAAGTGACAGGTTTCAGAGTGGTAGCTGTGTTAGTCTGTATCAGCAAAAAGAATGAGGAGTACTTGTGGCATCTTAGAGACTAACAAATTTATTTGAGCATAAGCTTTCATGGGCCTTGTATGCTAAAATAAATGTGTTAGTCTCTGAGGTGCCACAAGTACTTCTCATTCTTTTGTCTTGACATGGTTTCCATCATATAGAGGGTTTGCAGTTTGGTTCAATGGCTCCCAGCACCCCCACTGTACAAATTGTTTCAGCAGCCCTGATGAGAAGTATCAGAGGGGTACCTGTGTTACTCTGTATCCACAGTCACATGAGATACTTAACTTTGTTTTGAGTCTATGGAAGATACAGTGCCCCCTGAGGCTTTGACCACTAGGCTGTCATAAATGGACAGGTGGCGCCCTAGGAATCAGGTTTAAAAAGCCCTTTTTATACACATTCTCATTATCTACAACAATGCTATGTGCAATTGTACATGTTGGAGGTGGCTCTTTGACACCAGTAGGACTTGCTGAATTGTGGGCCTCTTTGTACTGAATACAATAAAAAATAAAGTCTTTAGAAAAATTGCTCCTTGTACCAGATACTTTGAAGCACCAGTAAAAGCAGCTGACCTTGAATGAATGAGACTATCTGTATCATACCTTAGAATCTTGCACAAAACATTTGTGTAAGCAACTAGAGGTAATGGAACCAGGAACAATAAGCAGTATGCATTTCTAAAGAACACAAATCACTCCAGAGAATCAGAACCACTTTTTTGGAGAAAGCTACGAGATGAAGGGAGTCTATAGATACGATAGATCTGGACTTTAAAGCTCTGATGCAGCACCTCACACAACCCTGTGCAATGACCCGTTTATTACTGGGAGGCAGTGTGGCCTAGAAAACAGAACAGGGGACTCTGGCCACCTGGCTTCTATTGCTAGCTCTGACCCTGGCCTGCTGGGTGACCTTCGGCAAGTCATTTCCCCTCTCTGCTGTTTCCTCACCTGTAAAATGCAGATAATGATCCGGGTCTACTTTGTGAAGCATTTTGAGAGGTGCTGATGAAAAGCATTATATGAAAGTGAGGTATTACTGGCTGATGGCAGGGCTGGGACCCGAACCTTTAATGCTAAAAGCAGAGGGCTCTATTGCTGGAGCTAAAGGAGTATCCCCATTAGCGGGTAGCAGAACTAGGCTTGTGGGGGATCAGGCACTACAGGAACACTTAACACTTTGAAGCAGTGGCTTCCACTTGCTTGAAAAAAAAATTGAATTTGGCATGAGAAAGGGAGAGGTCAGAGTGAAAACTTGCTGGAGGATCACAGGTTAAGAATGCCAGCAATGTGGCAAGTTGTGGAGAGGTATCTAATCAGGAGCTGTGGGGTTCAGTGAATAGC
This sequence comes from Chelonoidis abingdonii, assembly GCF_003597395.2. NCBI lineage: Eukaryota > Metazoa > Chordata > Testudines > Testudinidae > Chelonoidis > Chelonoidis abingdonii. The sequence goes on from NC_133790.1 coordinate 24,111,911, forward strand.
AGGTCCACTTATAACCTCTTAAAGGATGTGACAGAGGGCACATAGAACACGGACTGTAAACTCTCTGGGGAAGGGAGGGTCTCATCACGTGCATGGACAGCATCTAGCACAACAGGGTCCTGGATCCACCACTGAAGCTTCTAGGCACTGCCCGTATTGAAAATTAATTGCCTTAAAAGAGGATATTCCAGCATGTTAGGAGTGTTGTGGACAGAGGGGCCTCCTCTGTGAGGACAGAGAAATACAGAGGGGCCTAGGAAGGTTATGACAATTGGTAAAAAATGAGATCCAGCCTAACAAAAGAGGCTGGAACAGGACTCCTTTGTTTTCTGAGCCGGCGCGACTCGTGTGTACACAACCGCTCTGTGCCCTCTACTGAAGAGTCACACCTGTCTGTGTATAATGCACCACCTCTATTGGGTGACCTACTGAAGCTGCTCTTGTTTAGTTCACCGGCTGGAAATCTGCATTTCTGAAGCCAAGAGTCGTGAACGTGAACACTTTGACTGCATGTCTATGGCTGACTGACAATTACAGAGTATGTGTTCTGTGGCCATAAATAGTTACAAAGACAGATCTTATGGACAACTAATACCGTTGTAATAGGAATGAATCCAATAGGGGTTTTATACACATTAAATAGGCTCCTATAGACATTACTCTAAAAATGTAACTGAGAAGAGTGACCTTTCCACGGGATTTCGAAACAGTCATACAGAAGTGGCTAGAGGAGGAGATCCCTGCTAGGGAATTCTGTGGGCTGGTTTCACAATTCTATATAGAGACCGTTACTCTGTTGTGCTCTACAGGATTTTCACACCAGGAATGGATTCACATGAGTGGGGTAGACAAGACAAAGTGCATGCGTGTGCACACGTATACACACACACACACACACACACTCCCTTTTGGGTGCTGCCCCTACTAGCCCATCTGTTTGCTTACCTTTTGATCATGGGTGTCTCAGCCTTCCTCGTAGGGGAGGGGGGAGGAGGAAGGACTACACTCCACCTTGCATCACTCATGCTAACTTTAAAATCTCCATTAAAAATGTCCCCTGCCCCTACCAAGTCTGTTCCGTGGGCAGCCACTGCAGGAAGCTGCTGTGCAACATGACAGAGCTCCAGCTGGGTTATCCTGCACTCTAAGCCTGCAGTGGTGGCCCTGTGCTAGGGCCTGCAGCTGGTCCTTGCAGGGTCAGGTTTGTATAACTTCAGGATTTAATTCATGCCTACTCATCAGCTGCAAATAGCCTTAATCATTAACTCCAAAACCCCACTGCCGATTGCTTTTAGCACTTAATTCATCTTGGACAATGACTGGTCTGGACCATTTCCCTTTTGTTTGTAGTTCATTTCAGTCCTTGGACCACATGCACTAGCACAGAGTCACCACATTTGGGCTCTACAGGGCATTTAAAAATCACTTCTTAACCTCTGAACAGGCCACACTGGCTCAGAGCAACAGTCCATGTAGCCCAATAGCCTGTCTTCCGACAGGCCAGTGCCAGGTGCATGAGAGAAAACAGACAGAACAGGTCAATTATTGAGTGACCCTCCCCTGTCGTCCAGTCCCAGTTTCTGGCAGTCAGAGGCTTAGGGACAGCAAAGCCTGGGGCTTTGTCCAGTCATTAATTAGTGCCAGGGCTGAGCCCCAGTTCAGAGCCCCAGCACCTCTGGTTTACAGCACCTCTTTCATTACAGATTAAGCACTGGTTGTGTCCCTGACCATCTTGGCTAATAGTCATTAATGAACCTCTCCTCCATCAATTTACCTAATTCTTTTTGAACCCAGTTATACTTTTGGCCTGCACAACATCCTCTGGCAACAAGTTCCAAGGGTTAACTGTGTGTTGTGTGAAGTGCTTCCTTCTATTAGTCTTAAACCTGCTGCCTAGTAGTTTCATTGGGTGATCCCTCATTCTTGTGGTATGTGAAGGGGTAAATAACACGTCCCTATTCACTTTTACCACACCTTTCATGATTGTATAGACCTCGATCACATGCCCCCCCTTAATCATCCTTTTAATCTCTCCTCACATGGAAGCTGTTCCATGCCCCTGCTCATTTTTGTTGCCCTTCTCTGCACTTGCCAATTCTAATATTTGTTTTAAGATGGGGTGACCAGAACTGCACTCAATAGTTGAGGTGTGGGATATGCCATGAATGTATATAGTGACATTATGATATTTTCTGTCTTACCCATCTCGTTTCTAACACCATTAGGTGTTTATGATCACTGCAGCACACTGAGCAGATGTTTTCAGAGAACTCCAACATCTCTTTCTTGAGTGCTAACAGCTAATTTAGATCCTGTTATTTTGTATGTATAGTTGGGATTATTCTCCCCCCCACCTCCCATGTCCATTACTTTGCATTTATCAGCATTGAATTTCATCTGTCATTTTGTTGCCCAGTCACCCAGTTTAGTGAGATCCTTTTTTAGCTCTTTTCAGTCCACTAGGGCTTAAGTAATTTTGCATTATGTGCAAACTTTGCCACCTCACTGTTCACCCCTTTTTCCAGATCATTTATGATCTGATCTAACACTGTAGTTTATCTTTTTAATGTCACCAAAACCTTAGTGCGGAAGGTTGTTGTTTTTAACTAGAAACGTGCAGAAATACCCCCTGCTTTACTTACATTTTAAGCCTAAAACACACTGATGATCTCCAACTGAAATAAGAAAAAGCCCATCAAGCTGCTCCTGAGGCCTATAAAACTATGGTGGGTGCTCCCCCTGCCGGCCTCCAGGATGAAGCTAGCCAGCTGCTCTCCAAGTTCATTGCTCTCAGAACGGAAGCTGGTGCACTAAAGTCTCAAGGGAGCTTCCGTTAGTTAATGTTAAACCAAAAGCAGCCATATTAATTATCACTCCACTCAAAAGGAGGTTGGGGTGGGGGGAGAAGAGGGTGGAAATCAAGTGGAAAAATACAAAGTACTTTAAGCCCCTATAAAAGAGGGGAAAGAATGAGCCTGAGAGATCCAACTTCCATTTGAACTGTTCGCTGATCAATCTGAAGAAGAGGCTGAGAGACCCACGATGGGTCAGGCAATATATATTTGATTGGACGAGCTTCTTTTGATGAGAGAGAGAAACAAGCTTCTGTGCTCCACAGAGCTCTGTGATATTACCTCACCCATCTTGTCTCTAATATCCTGGGACCAAACAGCATAAGAAAGGGATGTCAGCCTCAGAAAACCAGCTGATTTCTCAGTGCACTGTAGGTGTAGGGTCAAGGACTAGTGGAGACAAAATGATATAAAGCAATTTAATGCCTCCTAAATTTAATTGAGAGTCCTGCATCCTAACGGAAGCCAAAAAGCTTTACAAACTCGTATACCATGTATATAGCCTGAATCACTTAATATACCACTAAAATGCAGCTACTTCTGGGATGAGGCACTGTTAACAGTGTATAGTAGTACCACTGCAGTACCTTGCAGTCTTGGACAAAGATACCGTACACATTTGAAGCTGCAGCATCTCCTGCTTACAGATTCAGTGGTCCTTAATGACAACTAGTGGCCAAGATTTTACCTCTCATCCAAAAGGCAGCACCTCCAACAGCAGAGAAGTCCCCAGTATCAGGATGGGACAGACATTGGTTCAGTACTTTAGTACCAATCTCTTTGGTGGAAGTCCTCCCCCATGTAGTCTAAGGGTTGGGCTTGCAAGATCTTGGGCTTGCAGTCCAACCCTCCTCCCCTGAATGAACTTTTTTGTTGTTTCCTTTGTTCTAGGTTTCATCTGTGCAGGACTCTTGCCTGATGTAAAAAGTCATGAGGATAGAGAGTCTGGAAGTGAATGCGATGAGTGTAGTCTTTTGCCCTAGGCTGGGCAATGGATATGTTGGACATTTAGTATTCCCTTAGCCCACCAGTTTTATTAACCATCCTGAATTTGCCAGCATTGTTCACAGCCTTAACTCCTTTTCACAGCAACCAACAGTTGGGGTGGTGGAGGTTTTTTAAATGACAAGAAAAATAAATAGCTTTTCAATTTTTATAGAGGCAGCTGAAATGTGATCCCGAAATGAACTGCAAATTCAACCAGCTTTTGTGTTTAAACAATCCTCTTTGTTTAGGGTTTTTAAAAATGTAGAGTAGGAAAAACATGCAAGCTTGTGTCTTTGGAAAATGCAGCTAAAGCACTGGTTAAAGAAAAAAAACTTGTATTTGCATAGAATACTTAGCTCTTTTATAGGCCTTTTCATCCCTACCTCTCTAGGTATCTTACAGAGGAGGGGGATCATTATCCTTATTTTACAGATGGAGAAACTGAGGTGCAGAGCAGGGACATGCCTTGCCAAGTACAACACAAGTCTGTGGCAGAACCAGGAAAAGAACCCAGGTCTCCTGACCTCAGGCCAGTGCTCTAGGCACCAGCCAACACTGCCCTTGCTCTTGAGAAGGGAAGATATTTTCTATACAATTCATAGGTTTGGAGCCTAAATACAGGATCATGTAATGAGAGATTGAATAAGTGTCAAACAGCACAAAACAGTAGCTTGCAAGAGATAGATCACCCCCCTCCACACACAACAGAAAGAGAGAAAAATATCACACAAGGTGCAGGAATCTCCCTAGAGTTTCCAACAGATGGCACTGACTGGGGAAGTGGATGGTCACACCCTAGAACCCGTGAATCTCAGGGACAGAGGCCAGCATTGTCCCTGTGCATCTGAACTGCCTCCCAGCATCTCTTTCCCAAACGCTGCTAGGCTGACAGGACCTCCCCTAGAGAGGAGACTCTCCCACACTGACGGGCTCCATGACAACATAAAGCCTGAACTGTGTTAAACAACTTCTCCAGGGAATCTCTGCCACTTTCACCCACCGCCGCAGCTCCTCCTTAGCTGAAAGGCCCCAGTCAACTTTGCCCTAGCCTACGTCTCAGACTGCCTCCTAGGCATCCCCTATGGCCTCCATGCTCTGGCAACAAGGCAAATTTTGACATCCTGCTGGTTTCCTTCGCCTGCTCCCTTCTACGTCCCATCCCACACAGCTCCCTTGGCACAGCATGACCTGCCAGGCCCAGCTTGTTGAGCCAAGCTCTCCTCATTTTAACCTCTCCTAGAATTACACAGAGAAGAAAAATACACCCTAAGCTGCACCCTCCTCTGTTACTTAGCACATCCTTGACTCCGTCAGGCCAGTCTCCGATTATGAACCTTTCAACATAGGGCTTGTCTGCATCCTGTGCCTTGTACAGCACCAAGCACGTTATCAGCACCAAACCAACCCACCCCATGGCATGCCAGGGCAGGAACCTTCCACTTAGTCCGACCCATCTCTCCAACCCTGTTATGCAGTGCCATATTTCCCCTGAGCAGCATTAACACTTTGTGTGTGTCTGGCCACCTGCCCAGACCCGTCAGGGGGAAGTAGGACATCTCCTCACACTGACAGTCTCCTCAGGAGAGCAGGAGGGTGTGACACATGACCAGAAAGGGTTACGCGTCCTGCAGGATGAATGACTCAAATTCAACCCTCAAAGCCATATGGGGAGATAATGTTTATGTATTTATATATCTATTGGTAGTGGTCAACAATGTAATCAATGTCTATGCTGTATTCTGTTAATTCAGAGATCAAAAGAAAGAACATCTTAACATTTAAATGAACTGTAAACAGAATGTCGCTGTTTGAAACGTACAGCAAATCTGGGAATGGTGGAAGAACGGGCAATTGCCTTATGTTAATTCATGTAGGTAAGTACCGACGATGGACCCACTTCAAAGTCACCCTGATTGCCTATTGTTTACCCAGGACTGTTTGGTCAAGTAGATGCTAGAACATTGTATAAAAGACGTGTGGGTCCTTATCCTATCATCTCAGATCTGCTTAAGCTTCATCAGGGGAAGTTGGAGTCGCAAGATGAGATCCCAGTCCTGAACTGGAACACCCTGAATGACACTGGTCATTGGATTATAACCTATGGACTAAATTCTAAAAACTCATTGCAGCTACAAAGCTCACCATCTCTGCTATGTATCTGAACCTCAAGAACTGAACTCATGTCTGCATGTATATTGATCTTTTAACCATTCTCTCTCTTTTCTTTTTTAATAAATTTTAATTTTGTTAGTAAGAATTGTCTGTAAGCATGTATTCAGGAAAGGTCCAGAATATTCATTAGCCTGGGAGGAAATATGTCTGATCGCACCTTTTTATATGACGAAATAAGGTTTTCATACCTGACTTGGGTGTCTGGGTGGAGGTCTGAGGCTGGGTTACTTTAGGGGAATTGTGTTGTTGGCTTCTGAGTAACCAGTGAGGTATAATAGAAGCTGCTTTGGGCTGTCTTGGTAAATCTAAGTATTGGAATATCCACCATCTTTGAAGATTGCCTGCCCTATTCTTTGCAGTTAACCCTATTTCAGTGAACTTAGCTGGCTCCCCTGGTCCCCAGTCACAGAGGAGTTAAATGGCACCCAGGCAGTTGGAAGAGAGATGCAGTAAGCAGCAGCCACCTGCAAAATGACCAGTGTAGGGCTGCAGCTGCGTGGGTGCTGCCTAATTTAAAGGGCCAGTAACAAAGGCATGCTGGACAGAGGGTTACTGAAAGAGCTAGTCCACACTGATGGGCATTAATGGGGCCAGGTGCCCCGCGATAGGGCACGTGAGTTGCAAGCCATCACTAGCAGTGTCACTGAACGGTGGGGTAGAGGCAGCTCTTCCCTGGGAGCCAAAGAGCATCTCTTCTTCAGTACGGAAGGGAGCACATATACGGTTTGGCTTTCTGCACAGCCCGGTGGAGCCTGAGACAGGAGATGTACCATCCCCACCCATAGCTAGCTGTGTGCAGGCTCCACCTAGGAAGTGACAATAAGGAACAAGGGGAGATTTCCAGCCCATTGAACTTTTAAATGCTCCTTGCAGCTTAGGAGGAAAGTTAAAGTCCTCCCTGTCTCAGTGACCACACCCATGGTTTGGTGTAGGAGCAGCAGATCCTTGTGCCCATCCCTGCCTCCCATTTCTGCTCCCTTCTTCCCTTTGTGTGCATGCACGGATTGAGCAAGTGCATCCATCACCTCTCCGTTTGCAAATCCTTGATCCTTGGCTGGGACGGGAGTAGACGGACAGAGGATCTCGAGGGCTTAATTCGTTAATCTCTGTAAAGTTCATGGCGATCCTTCAGCAGAAGCACCACTCCTTTTATTTGCACTCTTGCCGTGATCAAGGGACCGAGCTAGGCAACAGCTTTGAAGGACCCATCACCGGTCGCTGCTCCGCATGTCTTTGGGTGCATTTGGGTGTGTTTGGTGCATTTGGGTGTCACTGTTCCTTAGACTTCGAGCTCTCTCTCGTTACCACCGACTCAAGCCCAGATACTGTGTGAGTGAGACAGAACCTACGGAGCATGGCTGGCTCGCCTCAGTTCATGGAACATCCCCCAGTGAAGCAATCAACTGAATTCAGCGCTCACAAAACAGAGCAGGCGTCCTGTGAGCCAGACCAGGGAGAGTTTTCAGTGTAACGAAGGGCAAACTGGAGAAGGAGTTACCTGCTTACATTCCTAATGGCACGCAACAGGAAACAGCCAGTGTTAGGATGGAAATCACATCCCTCTCTGGGACTCCAGGGGGAACCTCTGGAAATGGTTAGAGATTTGATTACCGTCTTCAGGTCTAATGGCTGCTGCTAAAAGCTGCTATTTCCTTGCTTTGGATCAACGGTTGAAGACCTGCCAACTCTTGTTTGCACAGGAGATATTGGATTTTGGGCTACTCAGGAGGCTTTTCTCCACAGTGGAGGACAGGTGGTCGCTCCTAGAGGCTCTAATGTTTTTCACATGCCCACCCTTGTCATAGTAGCTCAGAGGGAGTTACGTTTGCCAGGGTCTCTCCCAGTTATGACCACTGTGCCTAAAACTAAAAGCAATAAGCAAGCAAGGGGGAGTGGATGGCTCCAGGGAGCGGATGAGGGGAAATCCTGCAAAGTGTTTTCCATACAGCTCCTGAAATACCACAAGAAAATTCCCCTTTGGGGTGTCCAGCAGCCTCAGCTCACACCAAAATCAACAGGCCTTCGATCTATTGAAGCCATGGATTTTATCAGGAGCTTGGCCATGGTTCGGCCTGCAGGGTTCATCTCAAAAAGTTGCAAAGATCAATTCTGGACCCTATTACTCCACATGGAAAGGAAATGGTTTTCAGATTAATCCATCCCTTTACAGCTGGGGTCTGCAGCAGCTCTAGCAGTCAGAAGGAACACCTACAGCAGATCTGCTGTTAATCCTGTCCCTGCCAAGCACTTGCTGATGTCCTATGCAGTGTTGTTATAGCCGGGCCAGTCCCAGGATATAAGAGAGACAAGGTGAGTGAAGAAATATCTTTCACTGGACCAGCTTCTGCTGATGAAACCTGAAGAAGAGCTCTGTGTGGCTCGAAAGCTTGTCTCTCTCACCAACAGAAGTCAATCCAATAAAAGATATTACCTCACCCACCTCGTCTTTCCGAGGCTGTTCATACACCCCCGCCACAGCTCCAGAGAGACCACCAGAACATGCCAGTTCCCATTGGTGTGCAGGCCTAGATTTTGTGGGCCGAGGCAGAGCCCTGGGGGCTATTTTGCCTGAATTTGACGTGTAAACACCACACTGTTCATATTTCTAGGCTAGACTTGAGCCTAAGGTAGGAGTTCTGCTCATTGGTCAGCAGTGCTGCTTGGGAAGGAGTCAAACGCCCCATGAAATTCCCCATTAGGGGCAAAATCCTTTTCTCCACTAGAGAAGAGAGGCCAAAAGAGCCTTAGAGACAGGTTTGCTGCTCAAAAGCCGGCTTCAGTTACAAGAGAGACAACACCACAAAAACCCAGCAGTTAGGAAGAAAGGAAAATGTGAGAAGCCAGAATCTCCTTTACCTCACCTCATTACTTAGACACACACTGCTCCTCCATCTGCTGGGCTCTCCTAAATTAGATGTGTGCTGTCCGGACTAGCAGATTTATTCAGCTTGTTTTAAGCATGAGCTGTCACGGGGGGGAAAGCTTGTTACACAGAGCCGTGATTTAAATGGCCCCCACCAATTCAGGGCTTTCTGCAAGCACTTAGCCCAGCGGTCCTCATGCTCAGCAGTGGTAGCGCAATGGCACCCAAGATGGCTGTAGCCTGAACAATAGCTGTGACTGTGCGAAGGCCAATTACCAATCGCCATCAATGGTAATGGCTCATATTTGCATAACACCGACCATCACTAAGGGGCCCCAGGAGCTTCACCAAGCGGATTTCAGATCAGAGTCGCTAGATATGGAAGAGGCTGATCTGATTGTTAACGGGCTCTGTTCTCCTCCTTATCTCCTGCAGGATCCTGCATGCTACTCACATCTAATGAGGAGCCTCTCCGCTGGGCCGGATGTACTATTGATGCTTGACTTGTATTGATTTCTGCACATGGCCGAGATGGGGGTTGGCACCCGACAGAATTGGGGTGTCCTAGCTACGGCTGCTCCTACAGGTTAGGCATCACTGCATGTGGGAAACAGTGGAGGGAACGGATGGGCCAGCGATTCAGGTGCCGGTCTGGGACTCATGTCCCTGCTCTCTGTGGTCCTGGGCAAGTCACTTAATCTCTTTCTGCCTCAGTTCCCCAGCTGTAAAACTGGAGCACAGAAACAGAGTTGGAAGGGACCTCGAGGGTCACGCCCAGCCCCTGCACTGAGGCAGGACCAGGAATACCTAGCCCATCCCTAATGGGCGTTTGTCCCACCTGTTCTTAAAAACCCTCCAACCACAGGGATTCCACAGCCTCCCTTAAAAGCCTGCTCCGGAGCTCAACGACCCTTCGAGTTCATTTTTCCTAATATCTATTCCCTTGCTGCAGATTCAGCCCATTACTTCTTGTCCTTCCTTCAGTGAACATGGAGAACAATTGATCACCATCCTCTTTATATGTCAGACCTGATCAGTCTTGATTTGAAAACTTATCCTGTCCCACCTAATCCCCAGTCTTCTCTCACAGGTCAGCTTTTCTAAACCTTCTCATTTTTGTTGCTCCCCTTAGAGTCAGGGCCGGCTCCAGGCACCAGCGGAGGAAGCACGTGCCTGCGGTGGCACATGCTAAGGGGCGGCATTCTGTCCATTCTTGAGGCGGCACAGTCCGGCCAGCTTTGGTAGAGCCAGCCCTGTTTAGACTCTCTCCAGTGTGTCCACATCTTTGCCAAAGTGCAGTACCCAGAACTGGACAAGAGATTTCCGTGCCCGTAAGAGCCCTGCCACATCTCACAGGTTGTCAGACAATAGGGTAATGGGGATAAGTACATAGACCCTATAGCCCCAGACAAGACCTATGAAAATTACAGATAAAATAGAGCACCCTTGGGGAACCAGACAGAGAGAAACCCTGATTTTATGGGGGTATCAGGGATTCATAACAGGCAGATTATCACTTCATTTAGCAGAAGAGTAATGCACCAGCCAGAACTGGGCAGTGGATCGATGCATCAAGGAAGATAGCGGACACTAAGTGGACTGGGAACAGGGGAGCAGAGCTGTTGTGATAGGAAGCCAGTCTTGTGATCACATGGAATCGTGGCTTTGGCACTCAACTTGGCTGTTTGTGAACACGTATGAACAAAGCTTGGGTCATACCAATGTCTGACTAAGAAAGGAGGGTGAACAGACTGTCATGTCCCAGACACACCAAACACTACAATGGGACCATATGAGGGCCTGATCCTGTAAGGCGCTGAACACTGACACCAGTTGCAATCGAGCCTGCTCAGCACCTCGCAGGGGCACTCAGCACACTGCCAGAGCAGCCCAAAGAGCTGGTAGCTACACAGCCTGAGCACTTCGGACAGCCTGTAGGACTCGGCAGACCCAGTGCTCTCGCATCGCTTACCTCAACAGCAGGGTTGAGTTCTCAAACACTCAACGGCCCTGGCCTATTTGATTTTATAACTCACTTGCTGTGCATACACGTGGTTACGCCTGCATTGTCAGCGGCTGTGTCGTTCCTCTTGTTTAGCCCAAGGGGCTGATGGGCCACAACTCCTCCAGCTGCTTCTCACCATTGGGCCAACATGGGGAGACCAGGGAAGTGACTATTTATTTAAGTAGCTACTTTTACAAGCACAAAGCCCCTCTGTGCCCCAGCTGGTGATGGAATTTGAAGCTCGGTTCTTTCCCCCATCCCAGGCAGCAGCTTCCTGTCAGAGCTGCAGCGGAGCCATTCAGAAAGCTGCTTGTTTCACAGAATTTAGCAAACATACGGGCTGGAAGGGCAGACGCATCCTCCTCTCCTGCCCCTCTTTGGTAACTGGGAATGCAGATTGCAGCATGCCCCTGTTGTGCATTCCCCTGCTCCGAGGTTCAGGGAGACAGTTTCATTTCCTTTTGGATGGCCCCTGGGAATCTCTAAACACTCTAATCCCAAGAAGCCATCTAAGTATCACACCTTATCTACAGTCTTTACTGCGGCTGTTGAATCAGTGACATTGCTGCAGCCAGGAGGCGAGTTCAATTGTGAAGTGAAGAACCAGATGGTGGAAGGGGGCGGGGAGAGCGGCACCACAACTGCCACTTGCTGACCTTAGAAAAGCCTGAGGCAGCAGAGTCTTCTTTAAAAAACAGCTCCAGGTTAGGGGAAATTGGGCTCCCTGACGGAAATAAGTCATGAAACAAGCCAGCCCAGTCCTGTGATGTTCCCACACACCTCGGTGGGATCAGAACCGAGCCCAGTTTAGTGCTTGGCAAGGGGGCCGGGACAGCAGAAGGCTCTGAATACAGTGCAGACATAGGTGTGACTGCAGCACCTCTCGATACACGGGAGCTAGCTGTACTCTAGCTGGCTCGAGTACCTACAGCAATGAAGCTGCAGCAGCACAGGCTGACCACTGAGTAAGGATCCACCCCCTGGCCAGCTTGCGGTGGGGTAGCTAGCCCACGCGGCCATGGTTTCGCTGCTATTGGTACAGAAGCCAGCTTGCTTTAAGCTAGCTCGGATGTGTCGACAACAGGCTGCAATCACAGCTCTGACTGAAGCACAGACAGACCCTTAGAGGCAGAAACACTGTTTATCCATAGCACGGGCAGTGGCGTTGCTAGCTTCCCCCTCCCCCCCCTCCATTAACCCCTGTTAACATGCTTCAATCCTTAGCCGGGGGGACACCCCTCTCGTTCACATGCTGTGGCCCAGCCAATCCTCGGCAGTTTTGCTGCGTCAGCAGGGTGTTTAGTGCTAGCTACAATGGCGGCTTTGGTTAGGCGGTCACAGGATCCATTCCCACCAGGTCAGTAGACAGCCACCACCCTGGACTGGATGGACACTGGGGATGCAAAAGGCTCCATGCCCTGCAACAAACTGCCTACACTTCCCAGACCACGATTACCTTCCAGGCCTTTAACTAAAATGGTCCCTCCTTACCACCATGGGTCAGGAGCATGCCACTTCCTGTGGCCACACATTCTGTAGGCCCCAGGTCTATCTGCCAACAACACACAGCATGTGGGCTTGAACTCTGTTTGCCCAGCTAAACCACACACAGACTCCTCTGCTCCCTGAGCTATGGGGAACTGCTCCCTCTTGCCTGGCCTGTGGAGAGAACTGTCCCCCACACCCAAACCCAACAGAGGGCAGTGCTGCACAGCCACACAATGAGACACTGGCACATGACATTTTGACGTAGGCAAATGTTTGTTTCCGCTCTGTTTTGTGGCCGACAGGTGCCGAGGGGGCTCGGGATTCTGTGGTTAAAAGCTGCGCCGAAGACGTGCTGCGCTCTGTGGAGAGAGAGCCCCAGCCAGCTGGTCAGAGGAGATCACATTCCTCTAGATCAGTGGGTTTCAAACTTTTTAGGCTACGTAATGTAGTCTACCGCATACTCCCATCTGAGATAGGGTCATAATATACCCATGATTAGATGGCCGAGTCTTACTAAATAAAATACGCTGTCTGCCATTACCTGGTTTTTCTCATGTACCCCCTGATGAAAGCTCACGTGCCCTAGAGGTGCACATATCCCACTTCAAAAACCATGGCTCTAACGCTTTGCTGAGACTAACTCCCACAGGAGTCAGATTTGGCAGCTGCTCAGCACCTTAAAGAATCAGTTCCATGCAAGCAAAACAAAGTGCAACTCCAAAAGCAACAGTTTAAGTTTGCAAAGGCAGCAACCCTAATGAGACCGCACAACAAGCTGGGGAGGTGGGAGAAGAGAAGCCTCTTCTTGGTCTGGTGTCATTGCCACCCTAGGGGTCATTTGGGGTTTCTACATCCAGCCACTTGTCTGGGCAGCAGTGCCAGCTGCACCTTTGCCATGCTGGGTGGGTCAGCAAAGCAAGGGTCATTCCTGAATTCTGGGGCTCTGCTCCGCAGTCACCAGCACAGCCATCTGACTACTGCACTGCTCAGCTTCAGACAGAGGACACAGGATTTGCTAGAGTGGCTCAGACCATTGGGCCATCGAGGCGGGTATCCTGTTTCCAGCCATGGCCAATGCTTGACGCTTCTAAGAAAGCGGAACTTCATAGTATAGCTAGCCAGTGCTGCACAGGTGGTAATTATGAATTTTGGCACCTGGGGAATTAGTTTGGAACTGCAGAATAAGGACACTGGCTAAAGGTTTCTGCTAAAATGATCAGCCGTGGAAGTGTTAAGAATCTTGACACTGCATTGTCATTAGGTTCCAGAGTTAACATTCAATCTGGACAAATGGAGCAGCTCTCCAAGCCATCCTTAATAGGCAGAAATTGCTGCACCACTATGCTTGGTTCACATCTGTCAGGTTATTTTAGCAGCTTTGTCAGCAAGTACTCACTAGGTCCAGGACCCGCCCACCACAGGAATGATGAGTAGAAGGCAGCCAGAGAGCCAGCAGTTCTCAAGAGATTCACTGGTCTTTATTGCATCAACCTGTGTGCCCAAACTCAGTACCTCCCTTCCAAGAGGATGCCTCCCCCACTCTGCGTATCCTGCTGCTCTGTCCCTGGCAGTTCTTCAGCCCCACACCATCCCTTGCCCCTCTCTCTCTTCCTGCTAGCCCATAGCGCACCCAGAGCCTGGATTAGAGAGGGCCCCAGGCTCTGCCTCCACGCCCAGCAGGTTTTGCTAAAGATTAAATAACCAGCTGAAGCCAGCTGGACCACACCCTCGTTCTAATTATGAGGTTGTCACACTTCCTGCAACTTTTCCTTCTTGTTCCTCCAGAGACCGTTGATTCTGGCACAAAATGATAAGGCTGAGAAACAAAACTGTTTGCAAATGAAAGCTCCAAATCTGGACCCCAATTCCATAGCAAGGAGAGAGCAAGAGAGAGAACGAGACAGGCACTGCTCAAAAGCAAAGACTCCTTCTGCCCCCATGCAAGGCTCGGCACATTAGGATACTGAAAAGCTCATCTCAGCTTTGTCATTGGCTCACCGTGCAACTCTGGGTATGTCACAGCTCTGTGCCTCAGTTTCCTCTCTCCATATAATAGTTCTGATCCCTCCCCAGCAGCCTAGATGAAAGGCCTATACACGTGCACAGGGTTACTCAGAGCTCCGCTCCACAGTACCCTGCAGTTCATAAATGGTTTGAAACCAAAAGTCCTGTGGGGAACAGGTTCATCCGCCCACTGCTGCAGTCTATTCAATCATCGCTCACCCACTGGAACAAGATTCCAATCGACGTGGCCTCAGCTCCCTTCAGAGTGGCTCCGCACTTATTTCGGTAGCTCAGGCCTTCACTTAAAAGAGTGAATACAGCTGCAGTGTACATGTAAAGGAAACAGTCACTGCACTTAGCGTGTGGTTGGCTCCTAGACTGAACTCATTTGACACACAGGATCCATGCTCGCTTTCATTCAGGCAGCGCTCAGGGAAGGAGACATCAGATCTCTTATTTCTCCCTCACGCACATACACCTCCCATAACCCAAAGGAAAGCATCCAACTTTGACTGATTCTTCCAGCTACTGAATGTGCCTTGAGGAGCTGCACCTTGGGGCGGGGGGGAGTGTTGGAGGGAACAGGGAGCTGGGCCTAGCATGCCAGCAATCACTCAGTCTGGCTTTTTATTCCCAATATTTTCTGTCTCTGTCACATCTGTTTACAGACTATCGATCGCTCCCCAGTTATGATGTGTGCAGTCATTTCAGGGTTTTTTTCATTCCAGTGTGTTTGTTTTCCATTTGCTAGGCAGATACAAGCAAAGCCTCAGTCACAATGCAGCATGCACCAGTGACTTTGAAAGAGAAAAGCACAATGAGCACACTCCAGCCGATTCAAACAGAGGGCTGCTGGGAGGGGAAGGCTGGCGATTCCATCCAACTTCACCTCTTACGGAGCAAAACAAACAGAACCCACTATGGCTTCTTTGTTCCCTTCAGAGAGGCCCCATGATGCATTGCCCATTAGCTAGAAACACATTTTGTCCAGATGCATGAAACCGACCAAAAGAGATCAGGTGTTTTATGTAAGTACTTGACCATCGCTAGTTTTTTTTTAAAAGCAAGTTTTAGTATAACTAAGGAAGGAAGGTCTGGGGTTAAAGCCCCGGGATCTGGATTCACTCTCCTTCCTGTGTCACATCATCGCTCTGGGACTCAGCTCCTTTCTCATACGATGGGAATGGCATTAACACTCCCTGTGTTAAGGTGTACAGCACCTTGCACAATGAAGTCCCAAGCTCAGTCGGGGCCGATCAGTCTACTGCCACCACCAGCTGTATCCTTCTCTCACCCTGTATTTCCTCTTCCCTCTCTGCTGACTGTCCCCAAATAAAAGCATCTGCTCTTTACTGGCAGCTGCCTCCCATACAGCTGCTGGATATTGGTTACATTTCTAAACTTCATCTTGCAGCAGCCAGGCACCCCAGCATCTCCCAGCTGGTAGGGAATTTATCTCGTGAACACCCCCAGGACGTGCGATAGGCTTACTACTCACATTTTAAAAAAAAAGACATCAGGGGCCAGATTTTCAAATGCTCGGCCCCCACAAACAGGTCCAGATTCTCCAAGAAGCTCAGCTCCCACAGAGGCAGCTAAGTGAGCGGCCAGTTCTCCAAAGAGCTTGGCCCACTAGGCATTTGCTCTTGGGGAAATCTAGACCCAGCTGCACCTCACTTGCAAATTTACCACAATGACTTGCCCAAGGTCACACAAGGAGACTGTAGCAGGGCTAGAAGTTGAACTCAGCTTCGCCAAGGCTCAGTCTTGGGTCTTAACCACAAGGCCACCTCAATGTGGCCCCTGAGAATTGCATATATCAGCACCTCTACTTTTACTGGGCAGATTACCCAATGTCCGTTAATGGTTGCTGTGGTCCCGAAGAGAACCAGCACAGAGATTGCACCCATTCCTTGAATACGTGCCCTAGCAGAGGGCACAAACACCACAGCACAGAATGACCAATTGGCACGTTTATTAGGTTTCCCCTTTGTTGTGGGAGGCAAGCCAGGCATAGAGCAGCTGGAGATATGAGAACTCGGAGTTCCACGCTGTTCGCTCGATGATGCATATTGCTTTGATGCTTTGCTTTTGTGTTTGTGGCACTAGCAGCCCTGGAACAATTCTAAGCACAATGAGATAAATGACAAAATAAAAGGAATAATAAACATTTGGACTATTAAGTTAGCATCACTGGTGGTGTGTAGGCAGACGTGAGGCTTTGCAGAGTACAGCTGGAAACCTCTTTAGTGGCTTACCTCAATGGAGACATAAATGTGCCAATTAAGCAATTGGCCCAATTATCAAGAGGCTCCTAGGAATACAATTTCCCTGGTATATAAGCACTTGCCTGTAATAAATTGTTTTATAAATAAGCAGCCTGAAAAAGCATTAAAATGCGAAAACTATATTATTAGTAGAAAATCTCTTACCTTTCTACAGCCTCTATTAGCACAAAGACTCACAAAGTGTTGTGCAAACTAGGCTCAAATTGGGCCACCCCTTTGTCCTTGAAATCAATGGTACTGCTTTAGGAATAAAGGAACTCCCTCAGCAGGCCAAAAGAGAGCAGAATTGGGCCTGGTCTGAAATGTAGCCCCCTCTGGGGTGGAATGGAGCTGCTATTTAACAGCAAATGGAAACATAAATATTTAGTATTTTTATAACATGGAAAATAGTACCCAAAACCCCAGGCTTGTGTTATGCTCTATGCTATAAACAGCATCTCACACACCTTCCATGCTCCCAAATTTAGATACATAATACAGATCTTAGTTCATTTATCCCAACAAGGTCATTTATTCAGTCAAAAGAAAGTGGAACTCCACCCTCCTCTCATTCCCCCCCATTTACAACTCAAACACCAGTTGAGGTCTCTGCCACATGCAAACATTTTACTTCCAAATAGTCACCGATCAACTGTAATGCGGAGTCACTCCTGGATTGGGAGACCAGAGTTTTCTGGGGAAGAAATTTCAGGGGGATGGGGAAGGGGGAGAGAATCGCAAGGGGGCAGAACGTTAATTACCCAAACCAACATGTGTCTTGCACACACTCCCAGTGATCTTTAATGGCCAGGATCCTAGCTTTCCCTCTCATCTGAAAACAGAGTCATGAATTAAGGCAAGAAATTTGCTTGTCAACCATAACAGGAGAGAGAAGCGGCCTGAATTTAATAAAAGGCTGCAGAGGGGGGAAATTTATGCCAGCAAAGACAATTGCACCTTCTAAAGTAGAGTGAACAGGCCAGTAGCCACACTTGGTGTGCTATTAAACCATTATTCAGAGAAAGCGCGGAGTACTGTTTTGGGGCAGTCATTACAAATAAGCAGCCATGCCATTCATCAGGGTGACAGTTCATTGCACTTCGACTCTCATCCTCGAGCCTCCCATCCCTAAAGAAACTGCCTTCTGAGAAAGTCTCCAGCACTACAAACTATTTACATCCAGTTCATCATTCTCATCACCAGGGATAATAATCCTGTTTTACATCATGCCTTTTATATAGGAGGATTCCTTAAGCACACCATGTACTATACACAGACAGCACCACTAATGTTCAGCCACTTCTGGGGTGGAGGGTAATACCCAGCTATGGCACAACAGTCAAGGGAAGGAGATATTTCAGCCAAAAACAAAAGGACAAACTTTTCCTCTTGCAAAGTCTGCCATGGGAAATTTACTAGCTAGCCAAACCTAAAAGACCCTGGTTCTCAAATTCTCATGGACACACAGAAAAATGTCCAGAGCTCACTTATTTCCCTTACAAGAATAATGCATTGATTCTACCCCCTCCAAAACTTATAGATCCAGGCTATTTAAGTAGTTCAAACCCAGTATTGACACAAGAGAGTTAGGCCTTTACAGATAATATATACTTTAGGGAAGAAATCAGCACCTCAGAAATAAAAAGGGAAAAATATAGCAAAGACTTACCCAGTTAGAAGAAAGCCCAACACACTAAGCAGAAACTAGTTAGAGATTAGCTACAGCTGCTTGCCTGTGCCAAATGTGAAAGGCCAGCTCCCAAAAAGGCATGCTGGGAAAAAAGTTCCTAAATGAGGGCAACCACGCAGTGGGGGAGGGGGTTATTAGGAATTAGATGTTCATAAAGAAAGAGGTGTTTTTTCAGAAGGACCCGCTAGAGCAGGCTGAAATGAAGAAGCTTTAGACTCCAAGCGGAAAGGGATGATAAATTCAGGGCAGAATTATGTATGTTAAATTTCAATCATCCGTAGAGGACAGGAACCAAAAGACTGGATTTTTCCTATTAGATCTGTTTAAATACACTGTGATTCTTAACACACCCCCAGCTATTAGAGAAGAAATTAGGGCTTGTTTTAGAGTGGGGCAAATGTTTTCCTGTAACTATTTAACTTTCTGAATTGGTTTGCACTTGTTGTATGTTCAGTGAAGATGAAATTTATTCTGTGCAGAAGGCTGGCAGAATGCTTCTGCACCCCTCTAGCCGTAGCGTGAGGATGGAAGTGGGGCCCAAGGCTTGACCGGCTGCTCTTCCTTCTCAAGTGTGTACTCAGCTCTAGTTTGCGCGAACACTGACTGATCGAGCTGAAATAGAAAAAGCAGCTTTAGTCTAATTGGCATATTGTCAGGGGCCGGAGTTGGACTGGGGCAAGCCTTTAGCTATGAAGAGCTGCTCTCTAGCTTTAGGCTGGCCTTCCATCGCCTTTCTGATGAGCAGGAAAAGAATGCAGGGGGACAGTGGGATGAAAGATGTGAGCACCCCAAAAGGAGCGTTGCTCATACACTTCCTAGGGGTATGTCTTGGAGCATGAACACTGCTCCGTTCCAGAGAAGCTGTCTTCTCAACCATGAAGCGTGAGGTTGGAGGGGGAAATTTCCCATGTCACCTAGGCAACACTTGGGCTGTGTGAGGTTTCCAAGAACTCTAGTGAGAGCCCTGTGAACATCAGCCTGGAGAATAACAGCTAGTGTTGCTGGAGTTCCTCCAGAGGTGGGCGACAGGAAGAGAGGCGGTGTGACCTAGTAGCTAGAGTGTGAGCTACTGGTGTCTGCTCTGCCACTGGCTGTGGGCAGGTCATGTCATAGTCATGTGCCTGTTTCCCCACCTGTAACATGAAGAGTATTCTTCATATCGCCTGTCCTAGCAAGAGCTGAGCCAGCGGTTCTGTTTGAAGGGCTATGGAATTGCTCTTACTAGGACAATCCTGGGAGGGGGAAAATCCACCTTTAATGACCCTTCCTGGTACACACTCCCGGAGACTTGGGAAATGTTTCCGACAGGCCCGGTGTAAAGGAGTTCTCCCCATGGGGTGCTGCCCAGGTGCAATACTGACCTCTCACAGGGAAAGAGCTAGTGAGCCTCCCAGGAGGAGAAGGCCTTCCCGTGCAGCCAGGGAGTAACTGCTCCAAGCCCAGCCCATACTGGGGCCACAAGCATCGGGGCTGTGAACAAAGCTCCATCCCAGCCCTGTTTAAACTCGCCCTGCCCTGGAGCACTCTGAGCAGGGTTTGGTCTGGAGTGATTCTGAAATGGCTGCTTGGGCCAAGGGCTGTGTCTTCCCTGCGTTGTGTGGGGTGTGGAGGACCTCAGCACTGATGGATCTAATAATAAGGGGCACTGATGAGGGATCTGCTGCTCTGTTTGCTAGGCCCCTTCTCAGGTAGGGCTCCGTTGACAGGGCCTCGTTCTGCTGCCAGCCTGAGAATGGAAGTGCACCAGGAAGATACAATGCATACAAGCTCCTAGGGGACCTCATCTGTGAGAAACAGGCTTTTGCTTGTAGGGACTAGTGAGGGCCAGCAGCCCTGTGGATGTGCAGGCTACGTGCATGGGGGAAGGTTCAAAGGAGTTTTCCATTCCCCTGCGTGCCTCAGCAGAGGCTGTCCAGTGTTCTAGCAGAGAGTAGAGTCCCTCTTCCCTCCCATGGGAACTCAGAGCCTGACAAAGGGGCTAGAGGGAGGGAGGGGGGCCACACACACACACACAGGCTGGCCGGATGCAAGAGGGCAGATGTGCTGCTGCCTCATGTCCCAGCTTGACATTGAAGGTTGCTAGGGGCACACAAGATGAAGTCTGGGGAAACTAAGCACTTTTCCTGGGGCTCTGGCTGCTGCATGCCCTCTCTGGGCAGCCCGCACAGAACCTAGCTGTAATGAAGGGAAGGATCTTCCAAACAAGGAATGATCACACATTGCCAAAGGGTCCTGCACATTAGCATATACCCAAAAAGGAGATCATGCCCAGCCTCTACACGACTATCTATGCTGAGAGCACATGCTCAGGCTCTACTCACTGGACCACACTGCCTGCACTCCAAACCCTGCATTTATACATTCAGAAAGGGGCAATTGAGCTTGTGACTGGCTGATGCGTCCATGCAGCACCCTGGCTGTGCACACAGATGTGACCTGAGCCCTGGGCATGGGGCAGATACACCCTGGGCAGAAGGCCAGCACAACACCGATGCAGCAGTCACCACACTCAGAACAGACCCACCCCCCCCCAAAAAAGGAATCACACAGGGAAAGGTTTTCAAGCTGCCTGAAGGATATGGATGACCAACTGCAATTAAATTTCTAATGGGCATCCAGATGCCCTAGAGGGCTTTGAAAATTGCAGCCATAAATACCAGTCTTTGGAATGGATTCCTGCAGGCTCTCCGACTCAATTTGTGTGCTCTTGAGGTAGCTTCTGGGCACTAGCCACTGCACATAGGTCACCCCGCCAAACAAATAAATGCCCTGGTGTAGCAGTAAGGAAAGGAGCACAGACAACACGAGGAAATCATGGTCCTGCTCTTTGTTCTTCTTGCTTAATACCAAATAATTCTAGGACTCCACCGAGTTATTCATCAGGTACTGGTGTGAGAAGCAGCCAGACCGATGCCGTCAAAGGGCTGCTCTTTCGGCTACACGCTAGTGGCCTCACAGATCATGCTTGAGTGCTGGTGGGTGGAAGGGATCCAGGCACTGCAGCCAGTACTCCAGTTTGCTTGGTTAACCTTCATTTGGAAAGTGATTTACCTTCCTGACATTCAGCATTAAAATATAAACATCTCCATGTCTGATTTAATGGACAATTAAAAATTAAATCAAAGAGTTAGCAAACGATGCGCTAATTTGCTTATTGTAACCACATTAGCCTGATGTTTGGATCAGTGTAGAAAGAGGGAGGAGGGGCTGCCAGGGAAGGAGGAAAAAGAAAAGCCAATGGCCCTTGTATATCACAGCTTAAATGGATTTGCTCTTTAAAGCAAAATCACTGCAAACTCTGGAGCCTCATATTAGTGTGAACATGTTTAGCCAGCAAAGTAATGAGAATTAATGGGTTGGTAAAAAAAATACAGTAATATGCACTTTCGTCGCCACCGAGGGGAGCGAGATTTTGCTCTACATATCCATGAACAATAAGCGTTGTCTGGCTACCCCAGAAGCAACGCTCAGGCTGCCAGGTGCCTGCCTTTCTGAGCTAAAGACAAACTATAGTGTTACTTACAGCTTGCCATGTTGGACTGGCAGCATCTCTGGGCTCGGGAGTGAGCCTGCTGCATGCCAGCCTGCCTAATGAGAGCTGAGAGAGAAACCCAGCCGCAAAGCAGGTGCTTCAGTACCATGGAGAGCTCACATCTGCTTTCAGGGCGCTGTAATAGGGAGAGAGGATCCCCCCTCCCAGGCTCAAAGGGGGTGCTGGGAGAGTGGGGAACCAGAGAGACTGACATGGACCAGGATCAAAAAACCCTATCTCAGCCCAATCCCCAGCGTGCAGGTGTCCGCAGCGCAATCCAGAGCAGACAGAGTGAGGGTGAACCCTACTTCTGCAAAGACATCGCCAGGAACATGCTCCAGTGAAGTATGTTGGAGCCCAAAGGAGCTGGGATTCTGCAGGACTTGGGCACGCAGCACAGGCAGCTATTCATTGCCTGGTTAGGACACTAGCATAAAGAAAAACCACCCGCTAAAAACCCCTCAGCTGCAAAGCAAATAAGACCAAGGTCAACCTGGTACCTAGGTCCAAAGTAACCCCCCATTTATGTATGGTGCTAGCAGCAGCACATTAGTCACTTCGCTTTGGGGCATGGCTCTGTTTGTGCTGGTGTACTAAGATATAAATGAGCAGCCTCCAGTGCTTAGGGTCATTGTGATAGCTCTCTGAAAACACTTGCTCAACGTGCAGCAGCAGCCAGGACCGGCTTTAGGGGTTTTAGCGCCCTAGGCGCACAGGAATTTTGCTGCCCCATGCGCTGGTCCCGCAGCTCCGGTGGAGCTGCTGCAGTCATGTCTGCGGACAGTTGGCTGCTCCGTGGCTCTGGTGGAGCTGCTGCAGTCATGTCTGCAGACGGTCGGCTGCTCCGTGGCTCTGGTGGAGCTGCTGAAGTCGTGCCTGCAGGAGGTCCACTGGAGCCGCGGGAGCAGCCGACCATCCGCAGGCACGACTGCGGTAGCTCCACCAGAGCTGTGGACCAGCGGACCCTCCACAGGCACGACTGTGGCAGGTCCACCAGAGCCGCCTGCCACCCCCTCCAGCAAAACGCCGCCCACAAATAATCCTGGTGCCCTAGGCGATTGCCTAGGCTGCCTAAATGCAAGCATCAGCCCTGGCGGCAGCCAAAGAAGTGAACATTGTGTTAGGAACTATTAGGAAAGGCAGTGATAAGGCAGAAAATATCATAATGCCACTATATAAATTGATGATACACCCATATTCCAAATACTGTACGCAGTTCTGCTCACCCTACATCAAAAAAGGTATATTAGAATTGGAAAAGGTGCAGAGAAGGGCGACAAAAATGATCAGGGATATGGACCAGCTTCCATGTGAAGAGAGATTAAAAAGACTGGGACTAGTCAGCTTGGAAAAGAGACAGCTAATGGGGGACATGAGAGAGGTCTCTACAATTCTGAATGGTGCGGAGAAAGTGAATAAGGAAATGCTATTGACCCTTTTACATAAGACAAGAACCAGAGGTCACCCAAAGAAATTAATAGGCAGCAGGTTTAAAATAAATATAAGGAAGAACTTCTTCACACAAGGCACAGTCAATTTGTGGAACTCATTGCCAGGGAAAGCTGTGAAGGTCAAAAGTATAACTGAGTTAAAAAAAAAGAACAAGATAAATTCATGGAGGATAGGACCAGCAGTGGCTATTCCCTAAGAGGATCAGGGACACAGTCCCATGCTCTTGGTGTCCCTAAGTCTCTGACGGCCAGATGCTGGGACTGGTCAACAGGGGATGGATCACTCAATGATTGCCCTGTCCTGTTCTTTCTCTCCAAAGCATGTGTCCCTGGCCACTGTCAGACAACAGGATACTGGGCTAGATAGGTCATTGGTCTGACACAGTATGGAAGTCCTTATGGTTTTATGAAGGTCCTGGGTTCTAATCCCATCCAGTCCAGAGCTAGATGAGTAAAAAAAGCATGAGTCATGGTGGTTGAGTGATCTGGGTTAAAGTCACAGTTTCCCCTGGAGATATGAGCTTGAATCCCAACCCAGATGCTTTGCCTGCCCTTGCACCTCCCCTTGATCTTTCTCCTGGAAGAAAGTCGGATCTGAGAGAGACTGAATCTATAAACACACATTTTTAACAGGGAAGGTAATAAACCATTGGAACACTTTGCCACGGGTCATGGTGGAGTCTCCATCACTGGTGATTTTTAAATCAAGCTTGGATGTTTTTGTAAAATATACACCCCCCTTCAAAAGGAATGATTCTGGGGCATGTCACTGACCTGTGTTACATAGAAGGACAGGATAGATTATCATCATGGTCCTTTCTGGACTTGGAGTCTATATGGGTGGGGCAAGCCAGTTATCTCAAGGCAGGACTTTTCACCTAGCAGACAAGTCTCAGAAGCTGCCTCTGAGTCAGGGGCTAATGACAGGCTGCACAAACCAGTATTCATACTGACTGGAAAGTTGCAAGAGAAACATTCCTATTTGAATTTCCCACCATGACATGAAAGCCAGGCTTTAAGGGGGAGGGATGGAAATAGCCTTTAATGTCACAATCCGAGCCCTTCCATTGCCAATATCACCAAGAACTTGGATTTTCACTCAGATGGCAAATGTCAACAAAAATATCAGATTTCAGTTTCCAGTGCATGTCTCGGCATCTACAGGGAGAATTTCTCTTGCCCTGGCCCAAATCCAGCTTCTGTTTCAACTAATTTCCTATCCCTCTGCCCTGGGAGCTCTTCCACGTCCCCATGCTCAGCAGAGTGGGCACCTCTGCCTCTTAGATACTTCTGCATTCTATTCAACCCATCATTTTTGGAGCTCCAAAAGGATGCAGGTGAGAGTGACAGAGGAGAGAAGTAGAGATGGATTTGCAGTCAATATGACATGGGTTTATACAGAAAGCAGCCTTGTACAAACACACCACTTTGTTCAGAGCCGAGCCAGACAAATGGGTCCATCCGCCTTCAAAACTCATTTGCAAGAAGGCTTTCTTTGGATTTGGTAGCCTCTAAGTAGCATCTCACCCAGCAGAAGGCTTGGGTTGATGTGTCCTCTGCCTCATTTGTACAAATAAATCTGAATCCCTGGAGATGAACTCCTAAGAATGTTGGGGTGAGGGACCCTTTGGCATTGTGACCAGAACACACATTGTAGTTGGGGTTAGTCCTGCTTTGAGCAGGGGGTTGGACTAGATGACCTCCTGAGGTCCCTTCCAACCCTAATTGTCTATGATTCTATCTTGCCCACACCTAGAAGAATTCACAAGCAGGAGTCAAGGTCTGAAATGTTTCTCCTGGTCCATTTTACAAACAGGATTTAAAGCGGGCAAATTGACAGCTCTGATGCACCTGACACAAAGGATGGTAAAATTGTTCGAATCAGTACAAACCACTAAGTGCAAAGATACAAATGGCTCGGCTCTTTCAACAGGCAAATTCAAAAGCCTCTCTCAGCATTGAATCCAGCCTAATAACAGAACCAAAGGGCTGGGATGCATTAAGCTATCCAAAAATCAATGTGGAGCTGCTTTTCTGCCAGCTCAAAGTACTAGCAGGCACTTTCCTTTTCACTCCGCTTTCAAGTACAAGCTTTGTGCCGGGCTGAGTTTCATATTATCAGTAATATACAATCAAAGAAACAAAGCAGAGGAGATTGTGCTTCTGTGGGAAAGCTGACACGTAACTGAACAGAGTGACATATCCTTAGGGAGATGGGGAGGTCAATGGAGAGGAGTCAATTTATTTATTTATTAGTGCGCGTAGGGAGGTAGCTACCAGGAAGTACCTGCACACATCAAGCAATGTACCTGAATCCTGACCTCCAACACCCCTCACCCTCTCTTGTGCACAGATTGAGCTGTCCAGTGAGAACAAGGATGAGATGCACCAATGTCACCTGGAGTTATTGGTACTTGTATTTTGGGAGCATCTATAATCCCCACCCCAGCTGACATAAGGTGGCCTCTGTGCTGGGTCTAGCACAGACCCATAGCCCGAGGCAGTCCCTGCCCCAAAGAGTTTACAGTCTAAACAGCCTCTAGGCAAGGGAAAGGCAGCAGGATTAGCCCCATGTTGCAGAGAGAAAAATGAGGCAAAGAGAATAAAACCCAGATCCTCCGAGATATGTAGGCACCTCAGTCCCATTGATGTAAGTGGACGTTAGGTCCCTAAATATCTTTGAGAGTCTGGGCCTAAGTGCATGGCCAAGGTCACATAAGGAGGCAGAACCTGATCCCAGATCTCCTAAGTCCTGCCCCAGTGCCTTAGCCACAAAACTGCCTTCCTCCGCTGTGACCCCAGGGAATCTGAACACAGAGCCCACAGGCCAAATGGCCTGAATGTCGTACTAAACAGTTCCCTCCTTCTCATAAAATTCCCTTGGCACTGAATGGGAGGTTTGCACTGTCAGAAGACCAGAACACAGCACCGCCTATGACGAATGAAGAGAATAACAGTGCATGAGAGACTAGTCCAGCCAGCCAAAACCCTCCCCACCTGTTTGCACAGCCCAAGCAGTCCCTCTGCTGTGGCAGATGAGTAAAATCGCCTCCGGCTTTTCTCTTCACCAAGGGCAAGAGAGTCCATTGTCTGCCTGGGTTGGTACATGTTCCTGACAGTCTTGCAAGGCTGGATCAGTCCTGACGTTCCCGTCTTTGGGTACAAAAGTTACCACCTGGCCATGCATTTATTTCCATCTTTTTCTGTTTTACACGGATGCCTGCTCTGTAAGGTTGCACTTTAATGCAGCCTCCCACAGCTCACTCGCCCAGAGTGCCTCTGGCTTTAGCCCAGTTGCTGCCCCTGCTGGCTCCTGGAGAAACCACGGGATGAGGATAGCACTGCACAGATTGAGTGAGTGTAACATTTAGCGCAGCGATACTAAAGCAGGGATGTGGTGCAGAAATGGGCATCAGGAGGCCTTGGTCCTAGTGTGGCTTTGACACTGACGCAGTTTGTGATGTCGAGCAGGCACCTTAACTTCTCTGTGCTTTGATTTCCCCTTCTGTGAAATGACATGACACCCTCCTTTGTAAAGTGCTCTGAGAGCGACACAGAAAAAGCACTAATGTCCAGACCCGTTAAATCAATAGAAGTTAGGAGCCCAAGCACCTCTCAGGAATGGGGCCTTAGTGCTAAGCGCTATGTATCTCCCTAGGAGGGGTCTGCTCTGATAGGATTATTTACGTTGTTGGATATTGGAGGAGACAGACAGGGCAGACTGTGGAAAGCCACAGAGCTCAATTAATCCCTGTGCTGAAGCGTACAGCTCCCTGGATGTGCGAGCCTGTGACATCAGTTAGAGCAGCCTAGGGACTGCTTTAATTTACACCACTGGTGTAAAGTTCCTAAGGGAAACCAGAATGGGGGACATGAATGGAGCAGGAGCCCCCTCTGAAGAGTTTATAATAGTGCTGAATTGTTCCCCTCCTAAATGGTGGGAAGGGGCCAAACCGCACCAGAGAATCTGGCCCTTTGTACTGACCAGTGAAGGGAAGTTCTCCAAGCTGTGGCCCACTAATGGGCATGCAGGAAATACCTACCTTGTCCTCCCTAGTCTCATGAACCTATGCTGTGAAGCTCAGATCTGGGTCAGATTTTTAGGCAGGGTTGGATCTTCCAGGTCAGGCCTATCTCCCACCGGAACACCTAAATGCACGCGAATCATCCTGAAGGGCTGTTGTGTTAGCTTTGGCTTTGACAGGCAAGCCCTGTGCTGCACAGGGGCATGGGAAATCTCTGGAGGTGGCATTGAGCTTCCTCAGCTAGGAGGCACTTTGGTTCAAAGCTAGCTTCTCTGCCTTGCGCCCTTACCGTTTTCAGCCTTCCAACCCATGGTCCCAAGTGCGATGGGGCCAGAGAGATCCACACAGCATGTGGCGAGGCATTGCTTCACTGGGGCCAACCCACACTGTCTTTGACTCACTCACCCTCTCAGTTATCCGATTCCCTTCCCTCCCAAGGGGTTGAGGGTTCCTGTGTTCTGCTGGGCGTGTCCTCAGTCGTCTGAGAAGCAGAATCAATACGTGTCATTACCGAGGAGGGGAGGTCATCGGAGTCATTATGATAGCCATCGATTTTCAATCCAAAACCACACGCGCTGAGCACTCAGATAAGGAACAAACACAACAAAAGCTGCAGGAAAGTGTCTGTGCTGGGCAGGCTTCTCTGGGCTTTACCTACATTTCCAGCTCTTCTACCCTAGATCCTGGAATGGTTTGTGGATCCACTTGTATGAGGCATGCCTGGGTTTTCTCCCACTCACCCTGGGGTAAGCCAGGCGGATTCTGGAGAAGTCAGTGGAATTACATGAGTAAAAGCAGTGTCAGTCTCTATACATCTGGGTTAGTATCTATAATGCTGGGGAAATATCTGATTCTTTCATGTAACAATTTAGCATTACCACGGGGACATAGGATGAAGGGGAAAACCAGAGCAAAACCCAGCAAGCCCATTCAAAGCCGGACAGCATGGGGTCAGGAAGACTACGGATATGGACAAGAATGTATCTTTCAGGCTAACCGAAGCGACGCATGGAGGCAAAGCACAGACGTGCATGGATCACTGCAGAGCGATAGGAGGCCCAGCCAACACAGAGAGTGGAAGGAGCAGTGTCCCCCAGCATAAGCTGCCAGTCAGCTCTTCTTTATGGGCTAGGTTCTGCTGTGGTGAATTACCGCAGCCTTGGCTCTGGTGCAGGCTAGGTGTTCTAAGACGGGGGTTCTCTAACCTCACTGTACCATGACCCCCTTCTGACAACAAACATTGCTACAAGACCCCAGGAGGGGGGACCGAAGTCTGAGCCTGCCTGACCCGCGCCAATGCCCCGGCCTGGGGACCAAAGCCGAACCCCAAGGGCTTCAGTACGGGGCGGGGGGGGGAAGGGCCTGTAACCTGACTCCACCGCCCAGGGCTGAAGCCGAAGCCTGATCCCCACCGCCCAGGGCTGATGCATTTGGACTTTGGGCCTGGGCGGTGGGGCTCAGTCTTCAGCCCCGAATTCCAGCAAGTCTAACACCAGCCCTGGCGACCCCATTAAAATGGGGTCCTGACCCACAACTTGAGAACTGATGCTCTAAGATATGCCAGCTGGCGATGGTCCCCAAGGGGCTGTCTCCACTGAGCTTAGGTAGACAAGCTCCCATGCCAGGGGCTGAGGGGAGAGTGGAGTAGGCATCCCACTGGGGTTTTCCCAACAGAGTTTCCAGCACAGAGAACCTAGCCCAGCCATTCTCACAACATGATGGACAGTGAGAATGTAGCATTGAGTCAGGCTGGGGTCCATCGCAGAGGAGGGAGGACTCAGCTGTCACTCTCCCAGCAGAGGGCTGTGGTGGTGGGGAAGGCTCTGTTCACACTACCCCAGCGCAGCCATGATGGGGTGCCAGCAGCAAGAGTCCCTCTCCTAGAGTTTTCAGCAGCAGTGCTGTTGGCAGAGCCCCACAGCGCAGCAGGTTTCAGGACTAACATCCCATTGAGAGGAAAGGGCAGTTCACACCTCTCAGAGTCATTGTTGCAGGCTCTCTGCAGACTCAGGCAGACACCACTACAGCTGTTACACTCAGGTCCTGTTTGTAAGGCATTTTCTACCAGGGGGAGGGCTGGAGACGTAATCTTTTTAAATGGAAGCTGAGATCCTTGAAGCTGGGCCTGGGGCATGTGCCCTTATCTCCTACAGTACCCAGAGCACCTACCCCTTAATCCAGCACTGTGCCCAAGCTCTCGGCCGGCCAGCCTGAGTCAGAAGTCAGGCAAATTAAAGACATACAAAGTTAAAATCTCCTGTGAACAAATGTGCGCCTTACACTATTCCACGTATCAGAGCAGCCAGATGACTAATAGCATTAAGGTCAAACCCTCTTCCTCAAAACCCCACATTTGTAAATGAACATCCTCCCTGCCTCTGATCAGAATAATCTCTGCAGCCTTCAGAAGCAGAGTGGAACAGAAGAAAGGGGACAGTGGTTATTTCAGGGTGACTGGAAAGGTGTGTGTTGAGGGGGAGAGGAATGAGCCACACAAGAGGATGGACGTGACAAGCGTCCAATCCAGCTGCCTAAGCTCCCTCCTTCCCCATCCCACTGTGCTCTCAAGTCCAGATATTGATCATTGCCTAAAAACAACTTCAATGAATTAACTGAGCTGTGCTAGAACTCTCGTCTCTCCCTCCCTCCGTCCTACATGCAAACCCCCAACGTGCACTGCCGGGCAGCCTGCGGTGCCCACGCTCTCCCCACGGCAATTGAAAGGGGCAGCCCTTGCCTGCTCACTGCATGAGCTGCTAATGTAATGTTCCCTGATTTATCCTGTGCTCAAGGCATAGCGGGAGCGAGGCAGCATGTGTGATGCTCTGAGCTGCACTAATTAGAAAGAAAGATGGGTCCAAGTGGCACAGTCTGGGCCTGTAGTGCTCTGCCAGCTCACAGGAATATAATAAGGGTCTTTTACAGAGACACAGACAGACCCTCAGTGGCTCACTAGCTCCCAGAATGACTGAATGCAGCCTGTGCTGCATACTGGATCTGTCAAAGTCTTGGTCTAGGCTGTTCAGTCTCAGAAGGAACCACTGAGCTCACAACAGGTCCCAGACTTGAGACACAAACCGGGAGATTTTCTGGATCCAGCTCATCTCTGGACCCCCATGAGATCTGGTGGCAGCAAGTTCCAGGGGCTCTCTGTGCATGGTAGGAGCATCCCTGTAACAGTTTGAAATGTGCTGCCTTTTACTTCTATTGAGCATTCCTCATTCTTGTACGATGGACAGAGAGAGGGAGGGGGTAAGATAAAGGAAGAGGAAAATTTGAACTTCAAAAGCTGGAGCCTCATACTGTGAAAAGCCTCATCTCAAGGGACTGTTGGCATCACAAAACTACCTGAGCTCCAATGCTGTGATATAGGCTTTCACCAGAAATGCCCTGATGGTGTTCAGAGATTTTATGGCCATTGAGCATCTATTCTGAGCTAGACTGAGGGAAGAAAAACCAAATGCACAAATCCAGAATGGGGGAACACTGGCTGGGCAGGAGCACTGCTGAGAAGGATCTGGGAGTTGTGGTGGATCACAACCTCAACATGAGTCAACAATGCGATGCTGTTGCAAAAAAAGCAAGTGCAAGTTTGGGTTGCAATAACAGAGGCATAGCATGCAAATCATGGGAGGCCTCAGATGGAGTACTGCATCCAGTTTTGGTCACTACTGTATAGAAAGGATGTAGAGAAACTGGAAAGGATCCAGAAGCAAGCAACAAAGATGATCAAAGGGACAGAATTCAAGCCATATGAGCAAAGGCTGAAGGAACTGGGTATGTTTAGTTTGGAAAAGAGGAGATTAAGTGGGGACATGATAGTGGTCTTCAGATACTTGAAAGGCTGCCATAAGAGAGATGGAGAAAAATTATTTTCTCTTGATACAGAGGGCAGGGCAAGCAGCAATGGGTTCAAACTACAGCACAGCAGATTTAGATTAAATCTCAGGAAAAACATCATAATTGTAAGAACAGTAGGACAATGGAACAAACTGCCTAGAGAGGTCAAAGAAGCTCCTTCACTGGAGGTTTTCCAAAGGAGCCTAGATAGCCATCCACTTTGGATGGTCTAGACCAGTCGTTCTCAACCTATTTAGCATTGTGGGCTGCATATGTAGCTCTGTGTGTGTTATGCACAACATATATACTACCTGTATGGCCCTGAGGATGTCATATGGACCGCAGCTGTGTGCTGATTGGGCTGCAAGCAACATGCAGGTTGAGATCCACCTTTAGACACAACAAATCATGCATCTTGGCAAGGGGCTAGAGTAGATGACCCTGGGGGTCCCTTCTAACCCTATGGTTTGGTAAAGCCAGCCAGTGGATATCACTCAGTCATTCCTGAAGCGGAGGAAGGAAGCCTGGCTCATGGCCTCAAGCCCAATAAGAACTTGTGGCTGGACTAGAACCAGAAGCCCCTCAAGGCTTCATCTAGCCCTGGAACTCGACGCTACTTGTCCCTGGAGCTCTGTTACTACACTCATCACACAGCCAAACACCTTTACTAGAACCAATAACTATCACTGGAACCATTCACTGTAACTCCACAGTCAGTCAATAAAGAAAAGAAGTGCCCTCTATTCATCACTGTTCAAAAGCATCCACCAGTTATTCCCTAGACTAATCCAGCCCTGACTGGCAGAGCATATATTTTATACCGTGAATGGTGTAGATGTCATCTTTCCTATGCACTGTGTGGCACACCACAAAATAGAAGTGACAGAGTGGGGGAGGAGAAAGGGAGAGCTACACAAACAAGTGGAGGAAAAACTGGCAGGTAGTCCTGGGGCTGGGAAACCCCACAACTTCCATTGAAATCGTCTATACCATGCAGCTGGGGGCTGCAGGTGCCAAGCACCGCACAGGTTCAGGCCCCTACTAGGGAAGAGTGGCCGTTCCAGGCAGCGGGAGCTGCAGAGGAGGAGGCTTTTGCACCATCAGTGGGGAAGTCATGTGAAAAGGCACAAAGAGAGCCGTTATCTGAGTGGCAGCAGTGGGATGAGGTAGAGAGAAAGACAAGGCCTGAGAGAGAGGCTGACGCAAGCCCATGGAAGGTTTTATAAGGAAACAAAGGCTGGTTTTGAACTGGATTCAGGTAGGAAAAGGGCATCAGCAAGGCTGTGATGATGATGTGGGGGGCTGATGGTTCCAATTTCAATAGGAAAATGGATCATTCTCCTAAAATGTAGAATATCTTGTTCCACGGCTGGTATAAATTGGTGTAGCACCGCTGCAATCAACACACGCTGAGAAGCCAGCCCTTGGGTCACAAGCGCTTGATTTAGAGGTGTCGAGTAGATGAAGACCAAGCGATGTAGGTACAGGTATCTGTACACACACAGTGTGGATGAATTCACTGCTATGAAGTTACTAGCACAGAGTCTAGTGTAAGTATTATCCTACATGCCTGTGTTTAGTATGGCCACGCTTCCACCCCCCTGTGGAGAGGATCGCCACATGACAGATGGCAGAGCCTTGTCCTCATTTTATCACTCTTTGATCACCTCTCTTCCCACAACTCCACCTCTCTGGGGCCTCATTCTGCCATCCCATCAGCAGCTTCACATACATTGCTCAGGGTGGGCAATACGGAGTTTAAATACCACACTTCCAAAGGCATGGTTCTTCTTTCTCTCCTGAGCCTACAGGGGAAGAACTAGGGATAGGGTTAGTGTAGCTAGGGGGTGAACAGCCATCCTGCAAAGCCCTGCCCTAGGGACGGTGTCCTCACTGGCGCCGCATATATCCATACGCATGGCAAGGATGTCTGGGGGCGTAGCCCACGGCCCTTTGAGCTGCAGTGAGTGTAACCGCCCTATGAGTCTTTCACAGAGAATTGTGGGGGAAACTGTCCCTCCTTTTGGGAACGAGGTATTGTGGGAAGGCACTGGAGGGCTATCAGGATGCAAGTGGTTTAGCCTGTGTCCACAGTGTGTGAAAATAAAACGCGGGCTCTAACACACACTCTCTGCCAGGCCAGCTAACCTGGGAGATGGGTCAGGAAGCAGAAGAGCAGAAGAGATGGGCAAAAATGCACATTAAATAATCTTATCACATGGCTCTTCAGTGTATCAGTGGTGGCACTTTCATATATGTGGTGTGACTATTCCCCCTATACACACACACATTTCTTGCTCCTTATTATGTTAGGTATAAAGCATGAAATGTTGCCAGTGCAGAGGTCCAGCACAATCCATAGTGTATGTGTGTCTATTACACACACACACACACACGTGATATCAATCTGATAACCTGCAGAGCCATGAGATAACCCCAGAGGGTAACATGGTTAAAAGGCCTTGTGCTGACCCTCTGCCAGGGGCAGATTTTGCTCATCTATCACATGGAGCTAGCACATTACTTCCCACAAGATTCAGGCAGGAAACACAGGCAGGGCTAAGCGTCTTTCCAGCACATGTTTATTGATGATGCAGATTAAATTTTCATCATATTGCACTGGTTCAATTTCCAATTGAAACGAAAAGCCTGAGCCTGCCGCAGCTTTCTTTTATTACCTTCCACTTACATCCCTGATAGACACGATCTGAGATGAGCCATCTCCCCACCCTCAGGTAGGGCGACTCCATCGTCAATCAAATTAATACTGCAACATAACAAATGGGACACAGGCGGAGACAGTGAAATACATGAGAGAGACAAGAGGGGTTAAGAGCAATTTGGCAAGCGCCAGCTTAATGCAGCCTCAGACCATAACAACGAACAAGGAGAGCTGCTACATGTGTGTGGAGGGAAGGAGAGGGTTACTCTTCTGTGCTGTTGGGCTATATCTTGAAAGATGGTTTAACATCTCTTCTGAGCCTTCATTACCACTGCCGTTACCTTAAAGGGCCTCTGCTTTGGAGTTGTCCTGCTGGGTGGTTTGAAAGGGAAGATTTTCCAACAGAGAAATTAATAGAACCGAAGTGGCACTGGAGTTGGATGGAGATGATGGGAGAGATTCTCAGGCAATGTAAAGCATCATTGCCAATTTACACTAGTGAAGATCTGGGCCAGTAAACCTACAAGTATCCTCCCCCTGCCCCAAAGTCAGTGAACATAATTCAAGCAGGAAGTCAACTCAAGCAGGAAATCTGGGATCCTGGCAGGATTGTCAGGGTTGTAATTATTCAGGAGTGGGGTTGGTTATAAGGTAGTTGTGGGCTAGTGGACGGAGAGGGAGGCTGGCCCTCTGGAGGTTTGGGCTCTGGGCCTGGGCTGAGGTGTGACACTGCCCAACTCGTTTAAGCCCGCCTCCTCACTGCGTCCTCTAACTGCTTAAGTCTGTTTTCTCGTCTCTAATTTTCTGGGATTGACAACACTGCATACCAGGATCCCCACTGGTTCCTTCTCTCCTGCTCCCGGAACCGAGACCGTTGGGACTAAATTAGACATCACGGCACAGACAACCTCAGAGTGTGGAGACCAGCAAGGCCCATCCCTTCCCAGCCATCAAGGCCCATCTCTACAGAACCTCTGCAGGGATCGAGAGAGACCATATAAAAAGGCAATGGCTCCCAAGCTGCTTACCTCCCCCAGCCCTGCCTGTTGCTCTTCCTTCCTTCCTCTTCCAACAGGCCTCTTTTCTCTCCTTTGTCTACAGCCAAGCGCCTTCAGACCGAGGCTTCAGAAGGGAGGAGGGCTGCGGGTCAGAAAGATTAACAGCTTTAGGGAGGCAGCTGGTGTTATCAAACGAATTGCAGCTTCGCTGGCCAAGCAGAGCATTCCATCCAAAGTCGTTAGCGAGGTGCTTGTCACCCTCTCCGCTTGGCAGCCCAAGGGAGGCAGCCACAGAAAGTGGCTCCCACTGACAGAAAGGGAAAAACAGCAACAAGGGGGGTGGAGGAACAAACAACAGAAGAGAATTAATCCATCACAAACCACCCAGCCCTAAACAGCTGCAGTGAACCTCCACCTGCCAGGGAGGGACCAGGAGCCTTGTGGAGGATTCCTCAGCTCAGCTGTCCTGCTCTGGAGTTAGGGGGTGGTAAGAACGTTAAGGGGACATGGTCCTACTGGCTCTTGGGTGCAGAGGTGCTCAGCGGAGAGAGATGACCAGTGGAGCCTGCTGCCCACTGCCATCCCTGAGCACCAGGGGAACAAAGGGAAAGGACAGCAGCAAGCACTGTATTTCCTTCCACTCGCTCCCTTTCCTCAGCCATTGATCGGCTGCATGGGGTTTGGGTGGGTTGAGAAAGCCGTTCCCAGCAAAGGAGACAAGCTGCCATGCTTTGCATTTCTCCGTGTAAAGAGAAAAATCTATTTCCCAGCACAGGCTCTTACACACAGAGCCTGGCCCCAAAGCCCAGGCTAACCTCTGGGGCCCAAAAGGAAGGTCACATCCCCGTCCTGCCAAGAGCATTTCCTTAATGAAATGGAACAGCAAACACATGCCCCGTCGTGAATACTGAGGAGACCTATGGGTCCCAGAACATGATGCCACCTCTTGATAAAGGCGCCCACATAGGACCTTGCAGAACAGGGCACCAGATTTGAAGGTCTGATCTGGTATGGCCAATCCCATGATGCCTTAAAGAGGGGAAGGCTGGCCCCCAGGCCAGTGCCACACCCACTAGACTTCACTGCCTCTCCTGCGGAGAACCATGCAGCTCAGATCTTCCAAAAGTGTCATGTGCTTCAGAAACCCTCTAGTGCCCCCAGGAGACCCTCTGCTGGTTTCCCTGATGGCCTCCCAGCCATGTGCTCCCCTTGTACCTTCTTAGGTTAAAAACCACTCCTTTTAAGGAGTTTTCCTCCCAAAGAAAGGGAGAGTTTACAGCCATGCATTTGCACCCCTTTAGCCAATTGTCCATGAGAGCAAGATGGGCCAGGTTCAATCTGTCCAGGAGTCTTTTTCTAAAATAAACAGGACTCTGGCTTGAGCCCACGCTCCTACTTGAGCTATGTGAAACTAACATAGATCCTCCCTGGTCCCCTTTCAAGTGGTTCTGCCCCACTCAGGAGTCCTAGGGAACATGGAACCATGAATGTCTTTCCCTTGGGGGAAAAGGCAGAACCAAACATGAGAACCACAGATCTATTTGGTCAGTGTGGGAGGAATGGGCCAGCCTCACAGATCCACAGATTAACTGTCCAGCTTGCAGAGGTCCAACCCACCCAAAGCCCCACTCATGGGGCCAAGCAGACTCAGTGCTAGTCAGAAGGGGGCTTCAGGAGCTGGCTCTCCTCAACCTTCTCCAGCGCAGAGCAGCCTGCACCAGCAGGTTGTTCTGATGTGAGGCTACCTATTCCAGCTTGGTGCTACTGCTGGGCCACTTGGGTTTCACTGCGAAGCCTGCCCCGTGCCACCAGCCCAGCCTGAGCCACCTCTCGCATAATCACTGGGGCAAAGGGTCCAGAATCTGCAGGGCAACCAGGACCCTTTGCATTGAAGCCCTGGTCTCTAAGACAGAGCCCTGTGCCCTCTCTTGTTGACCTTGAACCCCACCAAGTCACTGGGTGTTGAGAACATTGAGCACTTGGCTGGGTAAATTTACGGGCTTGTAAATATTACAGACAGGCTAAGCCAAAAGGAACTCAGTGCTCGCAGGTGCAAGTCATCTTTGCCCATGCACCACAGCCCAGATCAACACTCAGCCATCCAGCTCTGCAGCACTTCAATTCCACTCCATCCCCTGGAGAAAACAGCCTTTTCTCTCTCCAGGAGCTCAGTGTTATTCAGTGGTACCCACCCTGCAGGGGGGAAACATAAGGCTCCACAATTGCCTGCCAGCCTGAAGCTACTCCTAAGTGGGGACTGCCAACCCTGCAGGATGTCATGGGATTGGGTGTTGATTTTGTCACAACGACAAGTGTCTAGCCAGCCTGAAAGCAGCGTTCATGTCATTTGCGACTGTAGGTAAATCTAAACCTGGATCTAAGTGAAATTCTGCCCTAGGGCTGCACCCCATGAAACTCCATTGAATTTAACTGGTGCGGCAAAGGATGCATGACCCAGAGAGTTCAGGTGAGAGTTTCCAGTGGTGAAAAATAATTGCATTAGCCCCAGTGACTAGCAGGCTTGTTACAGGGAGCTGGCAGAGGGCTGTCTGGCTTGGAGCTGTTCATGAGAGGCATTCGTTCTCCATGGGATTGGTAGGTTGTGGAATTTGACTTGATAGGTGCAGACATGCAGACAGCAGGCATCTCAATTGGAAAATCACCCTGACAGGGAACAGGTTTTCTGGAGCCAACCCAGATTAGTGAGTCCACACACTCCCAGTGGGGTGGGCTGGCTTTGTATGTTTCAGAAGAAGAAAGCACCTCCCCTACTGTTTTCATTGCTGCTTTTTCCCATTTGCCTTCACTCCCCTCCCACTGCCACAGATGGGGCCAATTCCAGACTCATTTCCTAGCCCAGCATGTTGCACAACATCACGGGGCCCTGGAGCCACATGCTCGGAAACAGGAGAAATTAGAGCAATTAACATGTCGAACACAAAGACAAACCCAAACCTGCTTCGAGGGAGCTCCCAAAACAACTCTGCTGCAGGGCACAGGCTCCAAATGCCAGACAGACCCCTGGCTCAGTGACTCCCGGACAACGATTCTAATGGCAACTGACTGCTAGTTAATCCTAGCAGGGTGCTAATCAACTCTCCAAAGGGGACACTGACTGCACCCACAGTTAACGCTCAGGGAGCGTATTATGGCAAAGCTGTCTGGAGAGACGACGGCTACTCTGTGGGCAGAGGGGCCAATATGCAGGGAGGTGCACACGCCAGTTGCTAACTACACCGGATTCGCATCTAATGCTGTATAAAAATAGTCCCAGACCCTTCAGCAAGCAACCCATGGATGATGTCCACCCCTCTGTCAGTGCAGAAAAAAGGGAATGAAGAACATACCCACTGGAAAGGAACGAGGGAAGCTGAGATTTGGGGAGACTCACTGGAAGAAACCCCACAATGGCTCATTGTTGCTGAATCAGCAGACACGGCCTGAGCTTTCTCATGGCAAGACACACAAGGATTTCACATTTCCTGTTGCACAGGGCTGATGTATTGCAGTTCTTTGGTGCTGGACTCTGCTACAGCATTCACCGTGGCAGTATCTTGAGCACCTTCCAGGCATGAAAAAATTTAGCCTTCCAGCACCCAGCGAGGTGGGGAATTAGCATCATCCCTGTTTCACAGCTGGGGACACTGAGGCACAGAGTGGGGCTGTGACTCACCCAAGGTGACATAGTGATTCTTGGATATAACCAGGGACAGAATCCACCTCCCGAGGGCTATGCTTTAACTGCATGACTCTACTCTTTCCCATGATTAACAGAGCGTACGTACATTTGCCTGAGCCCCATCTTCCTCAGCATGGTTTGCGGAATGCAGCAGAGGACTAGCTGCAACTGGAGATGTTAGGTTGATGATAAAAACGTCAGCTAAGATTTGCTACAAGTTTTTTCAAGCTACTATTAAAAATGATTTGCAGTTAGGATAAAACACAGGAAAACAAACATCATAAAAACATTCTGGAATTAAGTGTCTGTGTTAGCTATTGTGCTGGAATCTGCTGAGATTTCTTCTCCCCCAGCACCTCCCTTTGCCCTTTCCAAAAAATTCATTTGAATACAACTAAGATCAGAGAGTAGCCGGGGAACTTACTGATATTTTTCTAAATGGAAAGAGCCTCTAAAGCGATTTCAGTTCTAACAAATGCAAAGACCGTTACACACGTGCCCCTCCACAATGCTTTGTTTCATTATGTTTCTTGTTTTATCAATGGATGGGCCACAGCAGATACTTGCCCTTCTGAATCAGACACAGACACCTGCCAGCAGCTTTGGATAAGCTGGCAAACTTGTGCTCAAATAAACCTGAGTCTGAAAAACTGGGCTGAGGGGAGAGAAAATTCTTCTGAAATGTTCACCTTGGCTGTGGTTCAAAACAGATTCATCTTCACGCCCTAACATCTGAGGGTTTAGCTGAATTTTACGTCTATAGCTGGAAAGGAAGGATGCTCTGACAGGTGCAGTACTGGATAGACACCAGGAGAACTGGACTGACTTCCTGCCTCTAACACCGACGGTCACTAACGTCCTAAACAAGCTCTGCTCCCACTGATGTCAGCAGCAGATGCCGGGTACATGTCAGGAGAGCAGAGCTCTAATCCCGGGCTGCCAGATGACCTTGGACAAGTCCCTTCGTCTTTCTGATTCCCTTCCTGCCCTTCTGTCTGCCTGTTTCGACCATAAACTCTTCAGGACAGGGACTGCCTTCTGCAGTCTGTTATACTGAGTCTAGCACAGCTTGGCCCCAGTCTTGGCTGGAGCATTTAGGAGCTACCAAAATACAAACACAGGCCACTTCTCGCTATTGGCTTAAGACTATTGAAAATGGAGTATTTTTGTCTCTAGGTTATTGGTTCAAATCTGTTGTCTCATATTCCACTTATCCCTGGGGTTTCTGGGCAACTAGGTCTGACTGGCTTGGTACCAACGCTACCAGACTGAAAAGAATGACTGCGGTGGAATAGGTCAGTGACTTTCAACGTGGGGGTGGCAGATCCTGGGGATCTACGTCTAACATTTTAAAAGGGGTCTGCACCTCCATTTGAAATTGTTTGGGGGTCCCCAAATGAAAAAAGGTTGAAAACCAGTGGCCTAGGCAATGTGAGTCGCTGGATCTCAGCCCAAAGCAAACCTCCACTCGAAGTAGCCCCCTTGTCAGTATTCTCAGCAGAGAGGCCAAGGATTAAATAGGATGTGTGTCTCCCACACAGAAGTCTTCTCTTCTACAAAGACAGCAAGCGGCTGTGTGCTTGAGTGGCTGGGGCACTAGAGCAAGAGACCTGGGTTCTTTTCCCAGATCTGCCACTGTCCTGCAGGGTGACCTTTGTCAAGTCACTTCCCCTCTCAGAGCCTGTCCCCTTGCATCTTTTGGCTGTCTGATCTATGTAAGTGTTCTAGGGCAGGGACACTTTCTTCCTAGATGCCTGTACAGCGCCCGGCACAACAAAGCTAAGTCTCAGCCTATGGCGCTCCATGATACCAATAGCTGTCTTTGGGATCAGTAAATTCATTAAGGGAGAAGAATTTACACTGGAAGATTTTTTTAAAAAACTAAACCAATCCAGTGCTTCAAGGAAATCGTGTCACTGGCCCTGCACTGATGGGATGTTTTGATTGGCTGCCGAGCACTCCCACGGAGTAGATTAGTGTGTGTAAACCACAGCCCCAGCAAAGCTACTATAGAACAACGTAGGCACATCACCTGCATTTTCACAAGAATCCACATGAAAAATGTAAAAAAAATAAAACCAACAAGCAAACCCAACATCTATGCAATCATGATGTTCCTTCATCTCCCCCCGCATTCTACACACCCCACTTTTTTAATGTTATTAGTCCGGGATTTCATAGTCACACACATCAGTGACTTGACAGGCGAGCTGAAGGAAATGTCATCAGATGTTGCAGCTATTAGTTTGGTGCGATGATTGATGGGTGTTTTATTACAGAGGTAGAAATCTGCATGCCTTCCCCCTGCTGTCAGCAGACCACCGCTCCCAGCGCTCACGCACGTCACTACGTGTTGTGCGTAAAAGCCTCCATGTTTGCGATGCCTCAATCACGGCTGCTCGGTGCTTTATTTGCATTTGCAATCACTCTGCAGGAGAACAGCTGGGGCAAAACATGTCCTGGCTGGCTGTCTACCTTTGTCATGTTGGTGACAAACCTTTCACTAAGCAGTTGGGTCTAGGTTCTAAGTACCTTTCTCGCCCAGTGCACCTTGCTGGAGGTGCTCATCCCAGCAGAGAGCAAGCCCTGTTTAAAAGAAAAGGGTCCATTTGTTGGTTGCATGTAACAGCAGACAGCAGCATGGTAGCACATTTAAGGCCCGCTCCAAAGCCCACTGAAGTCAGTGGGAGTATTTCCACTGACTTCAGTGTGTACTAGATCAGGTCCTCGAGGCCCAGCATCCCATGTGAACTTTGGGTTAGGAATGTGAAGTTCCCCAAGGGGAAATAAGCTTCAACAACAGGGAGACTGTCGGGTTCAAGGCATGCTTAGAGCCACATGAGTTCAGCTGTTCTGCACCCTGTATGTTCCTACAATGAAGCAGCATCCACCACTGAGCACCTTTTCTCCCCCACTCACCCTTTTATCCATATGACTGTAGCCTCTTGCCACCCTATTGTGCTCGGTGCTGTACACACCCTGCCCCAAAACCCTCGTAATCTAATAGGCCAGACAGACAAAGGGTGCTGGGGAAACAGCAGCCCAGAGAGGCAGGACTTGCCCAGAGTCACACAACAGGATCCAGAACTCCAGACATGCAGTTCCATGCAGCAGCCCATGTTCTCTCATCACTGCTTCTCCCTGATTGAAGTCTTGTTACTTTAATGGG
Organism: Chelonoidis abingdonii; assembly: GCF_003597395.2. Lineage (NCBI taxonomy): Eukaryota > Metazoa > Chordata > Testudines > Testudinidae > Chelonoidis > Chelonoidis abingdonii. The sequence goes on from NC_133790.1 coordinate 24,153,595, forward strand.
CATAAGATTCATCAAGCTGCCTTTACACTTCTGAAATGGACAGCTGCTCCGCTCCCACTTTCATTGCAGGACGGGAGATGGGGGGAGGCTTTTGCACCAGCTCTGTACAGAAAGGTGAATTTCATTCAAAATGTATCCATCCTTCAGTCCCCAACTCCCACATCTATCTCTGCTGTTGGCATTAGCTGGCACTCAATGCTCTTTGCAGAAACTATTACTTCTGCTGCTGTTCATTCCTTATTTTGGAGCAAAACCTTTGAAAATGACTAAATGCAAAACAAAAAGCCATGTTGCGTAAGAGCGCTGGCTTTAGAAACTTCTACTCTGGGGGCTCAGGAATTGTTGCATTTTCCTGTGCTTAATGAAATGTCCTTGCTCTGTCCCCAACCTGGCCCTTCCAGGGTGCTTGGGTCAGATCCCTGCCAAGGGACTGGCACCCCATGGAAGAGCTGAGGGCACTCAGCATTTAGCAAGGTTAGGCCATTACACAGTGTGCAAGCTATATCATTGCAAGGTGAACGCCCCCCTCCCCAAATCTCAAAATAATTGTTCAGTTGGTTTTCTGTTCTGTGACGGTAGAAAGAAAGCTGAACAGAAGCCTCTGCTGTGCTCAAGAGTTGATTCTTAAAGCCAATTTGTGGGTGAATATATGAATAATCACTCTTGGAATTTTGTTGAAAAAGGTTTTGTCCAAGGTCCTGAACTTTAAAACTCCACCACGCATGGTGCTTTAGGTGCTACGCATCTACTGTTTCTGAGCATTTGCCCACACTTGACACACGCCTGGATTTGCTAACACACTAATGCAGCAATTACACATTTAGATTAATCACACAGACAGAACTCATTGCATAAACGGGGAGAAATGCATGAGTTTCCTGAAAAAGAAGGTGCTGGGGTGTGTGTCAGAGAGGAGGAGGGGGCAATGAAGTGAGGTTTTTTTACCCACGGATGCTTATGCCCAAACAAATCTGTTAGTCTTTAAGGTGCCACCGGACTCCTTGTTGCTTTTGTGGATACAGATTAACATAGCTACCCCCGATACTTAAGTTCTGTGCTGAATTCTATCCCAGTAACACACATGCAGCCCCCGTGACTTCAGTGAGGCTGCTCACATGTAACTCAGGGCAGAATTTGGCCTTCTGTCTAAAGGGATCACTCCAATCCTTAGCACAGCAAGGCCAGGCCAGCGTAGGAGGCAGATGCCTTCAAACAATGTGGAGTGATGCTATGAATCGGCTTTGGGCAAGCAGAACAGTGTATCTGATTACAGCCTCAGAGGAAGGTTTTGGAGACAGGCTGGGATCATCTAGCTGCAATCAGGTTAACCCCCCCATGTGCTCATTTTCCCATACCCAGAGAACACAGAGGTATTATCAGACAGAATGACCTTGACTGTAGCTTAAGCAAAAAATGAAACAAGAGTGAGCCAAAGTAAATTCTCCCCAAGAGAACACACAGCGTGTGAGCCTCCTGGGATACTCTGCGCTGAACTGAACACCCCAACCAGACTTCCTGTCCCTGCAGTGTTGTCACAAAGCAAGGTAACTTCACCTGGATTCCCTCTCTATGGGCCACCAAGGGCACCCATTCACAAGCTGTTTTTCCAGGCTGCACAGCTCCCTGCCTGCACTGTGAATTCCCCAGCAAGCCAGACTGCCTGAGCAGGCCTGCTTTGCTTCCTCCACAGAGGCTATCCAGAGTGTCATTGCTTACACTTATAAAGGCACCACTCAGCTTTTCCTAAGCAAGCACATTTAATCTTCAGGTGAAAGCATTGTTGTTTTAATGTATTTTCTCTGTAAACGAACCTGCATGCATGCTAATATGCTTACCAGCGATCACCTCAGCTCCAACAGGGACTCTGGTAGAAGTAAGTCCTTCGAAGCCTACCAAGGGGGTTTTCTGTGGTTAAAAATTCCTAGCACCTTGGCTTAGAACAAGCACCCCAGGGATCTGAGAGTCCCTCCTTTATGCAGTTTGAGCCTGTGATCTTGTCCTCGTGTAACAGGTGATCAGTAGACAAAGTCCCCTTCCTTAAGGTGACGCACCAAAAGGCATAACTGGAGTGGGCATATTTGCATATGTCGCCACTTAGAGATTTACTGGGAAACCCACTGAACTTTAAGGTTCATTCTTGGCTGGCACATTGTTTCAGCTAGTCTTTAGAAGCTCATAACACTCCCCAGCATGGACACTGGTCAGGTCGCCCCCGTAGAGATGCTGCACACAATCCCACAATAAATACAAACATTTGCATTTTTAATACACTGAACTCCTGCGATACTGAAGTACATTTTAGTATGTACTAAATGGCAGGAAATTGCCATAATAGTCACCAGTGTCCTTAGACAGCTTGAGGGGCGTTACACAGGAAAAATAAAGGCATAAGCAATACTGCATGGTGAGCCATAAGACACCCTGCTCTTTCAAGGGATTTTTAATGGCAGCAACAGTTCAAGACCTCTGTTTTATAGTTCATTAAAGAGATACGGAGTCAGATTCTCAGGCAGGGTAATAAGTGTAACTGCATAGAAATCAGTGGAGCTAGACCAATTAATACTATCTGAGGATCTTGGCCCATCACCTCTAATGGCCCCCTAAGGCATTCTCCAGACAGAAGGAAGCAATACCATCTCTTCTTCACCTGAGCTTTCCTGGCAGTTCTCCCACTCCTGAGCCTCATGCTACTTAGCGTGTGAGACAACCCCAGCCTGAGTCAGACCTTCTTGTAAGCATTGCAGAATGACAACTGTACAGGGGAACTTAAAGGAAGAAGGGATGGGGAGGTCAAAGCATAAAGACCCTTGTTTTTCCAGGAGGGTGGGGAAATATTGCCAGACACCCCAATGCAGGAGCATTTCCAGTCTTTGCTGCACAGGACGCTGAACTCCAAGGCTGGAAGCACTGAGGGCCATGGCTGAGGCATTTATTACAGTTTTGCTTGGTCGGTTACTCTCCTTGCTGCTGTCAAAAGCCCTGAGAACCTGACACCAACTTTTCCTTGGTTGGCAGGGACATTATTTTAAAGGGATCTGATTCAGAGGCTCTTGCCTTTGATTCTCTTACATCCCCTCACTCTCTTTCCAGCCAGCAGACACTGTCAGGTTAAAGGCATGCTAATGATTTTCACCCACAGGCTTCACAGGCGACTGGCGAAGGCACAGCCAACACTGAGAATACAAATCTCGGAGAAGGCTGCGAGGGACAATGCACATTCCAGGACGTGCTCAGAGCGGTGATAGAGACATCCCCTAAAACCTGTTAATTAGGAATGACAGCGCTACATCCTTCTTGAACGAAGCGTCTCCAGTTCTGTCCAAAGGACCCGACTCATGCATGAACTCTGCGATGGGAGGCAGCATCTGAGCTCAGCGACAGGACACACAGCCTGAGCTCTGAGTATCTCAATGGATGAGGCTAACAGAAAAGGGATATTTCTGTCCTTTCTGGATCTTTGGGAGAAGGGATGGGAAAAATTAATGTCAAGCGAGACCCCAAGAACTAGGGGTCACCAAATGAAATTAATAGGCAGCAGGTTTAAAACAAATAAAAAGGCAGTATTTCTTCACACAATGCACAGTCAACTTGTGAAACTCCTTGCAAGAGGATGTTGTGAAGGCCAAGACCATAACAGGGTTCAAAAAAGAACTAGATAAGTTCATGAAGGATAGGTCCATCAATGGCTATTAGCCAGGATGGGCAGGGATGGTGTCCTTAGCCTCTGTTTGCCAGATGTTGGGAATGAGCAACAAGGAATGGATCTCTTGATACCTGTTCTGTTTGTTCCTTCTGGGGCACCTGGCACTGGCTACTGTCAGAAGACAGGATACTGGCCTAGATGGACCTTTGGTCTGACCCAGTAGGGCCATTCTTATGTTCTTATGACCCTCAGCTGGTGTGAGCTGAAGTGAGTGGAGCTATAGCAATCGACACCAGCTATGAATCTAGCCCAATAACCCTGAACTTGCTTTTATTTTTGGAGCCCAACAAATGACCCTCTTTACCCTCAGCCTGCAAATTTTATTTACGTGAGTGTCCTTTGTCAAAAGTTTCACATTTCAGCAGATGTCAAGAAAAAAATGCTTCTGGCACTTATTTTTAAGTGAGGAATTCAACTTTTTTCTGGATGAAAGAACACGCACTTTGATCTGCATCCATCCCCTGCCTGCCCCACAAGGGGCTCACTCCATATATAAGCTCCACCCCCAAGAGAGGTCACTCCCCATATAAGCTCCACCCCCAGGGAGGGGCCCAGTGACTACACATACTCCATCCCCAATAAGAGGTCATGCAATATATAAGCTGTACCCCCTGGGTGAGGCCCACTCATTCCCCATGTAAGCAACACCCTCAAGGAAAGGCTCACTTGCTGTGCTGACGTCCCCAGTAAGGCTGAAGTATCCCTAGCCCCTCCCTCAATGCCCAGGGGTTTAGTGCACACAGCTCTAGCTGGGATCAGATATTGGTCCCTCCACAGCCGCCCTCTGGAAATTCGGCTATGTAGCCTTGATAGCAGTTCAGACAAATGCCCAAGTCACTGAATATGGGGACGGGAGGGAGAGATGTTTGGATCAAACTTTTTAAAAAAAAAAAAACACATGAAACTAGTGCTAGAGAGAAGTGCAGGACTGACCGCCCTGGGAACAGAAGGTGCTGCTGATCTGCAGCAGGCACAACTCCAGAAGGGTCAGTGGCCCACTGCTGTGCTTCAACCCTGCCCTAGAAGGGCCAGCCCCAGGATAAAGAAGCTGCTCTTCACCTCTAAGAAACTGCCAACACAAGGTGGCCCCAGGGTGCCAGATTTTCAAAGAAGCACAGCACTTTGGGAGCTGAGCCCTTGAGAAAACTGGCCCCCAGCAGGCTACTGACAGAGCTACGCTCTTTGAGTATATGGCCCCGCATCACGGGGGCTGCCTGAGTACCTGGCAAACTCAACCCATCTGCCACTTGCGACAGCGACTGCTGTTTGGAGCGTGCATGGCCTAAAAGAAACAGGAGGGAGCCCCTCAGCATAGTTGGGGGGACCTTGGCCTGACATGGGAAAATCTGCTGGGGTGGGACATTTTCACTGGTGAGGAATCATAGGCAAATGGGAATCTCCCACTGCAGCCCACCAGCAGGAGAGTTTGCGAAGGTTATAGTGCTTTTCTCACAGCTTCAGAGTCAGCATCTGAGCCAGCGGCTGCTTCTCCCCAGACTCAGGGGATGGGTGTGGGGGGGTGGGAGTGACCCAGCCCAGCTCCTGGTAGGATGGTGTTCTGCAGCAACTTCTGGGCACACTCTCCTCAGACGTGCTCCAGGCGCTCTCACAGCCCTTCGGTAACTTGATGCAAGACGGCCCTTGGGAGAGCAGAAGATGCTGATCAGACCCGGCGTTTCCCTGTGCTGATGTTCCCAGGTGCAGAGGGGGGCTGCATATTGCTCTTTTAACAGTCATCATGCTCTCTCTCAGGTGATTACACACCACCATATGGCCTGATTGGTCCTGACATTTCACCTGCCTGAATGCCAGCCCAGCAGAGGGAAGAGCAGCACGTTACCTTGCAGGCTGTCTGGCTGAGCCAGGCTACCCACGGACCCAGAGCCAAACAGCCTTATTTTTCAAGAGGGCCCGATTCTGCTTGGGAATAGGCCCATGCAGGGCCTGCGAGAGGCACTGGAGAGCTGTGTGCACGGGGACAGGGCAGAATCTGCTTCAGCTGCTTCCTGGGGTTGGTGAAGGGATGTGGGGTGATGTTGGCCATCAAGAACAGAGTTCTTTTCAGGAGGCCTTTCGGAAGGGGATTTAGACACCCAAGAGAGGGAAATTCACCCCTAGGCTGGGTATCTTTGCACTGCCTGAGAACCTGTAAAGTCCCCCCGATCCCACCCCCATACACACAGAGGATATCCCCTGGCTAGAGGGCCTCCACGGCAGACACAGAGGTGGTGTGGCCAGCTCTGCATCACTCCCCTCTCCTTGTAAGCACCCCCACTTTAGGGAACAGGTCTGGACCCTGTCAGGGACGGGGGACATGACTGGGGTGTTGGGCTGCTGGGGTGACACTGGGGCAGCCTCTGAAGCTGTTCTACCCTGCAGTAAGTGCTGAACCAGCCCTGAGAGCAGGGAGGTGAATTGCCTCAGTCCCTGCACCAGCATCAGTCAATCAGGCCCCACCCCCTACCCCTGAACCTGTCTGTTGCTCTAGCTCTCCTGAGACGACGTAGCCAATGCAGTGGTTCTTGCCCTCCATGATAACACTCCCTGAGGTTTCTAGCACCTTCTGCGCCATAGGATCTCAGGGAGCTTTGCAAAGATGGGAGTCCCATCCCTGCCTAATGAAATGCAGGCTCCTCCACGCCACACTGCACCATCACTGCTTACAACACAAATGCCACTTCCAAATCAGACTGGAGGGATAGTTTGAAACCGGCGGAGTGGAGCGACCCACGCTGGAAGATGGGCAGGACAACAGGATTTACATTCCCGCGCTGCTGAGAAGTGCCAGGGGAACTATCATGACCATGGACTGTCAGGATCTTGATTTAACGTTGCTTCCAGAAGGCAATTGCAAAAGGGATGTCTCTTGGGGTGGGGGTGGGGGTGTAGTTGCTCAGTGACTTCCAGCAAGAATATCTGATTTCATTGGGAAAATAAAATCGTTAGCACTTACATCATCTAGTGTAGAACTTGCAAAAGGCGAGTGAGCACCACAGGCATCCCCCATTTACTGATAGGGACCCTGCGGTGCAGAGCGGGGCTGCGACCTGCCCAAGGTCATGCAGGAAGTCAGTGGCAGAGCTGGGATTAGACCCCTACTTTCCTGACTCCCAGCCTTGTGCCCTCGCTGCTGGAAACCATTACTGCTCATCTGCAACCTGACGGGAGGCTCTAGAGTGGAGAGCTAGTGGAATGAAGACTGCTGATGGGGACACCTGGAGACCTGTCCCAGGAAAAGCACAACTCTCAGGCAGGATTCTCTAGGGGCAGTCAGCCAGGAGTGGGGATGGGGGGTACAGGATGTGCACAGTCACTAACTGCCAGTGTCGTCACCTGTAGGAGCCACCTCCTAAGCCATGCACCAAGCATCCATCACCGCACACTGTGAAAGGCTAAGATCAGAGTGGGACAGGAACAGAACCACAGGGCTCTGGCCAGTTCCCACCCACCCCTCTGGCCTAGGCTGAAAGATGAAGTGCTGCACCAGCTCAGCAAGGAAGGCTGGAATTTCCAAAGAGGCCCAAGGGAGTGAGGGACGGACTCAATACACAGGGAGAATCTGTGGGTTTTGGAGTGTCTAACTCCCTTCGGCAGCTTGGAAACAGCCCACAAAACAGCCTGTAACCCAATAGTGCCCACCTGCTTCAGATTCTGTCCAAACTCACAGAGCAGTGCCTCAAAGAGCCTGCTGTCTGGGGTGGGGGGGATGACACAGTCATAATTTACATTAGGCTCTTTTTCTGGTCCAAGAAACATTCACCAGCTTTGCCCATCTGCCGCTCAACCTTGCCGCTAACACCACCACCTAGAGTGCTTATTCAGTGCGTTTCCTCAGTAGATCTTCACAAGGGAGGTCAGTCATACTACCCCCGCATTTTATAGATAGGGAAACTGAGGCACAAAGAGGCAGAGACTTTCCTGAGGTTGACCAGTTAGTCGTAGGCCTCACAACAGAAGTCGTTCTTGTGGTGGGATTTACAGGACAACGGGGCAGTGGCCTTACACAGCACATAGAAAGAACAGATCAAGTTGTGCCTTGGTTAACAGCTGTCAGTCAAGTTCAGACTCCGTTCCTGGCTGTAGGGAGCTCTGGTCCAGGATTTCTCTGCCCACTGTCTCAGGTGAATAGATTTCTAATGCAGTCAGACAGTGAAAGCGAAGGCACCATCTGTCCTCTCTGCGGGACCCACCCCACTTGTTCTATTTAAATACATGGCGAGGAGCAGGCGCTGCTGGGCCAGAAGCTGCACGGCTGGGTGGTCGTCCTGAGCCCTCTCACTGCAGCTGAGAGCTCTGCAGACACCGCGGCAGATCCTGCACCCGCTGAGGTTGAGGAGCTTTGTCACTGATGAGCAGGAGAGAAGGATCAGGCCCAGAACAGACCAAGCTCTCCTCTTAGCTACTTCCTGGGCAAACACAGCTGCACTGACATTCAGCCCAGTGGGGAAGGAGAGTTCCTGTCACTCTGGTGACCCCTTCTGGTCAGTGAGAGCAAGAGCTCTCAGGCTTACAGGTCATCCTGCTGCCATTAAGGGGACGAAAGAGAGGATGGAGGGGAAGGGCTTGGCATGACAGTGTGTTTTCAGCCATCCTGGACATGGTTCTCCGCTCACTATTGTTACTTGCAGTAGCCATCTTGCTATGCAAGACACTTACGGAAAAGGCCCCAGTTGCCACAGGATAAATACACAAGGCTGTGGAGCGCTCAGATACTCCCCATGCCCCTGGGTGGGGAAGGGCAGACAAGAGGCTAAGTGACTCACCCAAGGTCACACAGGAAGTCTGTGGCAGAGCAGGAACTTGACCCCCAGGTCTTCCAACTTGCAGGTTACAGCCCAGGCCACTCAGCCATCCTGTGTCTACTACCTCTTTGGAAGATAAGAGCCACCAGACTGGCTCAGATCTGAGGTCCATCTAGCCCAGTGTCCTGTCTCTGACAGTGGCAGATGCTTCTGAGGAAGGTGTAAGAACCTTGCAGTAGCAGATGAGGGATGATCTCTTTCCCCCCGCCCCCATCAGTCTCATCCTGGTGCCTCATAGTTAGAGACTGGCTTAAACCCCAAAGCACAAGATTTAATAGCACTTCCCAAATATGTCATCATTAGAGGCCCCAACTGAGATCAGTGACCCATCATGCTTAGGTGCTGTGCACACATACATAATAAGAGACAGTCCCTGCCCTAAAGAGCTTACTATCTAAGCAGAAGTTGTTCACTCTGGTGTAAATGCACCAGTCTCAATGGAGCGGATCCTCATTTACACTGGATTAAGTGCAAGGAGTATCCGGCCTGCATTTAAATAGCTCATTCATGAGATCTGGTCAATCTACATCTCCTCCCCACTGAGTTTAAGTCATTGTTTCGAGGCCTCTGTTTACCATTTCATGCAGCACTCCACAAGGGGACAGAATCAACATGTGCAGAACTCCCCTCCGCCCTTCAAGATGGCCTGTGCGGCACTTGGAAAATGTAGCTCAAACTTCTGGCAATTGGTTGCTGTGAGGATCAGATCCTTGAGCGTGCTTTGAGATCCTTTGCTGAAGGGTACAAATAGGATTGCTGCAGATAAAATGCTCTAGCTGGCAGAAAGAAGCCTCCTCCCCTGCAGCAGGGAATGTGCCAGGGAAAGGAGCAGAGGCGACAGCAAGCTGCCGGCTGATGAGGAAGAAGGGGGATAAATGAAGAGCTGCCAGGGCTGGTGGATTGTTACTGGGTGGTGACGAGAGATTGCTTCATGCAGCGAGACAGTTCCATGTCTTGAGCAGGTGGCCTCAGGGATGTGCAAACAGCTGGGAAATATGAAGGCAGCGAGTCTCCCCCTTCCCCTCCCCCCACGAGCCTGGTGATAAATAAGTGACGAGGCTCAAATGCAGAAGTGCAGTCTACCTTGAAGGCTGCAGAGGCTCTTGTAAGGCTGGGTGTATATATCACAAGCCAGGGCACCCCAATCGATCACATTCCTGGGGTAAGCTTCGAGGCCCCAGACTTAATCAGCCTTGCTGAGGATTGGAGCTGATGCCTGGGAACATCTATCCATTAAAACCAGAAATGAGGCACATGTTCCAAGAGAGGCTGGTCACAAGGCTTTTGCACTGGCCTGGGGACATTAGAGAGGAGAGCGGGCACTCCACTGCACCCAGCAAGAAGGAAGAGGCACATTCATTTAAAGCCACAGCTGTCATTCACATTCAGCACCCATGAGCTTCGGAGGGAACTTCCTTTTAGTCTTCCTGGGCTGTGATGAAAAATCTTGTAAGAGGGTAGAACTTAAAGAGAAGGAAGCAATAATCCCTGGGAGTATCATTAGGACTCCTGATGCATTCAAAGCATATAGTATTTGGATGCATGTAGCAAAGCAACAGAGACACTGTTTTCTGGGTATTGTACCTTTAATTCTCTAAGCACTCTGCTGTCTGCAGAGACTGGCAGCCATTGTGTGTCCAGTTCATGCAGACTGTTACAGAGGAGACACACACAGTGCTCTCTCATAGAGACTACAGCTCTTTAGTTAATTCGTTAGTCACTTAAATTAAGGTCATTCTGACTGAAAGCACATGTCTGGAGAAACCTAACAAATAGTCTGTATTTAATGCCTGTGCCAGCACTTGGGGCTCTGCCGAGATAGTTAAAACACAACATGCAGCAAACAACACTGGAAATTCAATATAGAACTGTGATGGGGGAGGGGCTTCTTGTGTCAGCAGGCCTTGGAGCCCGGTGAGGAGAGGCTAAGCCCTTGCTGCTGGCAGTAATAGCTGGTTCGCTCCACCCTGGGCATCTGGGAAATGACACGTGGGGCAGGCAGGTTTCTGTAGGGAAACAGCAGCAATTGCAGTAACTGCATGTGTGAAAAATTCCTGCTCCCTTCAGCTTTAGAAGAGCAGCACATTTTGTGCCTTACTGTCACTGACTAGCATCACTGTCTCTTTCAGCTCTCTGCAATGGCCCTGCATAGACCTGGTGCCAGCTGTGCAGTGGGTCTCACAAAGATGCTCATGGGTACTGTGAATGGCGGGCAGCATCCAGGTGGCATGGGCGTGAGGGTGAAGCAGTGGAAGGCGCCAGCGCGCTGTAGCCACAGTGGTACAAGCACACGCTTTCCCACCTGGTTTTCTGTTTGCTCTTCATTCACTCGATCTTCCCATCAAAGAAAGCTGCAGCCAGGCTGTAGCAGAACCAGGGTTTAGCCGGTGCTTTTGCAACACCAATGGCTTTTTCCATTCTGCAAGAACAAAAGGGCTTCCTCTCCTCATCTGCGAAAGCTGCCCTGCCCTGGTGTTTAGGTACGGGGAGATGAAAGGCTGTAGCGACAGATAAGTGAGAGCACCGATCCTCAGCCTTGGAAAAGTGGAAGGATTGAATGAGTGCATGGAGGGGAGAGAGAGAGAGAACATGTTCTTTTCTGCCTTTTGTCTCAAGCTCTGAAGCCGAGAGTGGAGATCAGGAAATGTAGATCAAACTGTAATTTTCCCTTACAAGCTGCTGCAGAGCACAGGGTTGGTAGGTAGCCAGCGCCCAGGGGCCACTCAGCAATAACTCTCAACCATGTCTTTTACAAAAACGGTGCTTAGTAAAGGTCAAATGTAGCTGGCGGAGGGGGTGGGAGGTTGATACAGGAAAGGGAAAGAGAAGGGGACGATTTCCAGGGGAAGAACATACACACACACCTGGCCCAGTCCTCAACTGGTATAAAATCAGAGAAGCTCCTGCTTTTTACACTAGTTATCCAGTCTACACAGTCTGTAGCGCAGGGGTGGCCAACATGTGGCTCCGGAGCCACATGCAGCTCTTCAGATGTTAACATGTGGCTCCTTGTATAAGCACCGACTCCAGAGATGGAGCTACAAGTGCCAACTTTCCAATGTGCCGGGGGATGCTCACTGCTCAACCCCCGGCTCTGCCGCAGGCCCTGCCCCCACTCCACCCCTTCCCGCCCCCTCCCCTGAGCCTGCAGTGCCCTCACTCCTCCCCCTCCTCCCCAGAACCTCCTGCACCCCACAAAACAGCTGTTTGGGAGGGACAGGTGCTGATCAGCAGGGCTGTCAGTGGGTGGGAGGCACTGGGAACAAGGTCCTTCTCAGGCTCAGGTGTGCCACCCCTGCTGTAAAGGCTTCTGCACTGAAACATTGTCTATAAAATACAATGTTGCCCCAAGATTATTAGAACAGCTATGAAGGGGATCAGCTCCAAGGACCACAGCTTTCCCCTGCATTCAGTGCTTCCTCTAGCCAGCAACTAGCAGCCTCTGATCACATCAATATCGCAAATCAGCTGCATTAAAACCAATTAGTGGCTAATAAAGACAGCTAGCTTGTCTCAGTCCCTCCTTGCCTTTGGGTAGAGATGTCTCTGGTTACAGTGAGAGCTCCAGAAACACAGGCCACTGGCTTGTGTTATTAAGTCTTATGATATTTGGCGGTTTTCTTGAAGTCCCGACTCCTGGAGTCATGTGAGAATCCCAGCTTTCTTTAAGTACGTTTCTAGCCCCAGTGGATGCTGAGACAAGCTTGAAAACATGACCTTAACAGCTCCCAAACCAGAAGGCAAATACAAACCGAGCCCAGCATTCAAATAACCTCATGATCTTTGAGCACTTGGAGTTTGCCATGCTGCAGTAAGTCGGGGAGTACTGATCTCCTGGGAGTGCTCATTTAAAGGGACAGCATGTTTGCTGCTCTTTGCCCTGGAGGTTTTAAAGCAACAGTGATTCTTTTGGAGCGATGCAAGGCCGAGCCCTCGCTCACCTGCTATGCTAGTTACAGACACAGAGACAGACTGGAGAGGCCCAATGTCATTTAAGAAGTGAGCTGATAGATGTCAATAGCTATTTCTCATAAAGGGTGTAATTCTGTGGAACATCTCCAGGAGACAAAGCACAAGGGAGTGTGGGGACAGAGGTGCTCTCAGAATTCCAGCCACTCCAGTAATTTGTGGCCCCATGATAGATTAGTGCAGTCCCTTTCTGTTCTAATATATGGCATCCTCCCAAGAGCTGCCTGTGAATCCTCCAGAACACTCCATCCCACAGCCTCCCTCCCACAACCTCTGACACACACCCGCCCATCCCTACACAGGGAACTTGTCCCAGCTCTACACTGCATCTCTGCTGAGGGAGTACTCTCCTGGCCTCTTTATGCTGCCTCATCAGGGGAATAGAATCTGTCAGAGAGAGATATCCACAGCTAAAGCACTATAGCTACTTACCTGTGTGTGTAAGTGTGTGCAGACAACTAATTCCACAGCACAGTAGGCACCTAGAAACATGTTTTTAAATCAGAAAGTGCTCAGACCTGAAAATTCATCTCATGCAATGTGCAAAAACTCGCTGCATTAAGTGAACCCAGTTCATCACTGCTTAAACAGAGAGTTGGCTCCTGTATACAGAAGGAAAGGTAAGAGGCCTATCCCCAGCAGCATAGAAGATCTGCTCATGATCCGAGACGGTACCAAATCAGTGAAGGGAAAAATATCAGTGTGCCTCAGTGATTTTATAGGAAAGTGCTATAGTTTGCCTGGTTCTGATTTTGGTTAAAACATAAGAGCAAAGTGAGAGAATAAAAGCTAATTAACCAATTTCCTGTTCTACCTACTAGGTGAATTTCTAAAGTAGTTTTAAATTAATTCAGGGCTGAATCAAATGTTCACTGAAGTCATGGAAAGACTCTCACTGATTTCACTGGAATCACACATTGTAAGTGCCTGGCTCAGGATTACATGATGTGGACATGCATTTGTGTGTTAAAACCTGACTATGGTTCATTTTAATACCTGGGAAAATCATGTGACATAACAAAATACTTGTTTCAGTTATCTGGAATTTTGCTTTTAGAATTAACACTGATACCTGCCACTGATGATCACAGTGACTGGTTGGTATAAACTTGACTAACCTTTAGAAGGGTTTTTATTAAGAATCCAGATATGGACAGAAATGATCTTCCTAGAATAGAATTAAGTGAGATTATAGCACCTTGATTACTATGCATTGCAGTCACTGAATGTGATCACTAAGTTTGATAAATTCCACACATCCAGTTCTCTTTATCCATTGTGTACCTATTTTTCCTTTCTGTAACTTTTTATTTCTCTGACTGTTGTTTGTCTGGTTAATAAAACTTGTAGATGCAGAAAAAGCTTCGATTCTGCTTTCTTTGGCCTAAGTAATGGATTTGAAATGAATCCATAGAAAAATCTGGGATAGTTAATGAAAATCATTTAACCTTTTCTCATCCATGTATCTTAACAGACACAGCTCCCACTTCTCTCTCTCACACTCATAACCTTCTCTCATCACTCAGTTCATCTCGGCTTCAATTCTTTACAATGCCTGCTCATTACAGAGCAGTCAACACAGGGGAAATTTTGCTCAGAGTGCTTAGCGCTTCAGTGCTTAGAGTAGACTATTCTATACTCACACTCAGTAGAACTGCCCTCTGGGAATATTCCCCAACAGAAGGAGTTGTCCCAAAGGCGCAGGGCTGGCTGAGTCCAGGAGGTGTCAGGGATGTGAGGAAGTAAGGGGAGTGGCCAACAGATGGCCACACAAAGCCACTAAGTTAAACAGCCCCTGGGACTGCTCTAAGTAGCACTAACAGCCATGCAAGCCCAGAGTCTAAAGGATGCAAAATGATGTAGCCTTTACTCCCAGAGCCAGGCTGGGCCTCCATAGAATCTATCCCATGCTGAATGGACCCTTGGAGCCAGCCTGTTCCCACACTGCCTCCCCTTGCTCATGTTCCTTTGGTGAACATCCAATGAGGCTTCGAACAGCGGGGAAGTGAAAAACAGCAAGGCCAGGCAGCAAGCAGCAGCAGAAAGAAATCAAGGCTGGCCAAGCGGCTGAGGAATAAGTGAAGGGAAAGAAGTGGCATGTTCTAAAAGCCTATTATGTATAATGGAGAGGAAGAAAACTGCCGTAAGATAAAGGCACTCAACAGTATCACTTTAAGCATTAAATAGGCTTCTACTACAAAAGCTCTTTCTATTTAAAAAGCTTCTCGATTTGAACGGGAGGCATTGCTATGTTCTGACAAAGCCTGGGCTCCCTCACTTATCCAGAGTCCTGGCGTCACATGCTTTTAACCTGCCTTGTAATGACTGACTCCTCCCAGCAATCAGGCGGCCCTGCCGGTTTCCACTGCAGAGCAGACTCGGCTCGCTCTCAAAATAAACCCGCACGCTCTGCGTTTCGTGAGATGAGCCTGGCTTGCTGGGGAGGGGAAGTGGACATGGCCGCCAGGGGTAGGTTCAGGAGGAAGAGAAAGTTCTTCCAGTGATCAGTACCTGCGTGGGATGGAAACAGTCGAACGTGATCACAGTCCTGCCAGGCAGACATCGACCCAGCACCGTTGCCAACATGTGTTATTGCAGATTTGTCTCTTGGTTTCTGGAGACTTGAGAGATCTAAAGAGGTAGGTCTCTTCCTGCCAGAGGGAGGGCCGTGCTGCCCCTTTCAAACTCACCTTGCATTTATCCAGCAAACACAAACACACACACACGTTTGGGGAGGGCAGGGCAGAATCAGGCTCCTCCATAGATGGGAGCAGGTAACTTCTGGAATCCCGGCTAAGGAGGGTTCATTAATTAAGCAATATTTCCCTGGAGAGGGGAGGGGAGGAGATGGAGTACACGGTCTCTCTCTCCCCCCATTCCATGGGTAGAGTAGATGAGAGATTTCTGACATCCTGCTCTTCAAGGCTCATTGCGCCATGTGACATTCAAATAAAACCAGCTGCTGTTCATCTCCCCGACTGCCAAGCCAGCAGGGACAAGGGGATCTTTGGCCTCTCTGAGGGCATGAGCTCTAGCAGATCATAACAGTGCGCTGCCGGGACGCTAGATGGCAGAGTAGATTAAATAAAAGACACAAATGAAGTGAGTTCCAGGGTCTCAGCCAGGGGTGTCTGGGGTGACAAGGGCCAGAGGAGTGCCTACACGACAGCAGCAGCAGCCAAGCATCAACACCAGTGTGGTAAGGACGTACCTGCACTCGGCAGAAGCTCCGAAGTGGAGTAGCAGGAGACATTTGCAACTCACCAGGACTAAGGCAGAGACGCAGCAGTGTGAAGTAGGATTGGTGAGAGCTGTGAAAGGGAGAGCAAGAGAAGAGGTGTTACACACTGGGATTGAGGTACAGCCATAAAGCCGCATCAGAGGCTGATGCTTGGCTAGAAGGAGTTAAGGCGGGTCAGGCCTGAGGTGCTGGCAAGAGAGCACACCAGTTCAGTACACTGGCTCCAGCCAGAGCTGCCTGTCTCTCGCTGTCAGGAGTGTGAGAATTCACCCCCACCATTCCCAAAGGAGAGCCCGGTGCAGCGAGACACAGGAAAGGAACGTACAGAAGAAACCTGAGAGGCAGAACAACCGGGCTCCTGCATTAGCCAGCGAGCAGATGGCCCTGCTGCCCAGCTCAGAATGGAGGAATGCATTGTGCTTCAGAGGCACGCTTGGCTTTCCACTCTGCTTGGCCTGTTCCTCATTGAAACTACCAGTGCACACACATGCATGCTTTCAAATATTAAAACCTGAGGAGACAGACTCTGAGGGCCCACACCATAGTGGCTTCCAGTAAGGACTGGCTGCAGCTGGGAGCCCCAGGGCAGCTTTCTGTAGCTCCCCAATCCTGGAACTGCTTTTCCATGGTTCTAACCCCAGAATGATTAGATCAGCCTTAAGGCTGCTCTAACTTACACCATCTCACTGGCTGTTACACCAGCAGGAGCTCGGTGTGCTCTGGTCATGCTCTGAGCACTCCTCCAAGTCACACCCGGTGTCAGGGAGGGGTGGGTTGAGATGGGGCTGGTGCTGAGCTCTACAGCAGACAAGGATTCCCCCTTACCCAAGTGACACCCAACTGGCCCCTTACACTGTTACAGGAGTGCTCTATAAATGAGAGATGTTTCTCTGTATGAAGATAGTTAACAGATTCATTACCAGTAGATGGCACTCGCGAATACATTACACGGATCAGGTTTGGTAGGACCAATAACACTTCTGCTTATTGTACAATGCAGCTTTTTACATCCACTCTTAACACAGGCACCTCACATGCACAAAGGGGTAAGGGCACATTATTCTCTCCATTTTACAGCTGGGGAAACTGAGACATGGAGACATTAAAGGATCAGCCCATGGTAACAAAGAAAGGTTGTGACAGAGCTAGGAAGAAAACCCAGCACGGTGCCTTAATCATGAGACCTCTTATAAATCCTTCCATTATCCTCACAGCAAGTAGCACTTACTCACAGAAGGAGCCCCATTGAAACCAGTGGGATTTCTCATGTGAGTAAGTATTACTCAGTGTGAGTAACAGTTGTAAAAATCAGGGCCTTGTGTGCCATTTCACTCG